>NC_133301.1:3078779-3404403 GCF_005239225.2 Populus alba | reverse complement strand
TTGTTTCTATATTTTTGCTTGGGCCTCATGTCTATCGGAGCTGGTGGCATAAGATCATGCTCCCTGGCCTTTGGTGCTGATCAATTGAGCAAGAGGGACAGCCTTAAACATGCTGGAATATTAGAGAGCTTCTTCAGTTGGTACTATGTTATATCCTCGGCTTCTGTATTTATTTCCATGACTTGTGTGGTTTACATTCAAGAGGCCATGGGCTGGAAGGTGGGTTTCGGAGTTCCTGTGGTTCTCATGATCCTGTCAACTCTTTCGTTCTTCTTGGCTTCTCCCATTTATGTCAAGCCTGTTGGTGGGAGAAACCACTGGTGGTGGCTTTGAAACACTCAGAGGGGATAAAACACACTGTTTTATTACACAAAACCGAAGCTTACAAATAAACACAAAAGCTTAACAAATACACGCCCTCTCTCTCTCTTTCTCTTTCAAGTGTTCCTCTCAATTCTCTCCACACATATAACATAAGCTGGGCACTCTATTTATACACGAAATCAAAACAAGAAAATTCAACCTTCAAGTGTGAAGGCGGCTGGCGGCTGTGGCAGCTGTGGGGGCGGCTGGCGGCTGCGGCTGGTGGCTGGTCGGTTGGTGGCTGGTCGGTGGCAGCTGGTGGTTGCCTTCCTTGACCATCTAGAGGTTGAGTTTAATTCAACAAATCTCCCCTTTAAACTCAATCGAGAGATATCATGCCAAGCATGAACACTTCTCTCTTCAATGCCTTCTCTCTGCTTGTAGACCCTTTTGACACCTATTGCTTTCTTCTTTTCTGGTGGGTCCTTATCTGCATGGAAACAAAACAGAGTTGTATCTTCCATGACCTGAGTGGTATCATACAACTCTTCAAGATTCCGCATCTTTCTTGGTCCTTCTGACGAGGATGCTGATGGTGGTGTTGATGATGATGCTCCTGGTGTGTTCCTCCTGTTGAATACAGGGAAACTGTGTGCCGGACTTTGTGGTTCAGCTGCTGGTATAAACACCGGACTTTGTGGTTCAGCTGCGGCACAATTCGGTTCTTCTATAAGTACTGTTGGTACTTCTTCACCTTCAAGGATCAAATCAGTGTTGATCCATCTGACTGCTTCTTGATCATCATTCCATGCCCAAGATTTATCTTCTTCAAAAGATAACATCTCTACTTGTAATCACCTTCTTCGTGATGGGATTATACAGTCTGTATCCCATCCTTCTTTCACCATATCCGACAAAGATGCATTTCTCGCTCTTATCATCGAGCTTTCTCCTTCTTGCATCTGGGATCTTTGCATATGCCACACAACCAAAGACTCGTAGATGAGTAACACTTGGTTTGTGACCACTCCATGCTTCTTCTGGAGTAACTCCTTGCAAACTTCTGGTTGGGCAGCGATTCAGTAGATACACTGCACATGATACAGCTTCAGCCCAGTATTGCTTGGGCAGTTTCTTTGCTTTGAGCAGACTTCTTGCCATGTCAAGAATCGTGCGATTCTTCCTTTCTGCTACACCGTTCAGCTGTGGTGTATAGGCTGGCGTTGTCTGATGTCTGATGCCTTGTTGTGTACAATAGGCTTCAAAGTCATTGGCTGTGTATTCTCCTCCTTGATCAGATCTTACTGTTCTGATCGTATAACCAGTTTGCTTCTCCACAATTGCTTTAAAATCTTTAAAACAATTGAATACTTCTGACTTCCTCTTCAGAAAGTATATCCACGTTTTTCTACTAAAATCATCAGTAAAAGTGAGGAAGTACCTATTTTGTCCAGTCGACATAGGCGTGATTGGGCCACACACATCTGTGTGTACTAACTCCAGTGGCCTCTTTGCTCTCCAGTTGACTTCTTTAGCAAAACTGGATCTGTGATGTTTGCTGAGGACACAACTCTCACAGACTTCATCTGGATGATCAATGTGAGGCAAACCTTTGACCATCTTCTTGCTTGCTAGCATCTTCAGACTCGTGAAATTCAGATGTCCAAGCCTCAGGTGCCAAAGCCATTCTTCATTGTTGGTGATGGCGCTCAAACACCTTGCTGCATCATACTGGATGTTCAAAGGAAACATCCTATTCTTGGACATTTTCACGTATGCCATTAATCTCCAATTGTTGTCTCTAATTGCCAGATGACAATTCTCCGAGTAAAAAGTATAGCCTCTCTCCAAAAGTTGACCTAAACTGAGTAGGTTCTGTTTTATGGCTGGGACATAATACACATCGGCGATGTAGCTGGAATCGCCATTCTTCATCTTGACTGGGATGTTGCCTTTACCTTTGAATGGAACCTTTGTGGTATCTCCAAAAGTAACTAGACCTTGCTTGGTCTCATCTAGATTACTAAATAACTCTCGGTAGCTGCACATGTGATTGCTGGCTCCAGTATCTAGATACCATATGTCCTCCTTTTTCTTATCAAGTCCTTGTTGGACAAGAAATGCAGTTTCTTCTCTATCATCCTTCTCTACATAGTTGGCTTGCTCACGTATCTCCAACGGAGCTTTCCATCGGCATTCAGTGCTATAGTGCCCAAACTGATTGCAACTATAACATTTGATATTCCTCTTGTCACGGTTATTGTAACCGCCTCCTCTTTCTCTGGGAGTGAATGCTTGTTGTCCTCGGCCTCCTCTGGTGGTGTTTCTGCCACCTCTTCCTCTAAAACTTGTATTCCAAGAACCTCTTCCTTGGAATTGCTGGAATCCTCCTCTGGATTGTTGACTTCCTCCTTGAGTGGTGTAGCCACTTGATGAAGTCTCCCCTTGCTCATATCTGTCCTTGAGGGACAACTTTGCTTGTAAGGCATGCTCAATTGCCTTATCTCCATTTCGCTTTACGATCTTCTGCTCATGAGCTTGCAAAGAACTCATAAGCTCATCTACTGTCAACTTGTCCACATCTTTGGACTCTTCAATTGCGACAACAACAAAATCAAATTTTGGATCTAGGGATCTCAAAATTTTCTCAGTGATTCGAGCATCGATGATGGCTTCTCCATTTCTCCTCATCTGGTTGACGATCACCATAATCCTTGTGTGATAATCAGAAATAGACTCCGAGGACTTCATTTGCAATAACTCAAATTCACCTCGCAAAGATTGAAGACGAATCTTCTTGATTCTGTCAGCACCTTTGTATTTCTGTTGGAGAGCCTCCCATATATCATGTGATGTTTCAGCGGAAGCTATGATCTCGAATGTATCTTCATCAAGACCTTGGTAGATGATGGTCTTGGCTTTATTGTCCTTCTTTCTGTTGACTTTCAAAGGCTTGCTTCTGAAGCCTCTTTGTAAAGCATCTTCTCTTCTTTGGACTCTGGTTCATCATAACCAGTTTGTACAATGTCCAAACACTCTTGTGACCCAAGGAATGCCTTCAATCTGATGCACCAACTATCATAGTTGTCTTTGGTCAGCTTAGGGATGAGTGTATGTGTACCTTCTATAGCCATTTTGCACTTGGAATGACTATATCACCTCTTTGGGAGCCGAATTTGGCCACACGGACACTGTAGATCGATCCGGAATGGTCCAAATAGTAGGGAACCGGTCTGACTTTGTTGAAATCGGGTCAGAAAATGGGTGAACCGGTCCAAAAACCAATTCTGTACGGCGGGCGGTTCGCTGGGTTGAACCGGGAATATTCTGGGGAATATTCTCGCGGCTTGGCGCAGACTGGAACGCGGCTCGGCTCGGCTCGGAGTGCGGCGCGGCTTGTGGCTCGGCTGGACCCGGCTTGCGGCTCGGCTAGGACTCGGCGCGGCTTGAATATGGCGCGCGTGCACGTCAGTCGTCTTCAACCTCTGGCGCGCGTGGCTGCGCGTGGTCTTCTGGGCAGAATCTTCAGGAGGCGCGTGTGAGCTACCTCCTCCTCAGATCAGGCTGATTCTTGCGGCAGTGAGTTCGTATTGATGAGATCTACACTGTGGAATGATCAAAACTTGTTTTTGACAATTTTGAAAATTCGGATATACCCCAAAACTCTTCTGTTTTCCGATGAACGGGGCTCTGATACCAATTGTTGGTGGGAGAAACCACTGGTGGTGGCTTTGAAACACTCAGAGGGGATAAAACACACTGTTTTATTACACAAAACCGAAGCTTACAAATAAACACAAAAGCTTAACAAATACACGCCCTCTCTCTCTCTTTCTCTTTCAAGTGTTCCTCTCAATTCTCTCCACACATATAACATAAGCTGGGCACTCTATTTATACACGAAATCAAAACAAGAAAATTCAACCTTCAAGTGTGAAGGCGGCTGGCGGCTGTGGCAGCTGTGGGGGCGGCTGGCGGCTGCGGCTGGTGGCTGGTCGGTTGGTGGCTGGTCGGTGGCAGCTGGTGGTTGCCTTCCTTGACCATCTAGAGGTTGAGTTTAATTCAACAAAGCCAAAGGCTAAGGCAAGCTGGCTCATCGGATTTGCTCGAGTTCTCGTGGCCTCCTTTAGAAAGAGAAGGATTGAATTATCTTCAACTGACACGGATGAGCTGTATCATCTTAGGAAGGGATCTGCACTTGTCGTGCCAAGTGAAAGAATAAGGTAATTAACCTACCTGTGAAGCACTTAAGAAGGTAATTTTATATATGATAGTTCCTTTAAGGATTTCCTTTTGTCTTATCTTGTCCTAGGTTTCTAAACAAGGCTTGTGTGGTTAAGAATCCTGAAGAAGACTTGATGCCAGATGGAAGAGCTTCAGATCCATGGCGTCTTTGTACAGTAGATCAAGTAGAAGAGCTAAAAGCACTAATAAAGGTAATCCCAATATGGTCGACAGGGATGTTGGTGTCTGTAAATGTTTGTCAAAACTCTTTCTTATTACTCCAGGCATCCACTATGAACCGACATATCACTTCGAAATTTGAAATTCCTGCTGGATCATTCTATGCATTTATGTTGCTCTCTCTAACAACGTGGATTGCTCTATACGATCGCGTAATCATCCCTCTAGCATCAAAAATCACGGGAAAACCAACACGTCTCGGCTTGAAACAGAAAATAGGAAATGGGATTCTGGGCTCGGCTGCTTCCATGGCAGTACTGGCAATTATAGAGAGGGTGCGACGAGAAACTGCAATCAGGGAAGGAATTTCAGATATTCCTGACGCGGTTACGCACATGTCTGCAATGTGGTTATTGCCATTTTATTTCTTACTTGGATTTTCTGAGGCTATGAATGGTGTTGGACTGAATGAGCTCTTCTACACTGAATTGCCTAAAAGCATGTCTAGCGTGGCCTCGAATCTTTTTAGTATTGGACTGTCTGCTGCAAGCTTGGTGGCCAGTTTTATAGTAAGTAATGTTCGTGGGTTTATTAGTGAAGCAAATCAAGAGAGTTGGGTTTCAAGCAACATCAACAAAGGACATTATGATTACTATTACTGGCTGCTTTCTAGTTTGGGTTTTGCTAACTTCATTTATTATCTTGCTTGTAGCAAGGCTTATGGTCCTTGTAAGGGGGGACAACAGGGCATTACTGGAGATGTTAGGGAAGGATTGATTGATGATGATGATGATGATGTAGTTTAAGTTAACGTTCAGGATCTTTTGTATGTTCGTGCTTACCATATACAGTAAGAGAACTGTGAGGTTATTGCTTCATATAGACCTTGAAAGATGGTTTTAGAAATTTTCAAGATAGTGTGTTCATTTTTCAATTTTCACAATTTCCTGGTATTTATTTTTAAGCAAAAAAATATATATTATAATGGGTACCAGTAGGCGTACCATCAATATATATATTAGCTGATTCATTTGTACATTTTTAGTTACCAAGTAATTTCAGGGTAAAAATATTGTATGATGAGTTATTTCCTTGATTAGCTTGTGTAGATGCTCTATTTACATTGATACCTATATTTACGAGAAAACTAAATTAACATATTCCTAGCCTTACACCAACACTCCCCTCATGCTACTACATATATATATTGATGCTACTACTACAAGGAATATATACACTCCCCCTTATTACCAAGGAATATATATATTGATGCTACTACTACAGAGGTAGACCGGGGGACTGAGAGCAAAACACAGGGGCGACAAAAAAAAAAAAAAACAGAAGACAAAGGAGGAAACAACAAAGACGAATAGAAAAACATAGAAGACGGAGAAGAACATAGACAGGAACTAACTTTAGAGAAAAAAAATACGAAAGAAAAGAAGCAGAAACAGAGGAACTAAAGCCAGAAAAGAACAGAGAGAACGAAAAGCAAAAGAAAACAAAAACAGAGAGAGGATGCACGAAAACAAGAAAAAACACAGAGGGGACGAGAGAGAGACAAAACGTGAGAAAACAAAACAGGAAGGACAAAGAAAAAGAAGGAACAAAGAGCAGAAAGGAAGCGGAAAAGAGAAGCTTCGCCCAGCACCTACAGGTTCTTGTTCAAAGTCTCTGCAAACCTGGTAAAGCTTTTGTTTTCCCCCGTTTTGCATTTTCATTACATATATATTGATGGTACGGCTCCTGGTACCCATATAATATATTCTTTAATATATATATATATATAGGATTGAGGTGATCAGGACTCACGGCGTATTGGCGACGGTGCACTCTTGTGAAAGTAAGTTGTTGACTTTTTCATAACATTGAAACAATTAATTAATGAACAATAAGCTGTATTTCTAGTGATATTAGAAATCTCTTTCATCTACGAGATTTCGGAACCTATTAATTAATAATAACAATTGTTGTTGTTGTTGTTGTTGTTAGATGAAATTATTATCATTATTTTCCAAAACTATTCACATTGGAGAACTGATTTAGCTTATCCTTTCGTACATTTTCAATTACCAAGTAATTTTAGGGTAAAAATATTGTATGATGAGTTATTTCCTTGATTTGTGTGTGTAGATGCATCAAATATTTCATCCCCCTTCCAAATCTTTCATATCAAATTCCTTCATTATTGTTAATGGCAATTGTATCATCTACATAAATTATGAGTGCCATTAATTTGCCATTATACCTCTTTAGAAATAGAGGGTGATTGACATTGCTATGCTCATATCCATATTTCTTAATAATAAGTGTAAAGTTCCTTTTCCAACTTGCACACGAAATCCAAGACTATAAACAACACTAATATCTTGATTTCAAACTCATATACAATTTGGCTTATGCTTAATAGAAAACAACCATCTATAACCAATAGGTTTTTTTTCTAACAGGAACGGGTACCAAATCTCAAGATGAACTGGAAGAATAAACATGAATATCGATTAGTGAGACTGCAAAAAATTATAATTGATGTTTGTATCTCCTTTTTTAATCAGGAGAGGCAGCAGTGCCTTTTCCCAGCTTGTCCTTCTAATTAAAACAATGTTACTTTTAAGCTTCTTGTTATTGTGGCTACATCCCAAACGGAAATCAAAGAAATATAAAAGATATTGATAAATCAATCATATTAGTGAGTTATGAGGGCTACTGATTAGTAATCAATAAGTTAGCCATATGAGCGGATAATTGATAAGTCAGTCATATGAGTGGGACTACCGATTAAAAAATTAATAAGCTAACAAACCTGAGTGAGAATACTGTTCGGAGATGATTAAGCCATCTATATCTATAAAAGGGAGACTACTAATCAGAAATAGTTAAGCCATCCATATAAGAGGGGGTGTTTTTTAATTGATCCTAGAGATCAGAGATGGCTAATGGATTGTGTTATATAGTGATGAGTGATTGTAATTGTGATGTTGATTTTTCATATAGGTTATTGCATGGATTAGATTTTAGATAGGTCCTGTATAGGATAAACTCTGTTAAAATTTCATTTAATAGAGTAAATCTATCAATTTAACCTGATAACTATTAGTACTATGAAAGGGGCCGGCCTAGAAGGGTATATGTATGTTTCATAAGGAAAAGAATTTTGTTTGAGTAAAATAGGTTAAAAAAGAGAATGGTTATTAAATGGATGTTTTAATGTGTTGAAGTATATCAAACATCACCAGGATAAGATAGATATTATTTGATATTCCATCTCGCCAATGCATATTATAGACAATTTTAGTTGGCAATCCTAAATGAAAGGCTAATTAAAATATAAAATTCATTATCACGTGGATAAGAATGAATGGTAAGTATGATCAAAAATGTGAGAGAAAATATCAAGTATCATGTAAGAAGATCTCATGAAGACTAACAAAGTGAAAATTGTTAAAAAAAAAAAAAAAAAAAAAAACATATGTAGTGTTTAAAAGGTTAGCTTAATTGAAAAGTGAAGATGAGAAAGGAACTATTGAATCGGAGATCAATATAAAAATGGAGGATTGTTTCATTATGAGTTGTAAAAACAATGTCAATATTTTCATGAATGTGACATTTTTAAACAGCCTGTATTGCATCTAAATTTTGGTGCGTTACAGTTTTTGGAACTTTACACATGAACATTTATTCTTTGTCTTCAAATCATATTTTTGGAATAAAAAATTATTTAAAAAAACATATAGTAAAAGCATCCACCCTCTTATAATAATTTTTTATACAAGTTTTGGAGTGAATCTTATTACAATCAAGAACGATCATGCATGTATTAATGAAACATATATATATAATATTGATAATAATATTTATTAATAGCATAACCCCATCAATTAAAAATTCATCAATCTTTAGTAATTAAAAATGATTTCATAATTTAATAATCAATTATCATTTATACACAATTTCAAGGTTGTGTCAAAATATAAATGAAATAATAAATCAAATTAATAAATAATTGGTCTCAACTAATTATTTATTATTTATTCAATTTCAATAAAAATATTTATTCGTTGTTGTCATTAGACAATAATTCGAAAAATTATTTATCAGTAATTCCATTATTATTTTCACAATGTTCTACCTATAATTTATAAATTATTGCCTGAAAAACGTAATGTAAAGGAAAAAATCATGAAGTTAAGTGTAGTCAAATCCTTTATTTATGAAGTAGTGGAAATATAATGAAAAGTCTTCCTTGAACCAACTTGAGGCTGCAACAAAAATTAACTTCTATTTAAATGGATGGCGTACCTCCCCTATTTTGAAAAACTCTTGGGTTACAGAGGCAAAAGGAATTGGAAAAAAAAAAAAAAAAAAAAAAAAAAAAAAAAAAAAAAAACCATTTCAATTTGAAATATATACTATCCCATTCTAAGATCACATGCGTAGTTGAATATACAAATTCCATTTCTCAAAAATCCTACCCACAATTTTCTCCATTTCTCTTGTTTTCTAGTTCAGGCTGGACTGCTATTCACTGTATGCTAACGTGCAGAAAACTACAAGATTAACCAAAGCCAACCTTGGCTTTAGGATCAAGAATCCTTGAAATGACTTTCCTATTAAAAAACATCCATGATTCCTCGTTTCTTCTTTTTTCTTGCTTTGTTTTAAATAGAATGTAGCTGGTTCTTCTGTACCAGTATCGTGGGGACCCACCCGACAGGGCAACAGAATATCCAGCATATGATGGAGTGGCAAAAGGCAACCCTGCCCTCTCTCACAGCCTGGGCATTAAGCGAGATTCAGTTTCAACAGTGATACTCCCTCAGGCAAGAAGAGGGTCCAAGAAGAAGCAAATGGAAGATCCTTTAGTTCATAAAGGGAAAATCAAAGAGCGCTCTTGAGAAGCAGTACTACTAAGGGTGGCTTAAGAGCCTTGATATTTATCATAGGTACGTACATATTGAAAAAACAACAATCATGTATATTATGCTCTGATTATCCTTTTCACAGAATATGTTTTTCGATGTAACTTGTCATAGTAAATGAGGCATTTGAGAGGCTGGCAAATTATGGGCTTTCGACAAACCTGATACTGTATTTGACAAGAGAGTATAACTTTTATGGTATTGATGCTGTCAATGGTGCACAAATACTCTACCTTCATTCAGCTGCCACGAATTTTACGCCATTTATCGGTGCTTTTCTTGCGGATACTTATGTGGGCCGGTATTTCATGATCAGCTTTGGATGTATTGCTTGCCTTCTGGTAAATTCTAGATCCTACATAAATAACCTTTGCTCTTCTACATTGTGATTAATTTTGTCCATTTTCCATCTGTTAATTGGTTGATGTTGTTATGCGTATCATCGAGTTAAGTTAGAGAGAGAGAAAATATTGAATCCCTTTTTATTCTCACTGAGATTGCTTGCTAGAAGGGTTTGATCCTATGTACAATAGTTTAACAACCACTGAATCTTACACCTAAAAAATGTCCGATTTATTTTATTGATTTTGTTTTTCCCTTTAGGATTTTAATTCAATGATCGTTAAGAAGATTAGGGATCGAATGTACTTGAGTTTTTTACCACATGATTGTTTTGATAGTCGTCACTTAAGAGATACTTACATCACAAAGTTTCACCGGGAGAAATCTCCATTGATGGGTTTGCTGGTTGTCTTTATGGACGATTTCCTTCAAGCTGGTGCATATTGAGAGAGAGAGAGAGAGAGAGAGAGATTACTCGGTTGTAAGGGTCAAAAAAATTAGAGATTTTTTTATTCCAATAACTAAGGTTTTGTAACAAAAGTTAAGAAATAAAAAAGGAATCCATGAATTTACAGTTCTCATTGCATCAAAACGAGATTCAAGTTCAAAATATTGTTTTAATTCTCGAAATATGGAATTGTGAGATTGAAAAGAAGACCAACTATTCATCTAAATCGAAAAGAGAGTACTAACTCCAAGTCTATATACCAACCTCACAATAGCAGCAATCAACCTAATTTTATTGTACAGGGCGTGATTCTACTATGGTTAACAACTATAATTCCAGGAGCAAGACCACCTCCTTGTGTCCAATTTCATGACAGTTGCGAATCCGCATCGACATTGCAGCTTCTGCTTTTATATTCTTCTCTAGGCCTCATGGCCATTGGAGCTGGCGGCATAAGATCATCGTCCTTGGCCTTCGGCGCTGATCAGTTGGGCAAGAGGGACAGCCTCAAACGTGCTGGAATATTAGAGAGCTTCTTCCGCTGGTACTATGCGACAGTCTCGGTTGCGGTGTTCCTTGCCATGACCTGTATTTTATACATTCAAGATAACTTGGGGTGGAAGGTGGGTTTTGGAATTCCTGTGGTGCTCATGATCCTGTCAACTCTTTCATTCTTCTTAGCTTATCTCCCCTATTTATGTCAAGTCAAAGGCTAAGGCAGGCTTGGCTGGATGGATTTGCTCGAGTTTTGGTGGCATCCTTTCGAAATAGAAGTATCAAATTATCATCCCAAGTCACAGATGATGTGTATCATCATAGGAAAGGATCAAGACTTCTCGTCCCATCTGAAAAATTAAGGTATCATTATATGCTCAAAAACTTTGTGCCCTAAAATTAATTTCCGTCTTATATCCAAGATTTACCTCAATAGGATTCTATTGTGTCAGGATTCTATAATGACTCCTAAAAAGTATTAATTTGTTTTGTATCATATATTTTGTCTTAGGTTTCTAAACAAAGCTTGCGTCATTAGAAATCCTATAGAAGACTTGATCCCAGATGGAAGAGCTTCAAATCCATGGAGTCTTTGTACAGTAGATGAAGTGGAAGAGCTTAAATCACTGATCAAGGTAATCCCAATATGGTCCACAGGGGTCTTGATGTCTATAAATGTACTCCAACACTCTTTTATAGTCCTCCAGGCATCTACTATGGACCGGCACATTACTTCAAAATTCCAAGTTCCTGCTGGCTCCTTCACTGCATTTCAGTTATTTTCTTCAGTAATATGGATTG
The DNA here is from genome assembly GCF_005239225.2 of Populus alba. Taxonomy (NCBI): domain Eukaryota; kingdom Viridiplantae; phylum Streptophyta; class Magnoliopsida; order Malpighiales; family Salicaceae; genus Populus; species Populus alba. The sequence goes on along the minus strand of NC_133301.1, from coordinate 3,392,691 downwards.
CTCTCTACGATCGTGTAGCCATCCCTCTAGCATCAAAAATCAGGGGAAAACCAACTCGCCTCGGCTTAAAACAAAGAATAGGAATTGGCATCCTATCATCCTCTGCTGCCATGGCAGCTTTGGCAATTATAGAGAGTGTTCGGCGAAAAACTGCGATCAAAGAAGGATTTTATGATGACCCTAATTCCGTTCTGCACATTTCAGCATTGTGGTTATTGCTATACTTTTCCATAACCGGATTTGCTGAGGCTTTCTGTGGCATTGGACAGAATGAGATCTTCTATACTGAATTGCCCAACAGCATGTCTAGTGTAGCCTCCAATCTGTTCGAGATGGGACTGTCTGTTTCAAACTTGATAGCAAGTTTGCTAGTAACTATTGTCCGCAACTTCTTCAAGGGAAACGATCAGGAGAGTTGGCTTTCAAGCAACATTAACAAGGGACATTACGATTACTATTATTGGCTTCTTGCTGGTTTGAGTTTGGCTAACTTCATATATTATCGTGCTTGTAGCAAGGCATATGGTCCTTGCAAGGGACAAGAAGGCAATGCTACTGATGGAGGGGAAGCCTTGACAGATGAGGATTAGTGGTTAAAAATGGTGGAATTGTGTTAGATTCCATGTATGGTTTATAGCTGGATCTTCATCTTTGTCCATGATAGCCACTTTGGAATGATTGGAAGGAAATTCAAAGGTCTTGAATAAACAGCTATGTCTATTTTATGAATATTCCAATTCTTGATTATTTTCATTTATTTCAAGGTCATATGGTGCACACTAGACAATCTATGCACCATATCAAATTCACCTCCCTAATCGGGACAAATGTGAAGATAAATTATCTTTGTCTAGCATGAAGATCTAGAAAATTAGCTTTATTTATTAATGATCAATTTGGTCCTCTTCCTCAAAAAAACCTTTAGATTGTTTCCTAAATAAATAATATAATTTGACATGTTAAAATATTTTTAAAATTTAGCAAAAAAATTAAAAAAAAATAGATATGTTCTTAATGTTTTTTAAGGGAAAAATACAAATAATAAATTAAAAAGAACTAAATAAATCGTTAACTTGCGCCTCTATATTGTAATTATTTTTATTAAAATATGATAACACATTTTTTTTAATGCTTTTTTGAGAAAAAAAAAAACATAATCATAAATCGAGAAACTCATGCATTCATTTAATTAAATCAACTAAGAACCACCAACCAAAATGAATGGAGTTCCAATTCAACCTACTCTATTATGGGCAAGCACTCACACTAATGAAATTATGAAAAATAAAAATAAAACTTTCTAGGAAAAATAAAATATAGATAAGCTTGATATTTAGTGGGTTGTCGAAACCACCAAAATATAATTATGACTTAATTATCACAAACAAAATAAATTTATAGTATGACCATGAAAACCAGGTCGAACCCAGGGGAATTTTCGTTTAATCTTCCTTACAAAATACTGAAATGAGAAAGAATAGGGGATTTTAATGAAAATTTCAAGAAACAATAATTTTTAAAAATAATAAATTGATGTCATTAAATTAGTTCAAGGCTCTATACATCTATTCTTTATAATTTTGTTGATTATTGATGTAAAATAAAATATTCTTTCACGTCAAGTAAATAAATTTGATATCCCTTAAAGCTGAGGGGAATCAATGAAATTACGAGTACATTAATTAGAAAAAGCTCTCTAATTAATTTCTTATCATCAAGCAAATGTAATATTGAAAGCAATTTTTATTCATTTGGAAGTGGTCTAGGAATAAAATATGTGCATTTATTCTAAAGCAAATGTTCAAAAGCTTAACAAATTAGCTTAGTTTATTCTTCCCTAATAAATGAAGATGAGAGTTGCAGCAATCAAATTAATTATTTTGCTTCTTACTCTAGTCTATAACAACAATTACGGATTAAAAGAAACTAGAAAGCATACAAGCCATCTCAAAACAATTCAATAAGCTTGAATAACAATTAATCAATAGCATAATTCTGAACAAGGAAAAATTAATACTTGAATCTAAAAGAATTACAATGATAACTTTACTTCTCATAACTTGCTAATGTACATGATGTGTATCCCTCTTGAACTGAATTTAGGAGTTTAGTTCATAGTTGCTGGAAAATTACCAAAAACAAAGAAGAAAGAAATGTTTTTCAAACCTTGTTTCAGCTATGTTCTGCTCTATTTATCCTCTCTCTTGGCTGCCGAGTTTCATCAGAATTATTAGGCTAATTAGAAGTCGTCATGATACTTAATTCGTTACTTCTTTATCTAATCCTTAAGATTGGATCAATCTCTCAGAATATATATTGAAAACTGATTATGTTGTTGTCACAACTCTGTTGCAATTCCAACTCTACTGCAACTTAAACTTTGTCTCTGACTTGGTTTCTTGCAATATCCGACCATCCTAGCTATATTTATTCATTCATAGCATTTTAAAGGCTTAATCTGTATCTTTATTGGGTCCTAAGGCCCACTGTTTTTATGTCAAACTCTCAACCATAATGGAATGCTTGGCACCATTAGTTTCCTGATCAGATCAGGAGACCCATCTCATCATTCAGGTTGCGTCCGGAGTTTGGCCTTCAAAATGATTTTATCTAACTTAGAATCCTCATGAAAGTTGTTGTCCTGGATGTGTAAATGAATTTGAGCTTTTGAATCGCCTGATTTTCATATCTGAAACTCAAGATATTCCCTTTTAAATATGTAACGTGAAAGCAGAGAATCCTGCTGCGAGTAGGATTTTGACCCGAGTCTGCAAGTCTAATTAGATATCCAAATGAGATCATATTTTTTCCATAATATCTTACTGGAAAGCTTGACATGTGTACTTTGACTTAGATTAAGCCCACGTTCTCATTCAGAAACTCTAACTTGGTGAAAAACGTGTCACAAGAAGCTTCAAAACATAAAATGCAGAATTTCTTATTTTTAGCAATTAATTCACAAGGTCTCTTTGGCATGCCAAACTCATAAAAATAACTTCCAATAAACTCAAAATAAATTAAAAGGCATATTGTAAAAGGAGTAGAAACATATGTATATTTTTCACTCATTGATATTCGAAGCCAAGATTTTCATCTAATGAAAATGTATTTTTCTTTGACGCAAAACTTATCTTTTACCATAAAATATTTTTTTTATCCCTAAAAAAAAATTTAATTTATATAAAGCACCAAACAAATCATGGAAGATGAAATTATGCCTCACAAGCACCTTCAAATATAATGAAGTTAGAATCCTAAGCCCATATCATATTGATTAATTTAATTTATATCTCAGGTTTTTATAGATTAACCATGGCTAGTCTAGATCAATTAAATATATCGTCATCTTAATATGTCACCTAATATGTTTCTAATTTTAGTATCTAAAAACTGTTTTTTTTTTTTTTCTAGTAAGCACCAAATTTCAGACTTCCTAACATCTCAATATCTTTTTAAAGTTAGGAAAAAAATGATCCGACTCTTGGTGTATGTGAGCTTTTTTTTTTCTAAACCTTAAGAAAATATTAAGAACAAATATGAAGATGGTGGCATGTTGGATGAAATATTTTTTAAATAATAATAATAATTTAATTTAATTTAAAATCAAACTCCCTTTAAAAGAAGTTATAAATTTAACAAAAATGATGAATTTAAAATTCAAGATAGCTTGAGTTATTTTTAAAATTAGTAAAAAACAACAAAGCAATATCATCAAAAAAAAATAAAGGATAAAAAAACCAGGTGAGTCTTCAAAACCTGGGTTAATTGTTATGTTTTGGGTGGGCAAATATTATCCTGAACATAAAAAAAAAATCACGACGCTAATGTTTCTAAAGAACTCAAAGAAAATTTGAGACTTCGATCATTGAGTTGACCGGGTTAAACAATTTCAAATAACTTAAAACGAACATAAAATGTAAGGAATGGACACTTGCCGATATAATAGAAAGATATTAAAATAAAAGGATAACAAAAAAAGCCTCGAGTGAACCTAGAAGCCAACCCAGGTTAACAAATCAAACACATAATTTAAGACATGAAATTAGGATGACCCCATAAATAAATAAAAAACGAAAAAAACTACTTGTAAAACAATATTTGAGAATAAATGCTTTAAAAAAAATACTAAAGTCAACTCAGACTAATCTTTTAGATCTATGACCTAAGTCATGAGATTGGAGCGATCCCATTAAAGACAAACCCAAAAAAATAAAAAAAACAAGATTCTTAATCAAACAAATATTAAGGGATGAAATTGATAAACAAATTAATCAATAAAAAAAAATAGCAATTAAAAGAATTAGGATTAAATTTGACATAAAAATTAAATGACATTAAATGTTTAGGGATGTAATTGAAAAAAAAAAACAAATCAATTAAGAAAATGATTCATAAATAGCAATTAAGAGAATTAGAACCAAATTTGACATAAAAATTAAGTGAAAATAAATGTTTAGGGATGGAATTGATAAAACAAATCAATCAAGAAAATGATTCAAAACAAACCAAATATCAATTAAAAAAATAAGGATCGAATTTGATATAAAAAAAATTAAAAACAAAATCAAATGACCAGGGATAAAATTAAAAATAAAATCTAATTAGAAATAATCAATGTGAATAAAATAATTTCAATTAAGAGAAGAGGGACTAAATAAAGAAAGAAAGAAATTTAAGGGCTGGTATAATTGTTTACATAGCTAACATGTAATTCGAGAGAGAAAAGGAAGGAAAAGAAAGAAATAAAGAAAACCAAATTGGGAGAAAACTGGCGTGAATAGACTCACACGTGCCACCTAGCATGGTTGACTCTGTCGTGAGGAATTGAAAAACACCATGGACGACATTTTTTTTGTAGCCATAAAAGGTCACACGTGCCACCTGAATGCAACGGGACACCTTACACGTCTACACCTACATCGCACGTGTCTGTAGCTTTTTTTTCTATTGTAAAACCAAAATAACCCCTCCTAAACCCCAAATTAAAAAAAAAAAAAAAAGAAGAAGAAGAAGAAGAAGAAAGAAGAAGAAGAAGAAGAAGAAGAAGAAAAACCATGTGTGGAATGCCAAAAATACCCCCAGAACATCTGATAATAATAGGGAAAACATGTGTGGAAATACAAAAAAGCTCTTAAAGCAAAAAATTGAAAAATCCCATGACACCTCTAAGCATCACGCATTTCTTCTTTTTTTATTCAAGGGCAATGTAGTATTTCCAAGTCCAAAAAGTTTATGAAAAACCATTTACATTATCCAACAATTATACATTGACATTTATATCCTATAAAATAACCATTTTACCCTTTTTTTTAAGGCAATCAATATAAAAGTGCATTTTCCAATACCAAAATAGGAAAAATATTATAGATTTTTCCCACACAATTTAGAGTATAGGTAATATGTATATTTATTCTTTGAAAAAAAATACAATAACATTAGGAAGAAACACTATAAATATGTCCCAGGAAACTTCTATTTCTATTCTAAGCATAATCACATTAAATAATAATAAATTATGTTTGTTATTCACCACCTAAATGTATCTTAGTTGCATAAATATTTTCTTCTTGGAATTGACAGAGTTTTCTTTCTATAGTCATTCCTCCTCTTTATATTTCAAAATTGTTTACTAATGTTAGCAAGCATGTTTATAAAGGTGAAAAATTAAGTTACAAACATTTGGTGGTTATTGTCGATGTGATTTTTCTTCCTCTTTCCCTTATGTTATCTTATAAAACAATTCAATTAGAGTTTTATTTTTTCTTTCCTTTCTTATGGCATTTTAGGAATAGTTAATTATTCTTTTATTCTTTTTTATCACATAATTCTCTTAACTAGCCAATTAAATACTCACATTCCTTAATGGTTCTCAAAATTTTTATTTTCATATCTAATTAATTATCAACGCTATTTATATGTTTTATAAAGCAACTTAAAACTTATAATTTATGATATATATATATATATAAGCAAATTACAAAATTAAATTCTTAACAATATCAATTTTAAATGATGGAATCGACAAAAATAGATTTGATAAAAAAATCATAACAAAAAAAAAAACAAAAACAAAAAACCAATTACTGTTGTAATCCATAATGCAATGAGTGTTGGGTGAACAATGGCTTTTCCCACATCCTTTAATTTGTGTTACTTCGTAAAGTTTAATAATATGGTTTTTCTTTAAAATTATTCTTTTAACAATATGAAAAAAAATATATACTATAAAAAAACCAAATTCAATTATTAAAAAAAAAAAACACATCAAATCCACAAGCTTGGGCAACCTAAATTACCTCGACAAATCCGCAAATCACGCTAATCTCAAGATAAAAAATAAAAATTACAAAATTAAATTTTCAATCTCAATATTAAAAATACAAAATAGACAAAAATAATTTTGAAAAAAAAAAACATAACAAAGAAAAAAAAAGAAAAAGTTAAAAAAAAAACCACATATTTAAGGAAAAAATAAAATAATATAGGAAAAATACTATAGCAATATTATATGAGAAAAGCTATAGTTGTTTGCCCTTTTAGCTTTTCTTATATTAATTTTCTTTCTTTTTATGTTTTCAAATGTATGGACTCCTGTAATAGCAGTGTGCTGTTAGAGAGAGGAAAGAAATGGAAAACACAATTGCAGAGGAGACGATGGTTCTCATTCCGAAGGACAAGGACCAAAAAAGGGGTGGCCTAAGGACCATGCCCTTAATCATAGGTAATCTTCAGAGTCTACTGTTAAGTTTCTTCCTCCTTCTGTTCTTTGTTTTCTGTTGAATCAAGTTGGGTTATTTGTTTTCCTGTCCTGTGCATCTATAGTTAATGAGGCGTTTGAGAGGGTGGCTAGCTATGGGCTGATGCCAAATATGATATTCTACCTGATGAATAACTATCGCTTGGAGGCTGCAAATGGGTCGACCATTCTCTTCTTATGGTCTGCTATGTCTAATGGATTGTCCATCTTCGGAGCTTTCCTCTCCGATTCATTCATGGGACGGATCATTCTGGAGCCTTCTTGTGAGTCATTTCCCGCTATCATATTCACCGAGTTTCTTCTTTGTTGGCCTTGCTTCGAAGTTTCTGGGGGGGGGATAGGGGTTTTGAGTCTTGACCTCTTAATCTGCTCTGTTCATGTAGGGGATGATTCTTCTTTGGTTAACTGCCATGATACCACAACTGCAACCTCCACCTTGTGACCGATTCACCGATACGTGCAGCTCAGCTACAGCAGGCCAACTGGCTATGTTATTCTTCTCTTTCGGCCTTATATCCATCGGAGCTGGTTGCATTAGGCCTTGCTCTATTGCCTTCGACGCAGACCAAGACAACGAAGAGAACCCCAACAATGAGAGTGTCTTGCAGAGTTTCTTTAATTGGTATAATGCTGCAACAGGATTATCGACAATTATAGCGTTTACTGTTATTGTCTACATTCAAGATAACCTCGGTTGGAAAGTTGGGCTTGCCGTTCCTGCAATTCTCATGTTCTTCTCTGCTTTAATGTTTCTGGTGGGTTCTTACCAGTACATCATAGGGAAGACCTCCTCGAGCTTATTTACAGGTTTTGTTCAAGTTGTGGTTGCAGCATTCAGGAACAGAAAGCTCAATCTATCTCACAGTAGCATTGAACAGTATTACCACAGTGATGACTCTGAGTTACAGGTCCCTGCTGACAATTAAGGTACACCAGTGTTAACATAATGATGACTCGGAGTTTTTCTTCGATGCTTGACTATCCAAATCATCCCTCCTTAATATTTCTCAACACTTTGTGCAGGTGTCTGAACCGAGCTTGTATCATAATAGATCCTGATAGGGATGTGAATCTTGATGGGTCAGCTTCAAATCCATGGTAGCTATGCACAGTTGATCAGGTAGAGTCACTGAAAGCTCTGCTTGGGGTCATCCCCATTTGGACTACAGGCATCATGATGCATATCAACTTGAACCAAAACTCATTTGCCACGCTCCAAGCAGTTACCATGGACAGGAACATCTTGAATTTTGAACTTCCAGCAGGATCCCTCAATGTGTTTCTGGTTCTCACTCTCACAATCTGGCTAACCTTCTATGACCGAATTCTGTTGCCATTGTTAGCAAGATTCACCGGCAGGCCACGTGGCGGGCTTAGTCCTAAAGTGAGGATAGGAATTGGTTTGCTAGTCCCAGTTGCAGCAAGGGCAATGTCAGCAGTAGTAGAAACCATAAGAAGGAAAACTGCTATGGAGGAAGGACTAGAAGACGAACCAGACGGTGTGGTGAACATGTCAGTAGTGTGGCTTTTGCCACCAATAATCCTGCTTGGATTGGCTGAAGCTTTTAATTCAATTGGACAGATAGAATTCTACTACTCTCAGTTCCCTAAAAGCATGTCTACCATTGCGGTGGCTCTTTCACTTTCGGAACCGCGGTGGCTGATCTGATAGGGAGTGGTTTGGTGGATGTTGTGGACAGGGTTACATCCACAGGAGGGAAGGAGAGCTGGTTGTCAAGTAATCTTAACAAGGGTCGGTTAGATGATTATTACTGGCTGATCACTGTCTTGAGTATAATTAATTTTGTATATTATCTTGTATGTTTTTGGGCTTATGGACCTGCCGAGGACAAGGAGGAGCGTCTGCTGGAGTAGAAGCAAAACAAAATTGATTACCATGAGGTTTAGGGTTACCATATCTTTCTTTTTCTTTTTCTTTTTCTTTTTCTTGAGAATGGGGTTAGGGTTACCATATCTTTCTTTTTCTTTTTCTTTTTCTTTTTCTTGAGTGGGGTTAGGTTTACCATTACTTCAGAATGACTGGAGTATATTTTCTCCTGCAATTTTTCTTTTTGAACAAATATATATAGCTAGATTTTTTATATATCCTTCAATACATGGGATCCAAAAATTATGAAACATGCCTAATCCGAGAGATATAGACTGGGATAAACAGGGGGGTATTGGCTGCTGAAGCTCATTTCATGTACAGTAATTTGTTTTTGAAAAATAATATACATGAAAAGAAAATGCAATTCAATTGTCTGCTTAAGTTAATTTAAAAACTAAAAAGTAAATGATATGAGTTAATTAATGATGGTTCCCGTGCTAATAATAATCTTATAAAATACTTCTGTAAATTCGTTTTGTTGTGTTAAACTTGCTTTTGACCAACTTTTCCCGTACGAGACAAATCTGGAAAGACGAGGAATTTCGCATGCATATGACAAAAAGAGAAACATATCATAAGTGATATAAAACATAACATAAGATCGTGAACAGATCTGGATAACAGGAACACTTTTGAGAAATTTAAGGGTATAATTTCTGAAAATTATGTTTTGTTTCCATCTCTATTTGGTGTTTTCAAGAATTAGAGAACACCTGTTTCTAAGTAAACAATTCAGTGAATGCATCTTCTTTAATTTTCGGTTTATTAAGAAAAAAATCTGAAAAAAACCGAGAACAACTTCACAAGTAAAGGCACCCTTACTTTTGCTTACGGTTTTAAAGGCAATCGCTGCTACATTCTGATAGCTGCAAATGAAAAAATCAGGATAACAAACCAGAAAATATGCAATAAATGACCACAAAGTCGCAGAAGGTGCTGAATAAAAAGCGATGTAGGAAGGTATACAAATTCTATATTAGCTTTGCACTAGCTATGTGGTTAAAAAAAGAGTCGCTAATGCAAAATGCCTCAGAATAGATGAAGTCAGACTAAGGCAAGCACCCAGTTCCCTTTTAACTGCAGTTGCCCAAGCTAAATGTTATTTGAGTGAAATTTACAACAAAAGAACTGATCATGCAACTTACCGCATCATGGAGAAACATTCAGTCTGCTGTTTTGGGGCACAATGGATCGTCTTTCATACCAAACTGCCATCTTCCTTTCTCTGGCTCTTCAAACTTCCAAGTTTGATCCATTTTCGTAATGAAAGAGCTGGCCTAGTGGTTATAAACCAGGGGGCTTGAACAGGGGAGCAAAACTAAAAATTCCATCCACATCAATGGGGGCTCCGATAGCACGGCTCACAAGCTCTGGCGTAGATGTCTTGCCTTTCCAGGTGGTAAACCATGGTCCTCCTCCAACTTCTACTAATGCCATGTCGCTTGTAACATCCAAAATTAACTGCATATAATAATGCTGAAAGTGTAGGAATATCCAAAGCCATAGTATGAACAAATAAACTAACTGGTCTTATTCGCTTCTTGAACAAGAACAAAATCAACTTGTAAAAGTGCAGATCTAAGAGCATATACCAATCACAACAATTGCATGCCAGGGATCAGCGCTTTGCCCCTTTGACAAATTACATTAAAAAATTGGATGCCAAGGATTTTCAAATTATTATGAGAAAACGCTCTCATTGGAATTGTATCAATCCATATGGATTTTAGCACATAGATAACATACAAGGTGTGACAAACAAAAATAGAACATCCAGGAAGCAAATTCTCACATGCTAAAAGCAGACTCTTCATTTCTCCAATGACAACTCTAGATTTTTAAGAAACAATCACTCATGAAGTCCACAGATGGACTCCTTTCACTGGTTTCATGGGATAATGTCACTGAAAATACATGTCAGAAGAACAAGTGCAACCTCTGGTTGCAAAACTTGTTTTATGTAAAGAAACTACATTGCAAGATAAATACTGTCACACAAGAAAAGTTCAAAGTTTTTGATGTTCTGTTGAATAGTTTAGGCCGCTTAATGCTAAGAATAAATCCTGAGGTTAAATAGTATAGGTTAAGTGTTTTTGCGCATGAAGTTGATGAACATGTGGATATGGGAGAGTGAGAAGTAAAATGCACCTTCCCCTTAGTGCCATCATATCGACGTTCCCATATTTGCAATTTCAGAAAACCAAAACAGGTATCTTTACAAGCTGGAGAAAGCCCAGCTTCTACTGTTGGAGCACGCAATGCTGTTCCCAAATCCTTTGTTGTTGCCTCCAATTCAACCTGAGTAAGGACAACAAATTAGACCTCTAGTTGATAGTATAACTCCAACTTGTCATTATATGTATCCATAAAAGACTTAAGAGGTCATGAAAAATCATGTGGGCAAGCATGTTCTTCCTTTTTCTTTTTTAATGTTTTTCACATGTTTAAGTGAAGAATAATACCAAACTTACAGGGACATCAGAGTTAAAAGTGGATTTATACTGCGTGACTGTGAATACTAGAAACAGGAAACAGAAGATACCAAATGTGTCCCGTTGTCTGCAGCCATGTACCAGTAACCCCATGGAGAAATTTCCCAATTTACAACACCATTCCATGGCACAAATTCATAGAAAATCCCATCATAATGTACTCCAACCTGCACAGGTGGACATTGTATTGTGTGTCAGTTTATTTAAAACAAGTGCGTCCAACTTGTAAACTTGAATATGTTTTTGGCTTTTCTTCTATTTCAGGATCTCAAACTAAAGATAGTAGGCATATTCAAACTCATGAATAATATTCAAGTTCCATATGAAAACATAAAGGGTAGCTGAGGTTCCATGAAAATTGCATATCATTGGTTCACTATCTCATTCTTTACATGCATTTAGCCATATATATTCCTAAAGAGCAGAAAAAACTTATCTATCTAAAAAAAATTGCTGAAACAAGGGAAAGTGGAGAACAATAGTATTGGAATTGTCATAGGAAAGTTACCAATGCAGCATTTTCAAAAGTCTCACTTGGTCCAGGTATTTGCCTCAACCCACCAGCTGCAGTCAAAGCAACTTCTCCACTTGCACCTTCAAAGACATTACATTGAACCTATGGTAAAATGTAAAACATCAACAATTAGCATGCAGGCATTCAGACTTTTTCTTTTAATTTTTTTAATTTCTTTTCTTTCAGGTTAGGCATCCGTGGACAATTGCAAACCTAAGATGCATTAGCAAAACATCGTCCCAGCGATAATTCCCAACAACTTCAATAACTTAAACAGAGCAGAGATTTCTTCACCAAAAATTTCCACTAATCAACAATGCATAAAAAATAAGCCATCTAATCAAGTCCATGAGAAAGCAGGCTAATGAGCCAGAGATAAAGTTAATGTGCTTTCTTCAATTTCTGTACTTTGAACCAACATGTAATGACAACACAACATTCCCACACCACACATCAAAACGTGAATTGGGGTGAATAATATTGATGTAAGGTCACCTTTGTATGTTGAAAAGAGGGTAAATAGTTAATTATTAGTCATGCAAAGAGCAACAGTGAAAGTAACTTACCCACCCTTACAAAGTTATGTAAGCATGAAATTCCATGTGAGAAAAACATATAATCCATTAATACACAGATATTTACCACATGAAAGAAATAAATATTTACCCAAAACCATTTTCTTGGGAAGGCTCCACCCCAGTTCTTTTCAGAATAAGAAGGAGCATCTTCAAACTCAAATCTTTCACCATCCCACTCTATCCATCCTGTGTACAAACAAAACCCAAAGCATTATTCCCTAGAAAGCATTGAACCTAATCACAATACTCTTTGCCAATGTGACAGCAAAAGGAGCCAAAAACCTAGAATATAATTATTTCTAAAGCCTATGGATATTCTGCTCTCACAAACTTGTGACCTTCATAGCAGCATGAGCACTTAGAAATTATCAACGGAGGCTTCTGTAAATTCTTGTAAGGTATTTACTTAGAAGGGGGGAGAAAACGAGAACTGTAAGAAACAAGAGCTGATTATATATAATGAGTAAGAACAGTTTACAAAGATCATTGATTTTATTAGACAACTTGTTGTAAAATAGAATAAAAGAATCATAATCAATATCAGATTGAAAGTTCCAAAACAATTATAACCAGAAGCAAGAATAGTTAATGCCTGTTGAGAGTCCTCCGGCCATGCATATTTGCCAGTGGGGTTCAAATACAGGAAAAGCAGCAAGCCACCCTGCAGTCGACTTCTGTGTAGACCCAAACATTACCCCATCCATAAACAGGCCGTGTGCTGTACTGCCAACGTGCAGTTTTCACTGTTTCCACATAATCTGACCTGCAGTTAGAAGAAAAGTCATGTCAAACTACCAGTGCTCAAATAAATTAGAAACAACCAAGGTATTAAAAATATATTTGATTATCAAAATTTCAAAAATGAAATATATTTGATTTTCCCCGACTTACCCAATCGTATTATTTTCTCACCACTTTAAGCATAGATAAGGAGGTGGACTAACAAAGCATTAGAAAGTTTGATCCATTATCCTGAATGTGGCACTGAATGCAGTGTGACATGCATGCATGATTTTACAAAAAAAAGCCCCCATGCATGTGTGATGTTACATCCTGAAACTCAATCTCTACACTATGGGTATGGATGATAAAAGTGAGAATACCTGCCATCATCACGAATAAAGCCTTGGTGCCAAAGTGGGCTTACTTGAAATCCTTCTAAAACTCTTTTATCAAATTCCTGCACAAATTAAATATTACAAAATGTAAGTTGTAACTTGGATTCATTTGACATGGTTAGCCTCAGCAAGAATATAAACCTAGCAAACCAAGAAATACTTGCACTAAGTCTAACCAAGCAGACAGGAAATTGAGAATCCACTCTAAGTTTTCAGGTTTAACAGTCTTATGCAAGGAAATGTAAAATAAACAAAAAAATATCTAATACAGAACTGAACAGGAAGGCTAATGCTGATATATTCAACCACTTCAAAACTTATAAAAAAAAAAGGGTACAGTAGCTAATGTGAATTCCTACAAATTTTTCAGACATGAGAAACCATTTGAAGTTACGGAAGCAAAATGAGACATTTCAGTTAAATTGTTAAAGAGGACTTTTCTTATTTTCCTCCGCAGCTGTATTGCACAATTTTAAAGAATTGCAACTCTGACAACATTCTTATGTACTATTAATCCACGGCTTTGTAACTAAATAAAAAAGAAATCCTCTCTTATGCATTCAAACTAAAAAACCCAAATGTTAAAACCTTATAAAATTGACAAGGTTGGACATTCTAAAAAAAATGATAAACAAAAAGAATATCAATATCAACATTTAAGATGAACAAGAGAGATTTCAACCTGAGGAGGAACCTCTTTAGTTGGAGGCCGCATGTTTCTCTCAGCAACAAAAGTATTCCCCAATACCAGCTCATGCCTACCTAAGCATCAACAAACAAACTAATAGTAACAACTTTAACTCTTAAACACAGAATCTTATAAATTCAAACAGTTCCCATAGCATTACAAAGAGGGGGGGGGGAACACTTACTTCCCCAGAAATTTTGCGATTCTTCAGAGAATTGGCAAATATACTTGTCATAAGCCCCTAGAATCTGAGCACCAACTCCAATTGATCTCGATCCATGCTGTGCCGACTCCAAGGCAGTCAATTTCTTAGGAAACGCAGGATTCTCCACTGAATACATGAAACAGAAATTCTGTTTCCGCTCCGGTATCGACACTTTAAAATACCAACCTTCAAAAAAGTTCCGCGTCGTCCCATCATAATGGTACCTGTCAATTTTATTGAAATAAAATTACAATTTAGGAATAAATAATTATCAAGAATTTAAAAAAAAAAAAAATACCCGCTGTGAGGAGTACGGAGCCCACGATTAGGTGGCGTAGGCACATAAACTGGACTCACACTCCTCTCATTTTCTCCTTTTGAGGCTAGTGAAGTATCGGTGTTGGTGATGGGAGTGGACGCCGCCAACAGTGGCGATGATCGGAACCCTTGCTTGAGTGATTTCGATGGAGGTATAGAAAAGATAGAATTTCGAGAGTGATAGAGTTTGATAGAGGAATTAGGGTTTGTTAGGGGTCGAAGTGGTGAGAAATTAGGGGAGAAATTGTGAATGTGTGCTTCCATTATTCTAAATTCAAGATTTTTGAAAGATTAATTGAGTACTGGAGAGAGTGAGAGAAATTAAGAATGGATGGCTGTTTGGAGAGAGAGGGGAACAGGGGGGTTTGAGGCTGGCATTTATACACCAGCACAGGAGGAGGTGTGTGAGAGAGAGTGAGGTGGCGGCAAAATGGAAAATGGAGACAAAAGGGAAGTTACTGGCAACGCTTACCACTTCTTTACCGTTTATTTAAACGGTGCTATAAAATTCACTTTTGGTTCTTACATTTCTTATACTTTCTTATATTGATCCTTTTGATGTGTCATGGCTGCCCTAATTAAACCATTTATCGCTGGCAGTTCAAGATTATTTTAAATTTAATTGAACCATTTAAGATCTTGTTTGAGTCAAAGGTTTTGAGGTTTGTTTAGACCTCTAAAAACACCAAACATTAATCACATGCTTTTGATTTTTTTTAAAATTAGAATTTTTAATGATACATATTCAACATGAGTGTGTTTTAAAGTGGGATGTTTGTGTGGTTGAAATTCTTTTTTGCATTAACCATGGCTTTAAAAATGTTTGATTATTCAATAAGCATTATATATATATATATATATATATATATATATATATTGCATGAATCTCGTTGAAAACTCTTTCTTAAAATATTAATTAAAAAAATATAATTTATACATTTTCTTAAAATATTTTTTAAAATCTTAATCGTAAAAATTACGACAATATAAAAAATATACACCGATGAATAATTATCTCTTAAGAAATTATTTAACTTTTTTTTAGCTAAAAATAAGTAAGATATTCTTTTTTATCTCTATGTGACTTTGTACTATTGCATAATTATTGTATGGATTAGTAGAATATTTGTAGTTAATGTTGGCGTGCATGCAACCATGTTTATGCAATAGAGTACTAAAAGATGGTGAACGGTACCAAATTAAAAAAAAA
Organism: Populus alba; assembly: GCF_005239225.2. Lineage (NCBI taxonomy): Eukaryota > Viridiplantae > Streptophyta > Magnoliopsida > Malpighiales > Salicaceae > Populus > Populus alba. The sequence goes on along the minus strand of NC_133301.1, from coordinate 3,376,920 downwards.
TAGGAAAAAATAAATAATTTAAAAATTAATTAGACATGATTATGATATATAATTTATAACCAAGAAATAATTTATGAAAAAAGTAGTTATTTATCAAGGGTAAAATAAAGACATTTTGGAAACTATAGAGGTAATATTGTGAAATCTTAAGATATGAGGGTGAAAGTGAAACAATAATAAATCTACAAGGGTAAAAACCTGACCTTCTTCATGTTTGAAAATTTTGAATAGAGGAACTCCGGTTTCACAAACTTCAAATGAAGATGGTGGTATTGGCTTCACCCGTAAGTACTCTCCAAGCTCTTTCCTTCTCCGATCCTTCTCCGCCATACAAGCTTGTCCATGACCATCCTTCTCTAACTCTCCTTTCCAACTGCAAAACCCTCCAGACTCTCAAACAAATCCACTCCCAAATCATCAAAACTGGGCTCCACGACAACCACTTCGCTCTTAGCAAGCTCATCGAGTTTTGCGCCGTCTCTCCACATGGTGACCTCTCCTATGCTCTCTCGCTCTTCAAAACCATTCGAAACCCCAATCATGTGATTTGGAATCATATGATCAGGGGTCTCTCGTCGAGCGAATCCCCTTTTTTAGCTTTAGAATACTATGTTCATATGATTAGTTGTGGTACAGAGCCGAATGAGTACACCTTTCCTTCTATTTTCAAGTCATGCACCAAAATTAGAGGTGCCCATGAAGGGAAACAGGTCCATGCACATGTTTTGAAGCTTGGACTTGAACATAATGCCTTTGTACATACTTCGTTGATTAACATGTATGCTCAAAATGGTGACTTGGTTAATGCAAGATTAGTGTTTGATAAAAGTTCTATGAGAGATGCTGTTTCTTTTACTGCTTTGATTACTGGGTATGCTTCGAAGGGTTTTTTGGATGAAGCTCGAGAGTTGTTTGATGAAATTCCTGTGAGAGATGTTGTGTCGTGGAATGCTATGATTTCTGGGTATGCTCAGGGTGGTCGAGTCGAAGAGGCAATGGCATTCTTTGAAGAGATGCGTAGAGCAAAGGTTACACCTAATGTGAGCACAATGCTTAGTGTCCTTTCGGCCTGCGCTCAATCAGGATCTTCTCTTCAACTGGGCAATTGGGTTCGGTCTTGGATTGAAGATCGTGGACTTGGATCAAATCTTAGGCTTGTAAACGGACTTATTGACATGTATGTTAAATGTGGAGATTTGGAAGAAGCCAGCAATCTATTTGAGAAAATACAGGATAAGAATGTGGTCTCATGGAATGTTATGATTGGTGGCTATACTCATATGAGCTGTTATAAGGAAGCCTTGGGGCTATTTAGGCGAATGATGCAGTCGAATATAGATCCTAATGATGTCACTTTCTTGAGCATTCTTCCGGCTTGTGCTAACTTGGGGGCGCTTGATCTTGGCAAATGGATTCATGCTTATGTCGACAAGAACATGAAGAGTATGAAAAATACTGTTGCCCTTTGGACAAGCCTCATTGACATGCATGCAAAATGTGGTGATTTAGCGGTAGCAAAACGAATCTTTGATTGCATGAATACTAAAAGCTTGGCAACTTGGAATGCAATGATATCTGGGTTTGCCATGCACGGGCACACAGATACGGCTCTTGGGCTTTTCTCAAGAATGACTAGTGAGGGGTTTGTACCAGATGACATCACTTTTGTTGGCGTGTTAACAGCTTGTAAGCATGCTGGTTTGCTAAGTCTTGGACGCAGATATTTTAGTTCAATGATCCAAGATTACAAGGTTTCTCCGAAATTGCCACACTATGGATGCATGATAGATCTTTTTGGTCGAGCCGGGTTGTTTGATGAAGCGGAAACCTTGATGAAGAATATGGAAATGAAACCAGATGGGGCCATTTGGTGCTCTCTGCTTGGAGCTTGTAGAATTCATAGACGCATTGAGTTGGCTGAATCTGTTGCCACGCATCTTTTTGAACTAGAACCTGAAAACCCAAGCGCTTATGTGCTCTTGTCAAACATCTACGCAGGAGCTGGTAGATGGGAGGATGTAGCAAAAATAAGAACCAGGCTAAATGATAACAGGATGAAGAAAGTTCCTGGTTGTAGCTCTATTGAAGTAGATAGTGTGGTGCATGAGTTTCTTGTTGGTGACAAGGTGCATCCCCAGAGCAATGAAATCTACAAGATGTTGGATGAAATTGATATGCGTTTGGAGAAAGCTGGTTTTGTACCAGATACGTCAGAGGTGCTTTATGACATGGATGAAGAGTGGAAAGAAGGGGTCTTGAGTCATCACAGTGAAAAGTTGGCCATTGCCTTTGGTTTGATCAGTACAAAGCCAGGGACAACAATCAGAATAATGAAGAATCTTCGCGTGTGTGGAAATTGTCATTCTGCCACCAAATTAATTTCAAAGATCTTCAATAGAGAAATTATTGCAAGAGATAGAAATCGTTTCCACCATTTCAAGGATGGTTCCTGCTCATGTAAGGACTACTGGTGAAACATTTTTGTAAATAATATCTGAGAAATCAGGAAAAGGGTGAATAATTTGTTTTGTTTTCTCAACGTATTGTAATGTAACAGGACAGTTTTTCATCAATACATATAAGATGTTGGATCCTGTAGAAATTAACAGAACAGATGAGGCAAAGTGATTTTCTTAATTCCATATGTGCACAGAGTCTGAATATTTATAATACAGCTGTAAGTAAATCACTCCTACTAATTTGCTATACAAAATTCAAAATAGAATCTGGAGACGTAAATCAAGGCATGTAATCATAACCGAAAATAAAGGTCCAGGTTTGTTAAGTCTTCTCCGCTTGCTGAGATTTGGCCTGATTTATAGTTGCTGCAGAATCTTCTACGTGATCAACGGATTTCAATTCAATACACCCCCTCAACCGAATGGGCAGCTCCTGCACATGAAGGTTGGTTCGTAGATGATTAAACCGTGCAACAGCCAAAGGTTTAGTCAACAAATCTGCGAGCTGATCACGTGTGGACACGAAGGAGACATGAAGTTTCTGCTGCACAACTTGATCTCGTACGAAATGAAAGTCAATTTCAGTGTGTTTCGTACGAGCATGGAACTTTGGATTAGATGAGAGATAAGTTGCACCAATATTGTCACACCAAAGAGTTGGACTTTGTTGGAGAGGCATTTGGAGTTCTTGCAGCAGAGATTGAAGCCACTGCAATTCAGCAGCAGTGTTGGCCAGTGACTTATATTCTGATTCAGTGCTGCTGCGTGCCACTGTTTGTTGTTGTTTGCAATTCCAGCTAATTAAATTGGATCCATGAAAGATACAATATGCTCCTACACTTCGTCGGTCATCACTGTCACCAGCCCAATCGGCGTCACTAAAGCCTTGTAAAGTATGATCAGACTGAGGAGTAATATGTAAACCATAATTGACAGTGTATTTGAGATAACGAAGTATACGTTTCACTGCCTGCCAATGAACATCTTTGGGCTGATGCATGAACTTGCTCACCTTGTGAACTGCAAACGCAATGTCGGGTCGTGTAAAACCAAGATAGTGTAAGGCACCAACTGTACTTCGATATAAATAAGGGTCGTCGAAATCAATACCCTCAAATTTGGAGAGTGTGCAGGTTGTGGACATTGGCATGCTGCAAGGTTTTACTTTATCTAGCTTGAGTCTTTGTAACAAGTCAATTACATATTTTCGTTGAGTCAGAATCAAATCACCACCATCATGCAGAGTTTCAACTCCAAGAAAATATGATAATTGTCCCAAGTCTTTGACAGGGAAGGCACGTCCAAGATAAGAAATTAATTTGTTGACTTCCTCAAAGTGAGAACCCGTGACGAGTATGTCATCAACATATATAAGGATGAGCAGCTGGAAACTTGCAGTCTGTAGAATGTAAAGAGAAGGATCTGATTTGGAGTCGACAAAACCATACTGAAGCAATTGATCTGTCAACCGAGAAAACCAAGAACGGGGAGCCTGACGAAGACCATACAAACTTTTCTTTAAACGGCATATGTGAGTGGGAAAGTCGGGATGAATGTACCTTTGAGGTTGACACATATAGACCTCTTCATCTAATAGTCCATGAAGAAAGGCATTTTGAATATCCAGTTGCCGAATATGCCAACGCTTGGAGAGAGCAATAGATAATATTAGCCGAATAGTTCCTTGTTTAATAACGGGGCTAAAGGTTTCCAGAAAGTCAACACCATGTTGCTGGTGATAGCCTTTAGCTACCAGTCGCGCCTTGTACCGCTCCACAGTTCCATTAGCATGAGTCTTGATACGGTAAACCCATTTGTTTCCAACAAGATTGATGTTGGATTTAGCTGGTACAAGATCCCAAGTGTTATTTTGTAAAAGAGCAGTAAATTTCATGTTCATGGCTTCCCTCCATTTTTGGTCTTTTGAAGCATCAGTAAAAGAGGTTGGTTCAACCAATGCGGGGCAGGATTGTGCAAGTAGTGCATGAGGCAATGGGTATTTAATGAACCCAACATATGGTTGCTTCGGTTTGAGAGAGTTTGTCTGAGATCTAGTAATCATTTTTCTTGAGTTGTTGGAAGGAGCAAGTGTATCAGCAAAAGATGTATGAACCGCATGCAGTGCTGGAGCTGGAACCTCATTTGAAATAGCATTTGTAGTAATAGTAGGTGGAAGGAGATCAGATTCATGTGAAGAGACATGAGTGGCATTTGTAACATCACCTGCAAGGAGAGTTAGGGAATTCGAAACACTTGGTTGTAAATTGGCTGGTAAGGGGATAGCAGTGGACTCGGGAACTAAGGACACAGATTGAGGAGATTTGTAAGGAAAGGAAAGTTCATCAAATATGACATGGCGAGACACAAATATTTTTCCAGTAGACAAATCGAGACATTTATACCCCTGATGTGAGAGACTATAGCCAATAAAAATACATGTTTTCGATCTATAATCAAATTTATGTTTGTTATAAGGACGTAAATTTGGCCAACAAGCACAACCAAATACACGCATAAAGTCATAATTTGGTTTTTGATGATAAGCCTTTTCAAAAGGAGAGCAATGATTTAAAATTTTAGTGGGAAGACGATTAATTATATAAACAACCGTTAAAAATGCATCCTCCCAGTAGGGTTTTGGAAGATTAGCATAGGCCAACAATGCTAGACCCATGTCAACAATTTGACGATGTCGTCTTTCGACGGCTCCCATTTGCTCATGTGTATACGGGCAAGCTAAATGATGTTGAATACCACATTTGGAAAAATATGTATTTAATCTACGATACTCACCTCCCCAATCAGTTTGAATGGCCTTAATTTTGGTATTAAAATGACGTTCAACATATATTTGAAAATGTAAGAAAATATTTTCAACATCGGATTTTTGCTTAAGAGGAAATAACCAAATGTATTTTGTGAAAGCATCCAAGAAACAAACATAATAGCGAGAGCCGTAGCTGGAAATCACGGGACTAGGCCCCCAGACATCTGAATAAATGAGTTCCAAAGGCTTAGTAACATGAGGAACAGAAATAGAAAAAGGTAAATTATGGCTTTTTGCCATCTCACATTCAGGACATATCTTGTGTCGTTTATTGGAATGAAAGGAAAGATTATTTGAGCGGATAACATGATTGACAGTGTCGTAAGAGGCGTGCCCAAGACGACAATGCCAATCTGAGACTGAAACACGAACACCAACAAGAGCTTTGGGATATAAATGCTGAAGAGGCTGAGAAAAACAGTAGAGACCATCTTTGACGACACCTTTATACAGGGTGTTTCCCGAGTAATCCTTGAGCAAGAAAAAGGAAGCATGAAACTCAAAATAAACAGAATTATCTTCAGTGAATTTTTTGATAGAAATAAGATTTTTTGTAATCTGAGGGACAACTAATATTTGATCAAGGATAAAAGATTTAGAGTGTGCAGATAAAGATGCTTTGCCTAAGTGAGTTATGTGCAAACCTGTGCCATCTCCGACTTGAATCTGATCATTTCCAGCATACTCTTCACTACGAACATTAAGATTGTTGAAGTTATTAGTCAAATGGTGTGTAGCTCCAGTGTCGGCATGTCATTCTTGATCCAATGAGTGCTGAATGTGTTGGTTGGAGGCAATGTTGGCTTGAGGATTTGGTCGAAAAGGTTGAGGAAGAAACTGATTATCAAATCTCTTATAGCATCGAGCCGCAGTATGGCCAGGTTTATCACAGAGCTGACACCAAATATTAGTGTAGTTGTTATTTTGATGAGAAGCAGTTTGAAAATTACCTCTACCATGAAAAGAGGGATGGCCACGCCCCCTGCCTCGAAAGTTAAAATTGTTGTTACGGACACGGGATCCAGAAAAAGATTGGTGCTTGGTAGCCACATTAGCTGATGGAATGGCAGACAGGAGAGCTTGCTGATGATGCTGCACACGTGCCTCACAAATGAGCAGCATAGAGTACACCTCTTCTAAGGTGACATTTTCTTTCATTGAAATGGTGGTGATAAGAGAATCATACTCGGGTCCGAGACCAGTGAGTAGGTATGTGATAATTTCATCACATTTGAGTGCCTGTCCTGCCATAGCTAGTTCATCAGAGAGCCTTTTTACATACAAGAAATATTCTGTAACAGACTGAGTGGTTTTACGAGCAGTAGCAAGCTGTGAACGGATTTGGATGGCCTTAGCTTTTAATTGTGTAGCAAAAGTAGTGTGAAGAGATTTCCAAACTGCATGAGAAGAAGTGCATTGTGCTACTTGCATGAGTATATCATCAGTGAGAGAGGCATTAATACAACTGAGAAGAAGATTGTCTTGAGTTTCCCAGATATCAAAGGCTGGATTTGGTTGCATGGTGCCATTACTATGAAGAATTTCCTTTGCAGGCATTTTAATAGTGCCATCAACATAGCCAAACACTTTTTGACCTTTGAGATAGGGAAGCATGGTTGCTTTCCAATTTAGAAAATTGCTGCGAGTAAGTTTGGTGATGTTGAGGCTGGAAGAAGGATTAAAGACAGGTAGAGTGTTGTTAGAAGTAGAGGAAGAATGAGGAGAGGTGGCCATGGTGGCTAAGAGGAATATGAGACAGGAGTTTAGAAGGAAGAGGTGAAAGTAATGGACAGAGAAGGATCTTTATGAGAGGATGTAAGTCGCCTGCTCTAATACCATGTAGAAATTAACAGAACAGATGAGGCAAAGTGATTTTCTTAATTCCATATGTGCACAGAGTCTGAATATTTATAATACAGCTGTAAGTAAATCACTCCTACTAATTTGCTATACAAAATTCAAAATAGAATCTGGAGACGTAAATCAAGGCATGTAATCATAACCGAAAATAAAGGTCCAGGTTTGTTAAGTCTTCTCCGCTTGCTGAGATTTGGCCTGATTTATAGTTGCTGCAGAATCTTCTACGTGATCAACGGATTTCAATTCAATAGATCCACAGATATAAAAAAAAAGAAAAAGAAGAAGACTTAGACAGTAATATTCCAATAACAAAAATTCTCAAAGTATTTATATTTTAATTCTCACATTTATCATACCAAAACAAGAACAAACACTCTTATTCCAATAACAAACATTCTCTAACATGTTTCATTAAACCAATTTTATACAAATCAATATTATCTTATGTTATTATATTTTAACTAGAAAAAAAAAACAGTAATATTCTAACTCATAATCTTTTAGTTAGTGAAAAAAAAAAACCATATTTAACTCAAAAGTTGAAATTGTTCAGTGAAGCTAGAGAGATAATTTTATATTATTCTAAATTTATGAGATTCTTCATATCAGTATTGGAAAATAAACTTGTCATCAGCAAAAAGGTACCTGCAAATTCAAGCAAATCATTCCATCGGAAAAATATCACAAGATGTAAATCAAAATTATAAAACAATTCCCAAATTCAATCTATAGTATTAATGTTAAGATCACAAAACTAATTTTACCCGCTATGAGGAGTTCGGAGATCTTTATTAGGAGGTGTAGGCGCACGTAAAGAGGACTGACAGAACCGGAAAAATTTTCAGTTTCAACAGTCAAACCTTCCTTATCAGAATCCGACAGTAGTTGAGTACTGTTTGGTGATCGGAATCTTTGTAGCATCAGTGATTTTTCAACTGGTGATATTGACGACAAGGCTTACTAGCTTGAAGATGATAATATAGGGAGAGTAAAGCACGTTTATTGTTTCCATCACAGAAATGTCTTAAAGATTTGTTTTGCTTTTGCTTAGCCAGAAGAAGAAGACGCTGGCTGGTCAGAGTTCGCGGCAAAATATGAATTCGATAGACAGAAAAGAAAAGGTAACCGTTTGTTAGGGCACGCACGGGCCCATGTGATATTTAAAGCTTGCTTTGCTGGTTTGTTTCTCCTTTGTACGGACTAAGAGTAATCATCTTGCTCGATTTATAAAAAAAAAAAAAAAAAAAAGAATTGAAATTTTTTTAAAAAAAACCAAAAGCAGTTCAAACCGACTGGTTTCGGTTCAGTTCAGTTTTTTAGGATAAAAACTGGTTCAAACCAGTTTGGCTCTACTTTTTTAATTTGGCTCGATTTTACCTTGGTTTTTTCCGATTTGACTCGGTTTTGTTTCTGATTTTTTTTTTGTTTAAGTTTGGTTCGGTTCAGTTTTTTAGAATAAAAACCAGTTCAAATCGATTTGGCTCTATTTTTTTGATTTGGCTCGATTTTACCTTGATTTTTTCCTGTTTGACTCTGTTTTGTTTCTGATTTTTTTCGGTTTAAGTTTGGTTCTATTCGATTTTTTTTTGTTTCAGGCTTATAAAACCGAACAGAACTGAACTGGTCAATTTTTTAAAAAAATTTAACCAGCTTAATCAATTTTGTTTTTACGGTTTGGTTTTTTTAATTTTTTTATTTTAATTTTCCTAATTTAATCAATTTTTTTTAATTTTTTTACTTAGTACGCGACACAAGTAAGCCTCTCTTTCTCCTTTAATTGTAACTAGGGCAAATTACAGGCTCGACTTCCATATATTACTACAGGTTTCGATGTTTATTTATCGTAATTTATTGATTCAATATAAAACAATTATAAGAGTGTTCAAGTTTTTAGAGCAATATAACCAGTTATATAATAAAATTTAAATTTGATCCTCGTGAACTATATATTCGATGTGAACTTATTTATTTATTGACAGAAAAATGTTTAGAACACTTTAAATTGTTCTCTATCATATATTTTCCAGAAGCTACGCTATGGGGTAGATTTATTTTATTTCCTTACCTAAAAAATTGCACCGTGTTTTAAAAAATAAAGAAAATTTTGTAATTAGAATCATAGAATTGGATGGTCGAATAAGATGGTTTTATTTTAATTAAATAGTAAAAAATAGACAATGATAAAAAATGGATTAAATAAAAAAAAAATCATGATAATTTATATAATAAAAAAACCTTTTTTCAAAAGATAAAAAATGATACAACTTAATTTTCAACCAATTAAATATATATAAAAAATGAAAACGGTTAAAAATAATGAAAACAATCTTGAGTCAATTCAAGTTAATATGAAAAACTTGTAATTTGAGTTATAAGGACCAAGTCAACTCGAGTTACAAAGGCCAAGTCAATATAGATTAACTCGTTAACCTCGCAATCCAAGTTATGAGAAATTGAGATAGTATGATAGAAAAGAAAAGAAAAAAAAATCACAAAGCTCATTTTCTTTTTTTTAAAAAAAAATAAAAAACAATGTTGTATGTTAAAATTAACAAAGAAAATAAGTAAAGAAAAAATAATATCAATCCGTATCAACTTTTCAAACTCGTGACGTTGTCACTTAAACTGACAACGCCCTGTTTGAAAAAACCATGAAGTTTAATTTCTAATTAATCAAATACTAAAAGATAAAATTAAAAAATAATTATACAAAAGGATCCAAAAATAAAAATAGCAATTAAAAAAAATTAGATGGCAAGTATAATTTTTTTTATTGAATGGTGAAATAAAAAAGAAAGATCAATTTAGCAAAAAGACCCAAAGAAAAAAAAACTATCAAAAGAATGAGGGTCAAATTAGGATTAAATGATGAAATTAAAAATAAATCAAAATTTTATAAAAAGGCCAAGAACAAAAACTAGAAATAAAAAAAATAAGAACCGGAGTTGAAATCGTAGTAAATAAAAGGACAACTCTGAAATTTTGAATAACCAACGTGAATTTTAAAGAGAGAAAAGAGAGAATATGGAAAAAGAAAAGATAGCACCACCAGCAATAAACCACTTTTTTGTTTTTAAATATTTTTTATATTATTAAAATATCAAATTAACTACCACGTTAGTTAACTTGATTATAATGGAAAAAAAACCAATATGAAAATACAAAAAAAGTCCATGAACATTAGGTTTAAATTTTTTGCTCTCAATGATATTTTAGTTGTTTAATTATGCTGTTAAAATGTAAAAAAAAAAAACTTATTTATCAAAAATCAATATAATAATAACTAATAAACTTTGTAAGAAGATTTTATTACCCTCAATAGCTATATTGTTCAAAGATTTTTTTAATGGAAATAACAAAAATATTATTATATTGTTCAGTGAATAATGTTTTCCCATGACCTATTAGGCTTTGTTAATATTGGTATTATTTTTATATGTTTAAAGTTTTGTCTTTGTTGTTTTTTTTTAATAGAATTGAAAGTGTTGAAGTTAAATATTATTATTAAATCTATAGGACTGTAATTTATGTTTAATCCACTGAAATATTTATATCAAAAAATGAATTGAAATAGAAAAAGTATTAGAAAAGATGAAAATATATTGCTGTTGACGTAAGGAATAATATTGTTATCGGCAAGCATTAACCCAATATTGATGCAAGGAATGTTAGATATAGTTATATTCACATATATATATTGTCTTCGCATTGCATGCGTTATTCACTGAGTTAATTGGAACCAGCTACGATCTCTTTCAAGAAAGACACAAAAACGAAAGAAAAGAAGGGCATGTTATCTGCTTGAACTTGGACTGTTGAAGAAAAATATTTAAAATATAATTTAAAATATTTTTTAAATATTTAATTTTTATTAAATAAATAAAATGATGAGATTCGAATTCGTAACCACTTGATAATTAAAGCTTTCATATCATATTAAAAAATCTTCTCAATTAAAAAATTTAAACTGTTAGATAACATCCTAATATATTATTTATATTATTGTCTAATATTTATAATATGGTGCAAGATATCCAAGTTGTTATGATCTGTTCACATAATTGATGTTTTAGTAATTTAATTATGATTCATTGATTTTCACAAAGTTTATGATTAATTCAATATAAAATTATTCTATAGATTTTATTTAATAATTTAAAATTTAAAATTAAATTAATTTTTTAACATGATATCAAATTATTAATGGTTAAATAATTATTATTCTTGAAATCTAATTTAATAGCTGATTTTTTGACAAAATCTATATCAATATTTTTCATTAAAAGTTGTATATATATAAAAGGAATTTGATTTTCATAGTGACATATAATGAAAAAAAATTCATCATATTTATAGTAGCAAAGTTTTTTTGACAATTTATAAAAGTTTTTTGGAATAGCTGCGGTCTAAACATCTGAAATATATCAAACACAGCTCTGCACTCTTTTTAATTTTTCATATATCACCTATCTAAAATATATTCTCAGCAAGGAAAAAAAAATGTCTAAGCATCTAAAAACATGATTACCAAAGCATAAGTAAGAAGAAAACCATCTAATTCTGGCCAAATTCAATAAACTTAAAGACATGGCATGTGTGTCTGGATTTCATCATTATTGTCTTGAACAAGAAAAGAAAATCACTGGTGATTCGGATTTCGTTATTTTCCAAGTAGAAAAATGTCTGATCACTAAGCACAGCATGAAAGAAGGGAATTAATTCCTACTGCCATGGAGGAATCAAGAAACATACAGAACTGATATATAGCTAGCTACTCATTCTCCGCATTGCGCCGGCGAGCAGTTCCGATCATATCAGAACATGATCGATCAGATGATTTGAAAAGCTTCATGATATTCTTCAAGTCTCAACAAGAGGTAGCTAAAACTTCTAAATGGCTCAAAACATGCCTAGCCTTCACTTTGAACTCGGAAACCATGCGTTGAAATACAGGTTTCGAAGCCATCATTGCTCCGATGGCATAATACATGGCCGTGCAGACGAGTAGAGCAAACCCTAGCTCAAGATTTTCCTTCAGAGACACAGCGAACCGAGAAACAAAAGAGAACAAATCTTGAAGATCGATTATGGCAATGGAGAAGAGTGTGAGAGAGAAGGCAAGTAAGAGGGCATTCAAGATTGCAAAGATGATAGCTCCGACTACACAAGCAATGAAACAGCCATAGAGGGATGCAAGGAGGATTAGGTCCAAGTTAGGCACCATATCACTAGCTCTAGTAATGTCTGATCAGATGTGGAAATTAAAGAGAAAGGTAGATATATAGCTTGGAGTTGTGAAGAAAGTTTAATTCTTTAGAGGAAGAAGAGATGGGAATCAAGTGAGGAGCACTCATTCTATTTTGCAAGAAACGGATATGTGAAGTGAGTTTTAGCACCTTTTTATGTTGTTCTACGGTATTTCTTTCAAACCCAAGAAGAAAAAGGATGCATATAATATATATATTATTGTAGTGTTACATGATGTTTGTGATTATAATAGTAGATGTTTTTTTAAAGGGTTTCTAGCTTAAAAATATATTAAAATAATATATTTTTTATTTTTTTAAAATTATTTTTTTTAACACATGATGTAAAAATAAAAAAAATTAATTATAAATAAAAAAATTAAGTAAAAAGCTATTTAGAATGATATTCCAAACGACTGGAAAATGTAATAAAGGAAGAGGAGTGCCAGTATCGTGGAGGAATATGTCCTTTTTAGAGACAAAGAAAGGAACATATTCCTGGAATAGCTTGCGAGAAGCAAAATTATAAGAGATCCAAACGACCAGTAGTTCGTCATAGCTAGGTAAAAGAAAAGAGACGTCGACAGCAGGATTCGAACCTGCGCAGGCAAAGCCCAACAGATTTCGAGTCTGTCTCCTTAACCACTCGGACATATCGACATTTTGTTGATAAGTTGTCTTTTCTATTATTTTTAAAGGTTTTTAAATCAATCTATTTACTTCATCTCGCAAGCAAATTCAATGTTTTTACTTTACAACCACATTTTCCGAAGTTGCTTCCGGAGTACCTTCCATCCTTTGGAGTGTGAAAGATTGCACTAGCCCTTGACTTTTGCGTTCATAACTTACGTGATCGCTCTCTTAAATGATATTCGAGGCAGAGCACGGAAGCTCGTTGCATCAATGGCATGTTGCTGCATATAAAGAAAAGGAAAATTCAAGGAGAAGCCTGTACAGTTGATCAGACACTGGCAGGTACCAAGAAAATTTCCCAAGATTGCTTTGAGTTTTGCACGCAGGATACCTTGAACGTAAAAGAAAATATGAAAAATGTTGGGGCTATGCTTGAACTCGAGGATGGTTTACACTTTCAACCATCCGTCCCTAACCAGTTTGATTCTGGATGCATCCCACCTAGGGCGCCAATAATTATCAGAAAATGTCAGTGGCAGAAAGATAGAAAAGAGAGCGAGAAACAAATCATGAAGGCATAATACACTAGCTCAAATGTTACTATTGGATGGAAGAAAGAAGGATATATCTTCTCTGAAGATGTGCTTGAAAATGTTTCTGGCCTTTATTGATTATCTTTATGGAGGGCAATGCTTTTGGTCTGTATCACTATCACCCGACTAAAAGTAATAAAGCCCTGATAGTGACAAATTTGCCAAAACAAGCTTCATTCTTTTAGTATATTTTATCATTTTCATACTTGTAATAGTGGAAGGAGGAGGCCAGAGAATATACAGATTATTCATTTTTACTGGAGCAGAAGCAACAGCCATGAAGCTGCAATGTAGAGTACTGAAGGAATAAGATGAGAAGGAAAACAAGAGGTACTGACCTGGAAGCCATCCTTGACTATTTCAAGCTGCCTGATAGGTTCAGGAGTTCCCGACGCCATCGTTTTGGATCCCAAATGATGATACTATTGAAGGCAAACCCTGACATGTCAGCATCGAATCTCTGAAATCTTCTACTTGATTCATTCACATGCCATCCAATAGCTTGAGCTCCATTACAAATGGAGCCCTCCACGAAATCTTTGTTTCTGTTTACTGTTAACTTGCAACTGTCCATGTTCTGAACTGCGGCAAGGAAAAAACGCGTGAACTCTCAGCAGTATCCGGAGAACTAGATAGTTATGTCATAACTAACATAGAAAGTCAAGAATATCTTCTGATTCAATTCCAAGGGAACAACCACTGTACTCCATTAGAGAACTGAACAACCAGAAACTGTATCCATGATTTCAAACATAGCGAGCACCAGCAAAGGCAGTGCAATATTTTCATAGTGAGTGCAAAATCACATTTGAGACCCCAAATCCTCATCTTCAGAGAGTGATAAGCTAATAGAGATGTCATTAGAAATCCCATCCCTTAACTCCTTTTCCTTCACTTGTGGTCCAGTGGGGTGTTATTCTCAAGTACTCCGCTTTCTGCCATTGTTGTTGCATTTCTTGATGCTTATTAAAGTTCCCAGTAGCAGATACCACCTCAAACGAAAACGCTCGCTGCTTTGACATTGGATTCACTGATAAATCCATCGAGACAATTGGGTTTAGTCCAACAAAACCCCAGTCACAAAACAAACGAAGAAATGGGAGAGGGCCCTCTTCCAAACCTGCCCTTTAGGTTTTGACCTCTCCAAAGGTCTTGAAGATCTTGGTGAAAAAACACCATAAACAATAGCTTGAGAATCTGACAAACTGAAAATTGATGGTAGCAATCCATCATCAGTCACCATGTATACTTTTAAATAATATTTTTTTTAAAATATTATTGTATTTTTTTAGTTGAAAAGATACTTAAATATTTAAAAGTTTTTAAATCTATAAAAAAAGAAATTTTCAAAGTTCTAGCCATCAATCACCTTGATCTACTAGATATTAATTACAAGTTACTGAACATCTTGGCTATAAAAAATTGATCGGATTATTAAAACTAGAAGATTAACCAATTATTTAACACATAAACATTACTTCTAAGCTACTTGATTTTTTTTGGACATCATCATTTTTATCTAAGCCTACTTTCTATTACATTTGTTGATATTTAGAGCCCGTTTGTTTGCGTGGTTGCTTCTGCGTTTGAAGCAACCACAACAAACAATCCGTTTGGTTATGTTAAAAACGCAAATAAATGTCAGTGGGGCCCACATAAATTTGTGTTCTGCACGCGAATTTTGAGAAGCAGCTCCTGGCTGCTTCTCGAAATTTAATTTACGTGCACAGTGCAATTCACTTGCACGCCAACAATGTTCACGCGAATAGTGCAATTCACTTGCACTGTTCACGTGACCTCTTTTTTTTTATTATTTTTTTAGTGTGTTTATTTTTTGTGTATATATATTTTTTTTTAAAAAACTAGTTTAGAGTGAATTAAATTTACTCACATTGTCATGTAAACAATATTTTTTTTTCTCGAAAAATTAGTGTAGAGTGAATTAAATTCACTTGCACTGTAATATCAAATCAATTTTATTCTTGATAATATTTTATCTAATTTTATGAAGTAATAGCAATAGTTAAATCCATAACATTTAAATTAAAAACCATCAGTATTAATATATATTTTTAAAATTATTTTATAACCTTAATTTCAAAAGCACTCTTAACCAAATATATTAAACTACTTTTTATTCAACCTCAATTTCAACCACAGTTTTAACCAAACATCTATTTTTTCAAACCAACCTCAACTAAAAGTACTTTTTATAAAACAACTTTTTTCAAACCACAACAGCTATCGCAATACCTAACACACTCTTAATGTGGTACTTTTAATTTACAAGTTTGTTCAAACCTATATAACTGGGTATAAAATCATTAAAAAAAAAACTACTACAAAATTACTTGCTCACATTCCATCTAAATTTAGTTGCATAATTATTGTTGTGGATGGTGTTATTTTTTTTCCTATCACCACCACAAAATTACCTGCTCTCCTACCATCTAATTCAATTGCATAATTATTGTTGGGGGTGGTGATATTTTCT
This sequence comes from Populus alba, assembly GCF_005239225.2. Taxonomy (NCBI): domain Eukaryota; kingdom Viridiplantae; phylum Streptophyta; class Magnoliopsida; order Malpighiales; family Salicaceae; genus Populus; species Populus alba. The sequence goes on along the minus strand of NC_133301.1, from coordinate 3,360,808 downwards.
CTCCTCATCATCACTACTAAAAACTATTACAAAATTGAATGTTCATTATCATCTAATTTGGTTGCATAATAATTATAATGGGTGGTATTATTTTCTCTTGCCATTAATATTATTATTATCACTATCGCCACCACGATTTCAACCCTGACCATAACCACCATTATTATTATAAACATGCAACCATTATTACAATTATCACTACCAATGCTTTTCATGCATTGTTGAAACATTACATATTGTTTTTTTCTTGCATCACATCATTGAATCAACTAAGATCTTGGTCATAACAAAGTCGTCAAGTTGGCATGCACATGATTGCCATTGCTTGTTATAAGGCGTGGGTCTGGTTATAAAGAGTAAAATCAATTACCTTTTGTGCAAGTTCTTCTCTTAGCATAAAGTGAAGAAAAACCAGTAATGTGTTATTTATATGGAGTATCTCAATATGAATTATATATTATTTTCTTAATCTTGATTTTTATTTTAATGTCAGTGATAAAAATAATGTTTGATATTGCATTGGTTTTATATAATTTAAAATTAATTTGTTTTTAGATTTAAATTGGAATTAGAAACGCTCCATAATAATAATAATAATAATAATAATAATAATAATAATAATAATATTTTAATTAAAAAACAAAATGCTAATTAGAACATCATCAACGACATTGTTTTTTTATAGATATTTTTTACACCAACTTTAGAAATACTTTGAAATCAAAATTTAATATTCCAATAATTTTTTTTCAATTAGAACAAAATCGATGATATTGTTTTTTATTGATATTTTTACACCAACATAGAGTTATGTGATGTCAACTATCCAAAATAAAGATGAATGGAGGGGTTATATTGGTCACTCAACCGACCATCATGATCATAGTTTTTATGCTATCACTCATCAAACATTGAAAAAAAACGTTTCGTGTTAAACATCTAGACAAAAAAAAAACGGAGACATTAAACAAATTAATGGCATAATAGGGAATCAATCAACAACTTTTATGAGTGGAGGTACTTTATTAAATATTTCTTAATAGTATAGGGACCAATAAAAGCCATAACTACTCTTACAATCCAATAGGCTAATTCGTTATTCATCATGCTTTCAGTGCCATTTGTTTTGTTTTTAACACTTCAAAAAGATTTTGTTTATTATTTTTTCAATTTAAATTATTTTTTAATAATTTCTTTTACATATTAATATTAAAAATAAATAAAATATTATTTTAATAAATAAAAAACATTTAAAAAAACAACTACTATCATAATATTATATTACTAACTTGTTTTTCTGTATTTTTTTAAAAAATTAATTTTAAGTACTTTTTTATTATTTTAATATGTTAATATAAAAACTGAATTTTAAAAAATAAAAAATTAATTATTTTAATATATTTTTAAATAAAAAATATAAACACTTTTATTAGGAACTCTAACACTACCTTACAAAACCGAAAAACCTTGGCTTCTCCTCAGATCTGTCTCTCGCTCTTCCACTAGAATAAAAAGAAGCGGAGAGAAAAACATATCGCTTCTCTTAATTTCGCCATGGCCATGGCGATTAGGTCTCTGCTTATCTTTTTATGTATCCTATCAATTACAGTCCCTACCTTTTCTCTTTATGAAGATCAAGCCGGCCTCGTGGACTGGTAAGCTCCATTTGTCTTTCCATTAAATCGCTTCAATTTAGTAAAACTTGTTTAAACTTCCTATTCACTCAGTCCAAACTGAGCTGATTGCGTATTTTATTTGCTTCAATTTTCTTCTTCTCATACTATTACTTGTTAATTAATACTGTTGTTAGGTTGTTAGAATTTATTTTTTTGAATCAGTATTCAGTTTGATTGAATTGTGTTTAGGCATCAAAAGTACATAGGGAAAGTGAAGCACGCAGTTTTCCAAACACAAAAAACTGGTCGAAAGCGTGTTCTTGTTTCTACTGAAGAGAATGTTATTGCTTCTCTTGATCTCCGTCACGGCGAGATTTGTAAGTTTTTTTAATGAATTTTACCATTCAGTCTTTCATGTTAAATTACACTGCAGAAGTGTTTTTTTTTCTTTGTTTCCTATTTGTTATTTGAAGGGATTTGTTTTGTGCAGTTTGGAGGCATGTTCTTGGGACCAATGATGCTATTGATGGAATCGATATTGCCATGGGAAAATGTAATTATCATATTGCTGTTATGTGGTATTTGTTCTTGCTGCTGTGGAAGTGATATTTCCATTACATGTTTTTGCCGATTTATTAGTAGGTTTGCTTGTTTATGTTTTTCAGCAAACATTTAGCATCTTTCCCCCCCTAAATACTATGTGAGGTTGCTTTCACCACTCGCTTTGTCATCGTGTGTCTTACCAAAGGAAAGAATTGTTAAGACTGCTTCAATTTTTATGTTGAGTAAAGGACTTGAGAGAAACAAAAACAATGGGTATACGTAACAGTGATTTGTATTATCCACCTGATTTATAATGTATTGAAAAACCACTTTGCGGTTGTGTCATCTATTGAGCGTTGCTCCTTTTATTTTTATTTCATGTAGATTTGCTATTTGGTTTTCTGCTACAAGGCATGAAATCCAGTTATTGCAGTTATGTTGTTTTACTAAACTTTTATATCAATCTTTCAGATCTTATTACCCTTTCATCAGAAGGAAGCATTCTAAGAGCATGGAACCTTCCTGATGGGCAGATGTGGTGGGAATCTTTTCTTCAGGGACCAAGCAACTCAAAATCATTCTTGTTCACTTCGGTTAGTGATAACATATTATATTTTTTAAGCTCTTAATGAACATTATTTTATTGTCTAACTTAATCTTCTATACTCTCTCCTGTACTGCTATGGTTCTAATTCAAAAGTTAATTAAGAAATATGTGCTGTCTTCCTGCAAAATATAATCTTTCTTATTCCTCTTATCTTCATTTATTTCGGGTCATTGTGAAATCAGAAATTGCCATCCAATGGATCATAGTTTAGTTCCTCAATTGAAGTGTTATCTTGTGCTATGTTGTAGTCGCAATTCATAACACAATATCTTCCCTAATCTCCTATCATTCTTGCAAACCTGCCCACATATGTTATGCATTTCAGGATTTTCAAAAGAATTTGTTGTTAATGAAGTTTCTGATCTGCAGACAAGCATGAAAGTTGACAAGGACAACACAATCCTTGTTTTTGGTAAAGGAAGTCTCCATGCTATTTCAAGCATGCATGGTGAAATTGTTTGGAAGGTGGATTTTCCTGCTGAAAGGTCTGTCCAATTTGATGTTTTAAGTTCCACATGTTGTTTTCTCAATCTAACCCACACCATGCAATTGATGCTATTGTGATCCCCTTGGTTGCAGTTTTGAGGTCCAGGAAGTAATTCAGCACCATGACAGCAATACAGTATACGTGGTGGGATTTGTTGGTTTTTCACAGTTTGATGTATACCAAATCAATGCTAAGAATGGAGAACTCATAAAGCATGACAGTGCAGCCTTTGATGGTGGCTTTTCAGGGGAGGTTTCTTTAGTTTCAAAAGCCAAACTTGTGGTGCTGGATGCTGCAAGGTCAACTCTGTTAACAATAAGTTTTCAGAAGGGAGAAATCAGCTTTCAGAAAACATATGTATCAGATCTAGTTAAGGATTTCTCAGGGATGGCAGTGATATTACCTTCAAAACTTACTGGTTTGTTTGCTGTGAAAACCAATACAGCTACAACATTTATTAGTGTGTCAAGTGAAGGTCAGTTGGAGGTGGTTGACAAAATCAATCATGCAACAGTTATTAGTGATGCTCTTTCATTCTCAGAGGACCGACAAGCATTCGCATTGGTTCAGCATGGAGACAATGACATTCACCTCAATGTGAAGCAAGGTCATGACTGGAATAGTGATTTGCTAAAAGAGAGAATCAAGCTGAACCAGCAAAGAGGATTTGTCCATAAGGTTTTCATGAACAATTATGTCAGGACTGATAAGTCTCATGGATTTAGGGCTTTGATTGTGATGGAAGATCATTCATTGTTGCTGTTACAACAAGGTGAGATTGTCTGGAGTAGGGAGGATGGCCTTGCATCAATAATAGGAGTTACAACATCAGAACTTCCTGTAGAAAAGAAAGGTGTAACTGTGGCCAAAGTGGAGCAGAACCTCTTCGAATGGCTTAAAGTATGATCTGATTATTTCTCACAAGTTTAACTGTCTTACTGAAGATGAATATTGCCGAAAATCACTCTTTCAAGGCTTGAAATAGATTCTTGTTATATTAATCGAAATTCCTTACCTTTTTCTCCTCCCTCAGTCTCCATCATTTTTAAACTTTATTTAGTAGTAGAGTGAGGGATCTGAATAATTGTTAGATTGCTTTTGTTCTGGTTGCATAGGCAATCATTGTTTGCTATCATATTCACTCCTTTGTTTGAAGATTCATCTCATAAACTTCTTCACAGACTGTGTGATCTTGACACATGATATTTTGTTTGAAAATTCATCTCATTGACTTCTTCAGACTGATTTTGACACATGATATTTTGTTGTTCCAAGGGACACATGCTGAAGGTTAAGGGTACATTGATGCTTGCAAGTGCTGAGGATGTAGCAGCCATACAAGACATGAGGTTGAGAAGCTCTGAGAAAAGTAAAATGACCAGGGACCATAATGGATTCCGAAAGCTGCTCATTGTTCTCACTAAATCTGGGAAACTTTTTGCCTTGCACACTGGAGATGGACGAATTGTCTGGTCTCTCTTATTGAACTCTCTACGGCAATCAGAAGCATGTGAAAATCCAACTGGGATTAATGTATATCAGTGGCAGGTTCCTCATCATCATGCTATGAATGAAAATCCATCTGTTCTGGTAGTTGGCAGGTGCAAACCAAGTTCTGATGCGCCAGGAATATTTTCCTTTGTTGATACCTACACAGGGAAGGAGCTGAAGTCCTTTGGTCTTGATCATTCTGTTGCACAAGTCATTCCACTCCCGTTCACAGATTCAACAGAACAACGTCTGCATCTACTAATAGATACAAGTGGACAGGCACATTTGTACCCAAGAGCACCTGAGGCTGTTGCCATTTTTCAACTTGAGTTTTCCAACATTTATTGGTACTCGGTAGAAGCTCATAATGGTGTTATTAAAGGACATGGATTGAAGAGCAATTGTGATGGTGAAGTTGCAAACAACTATTGTTTTGGTACCAGAGAAGTATGGTCCATTGTATTCCCCTCAGAATCGGAAAAGATCATTACAACCATAACAAGAAATTCAAATGAGGTAGTGTTTAGTTTTTGGTCAATTTTTTACGATTACCATTTCTTTCTGTCTTCAAAGATTTATTCACTTTACGATTTATTAACAGCTTTTGCTGGTTAGTCTTTAATTTTCAGGTTGATTGGGATTACAGAAAACCTTTTAAAGGAGACAAGCAAGCATCATTTCCAAATATTGCATTAGAGTTGTTCTATGAGGATATGGACTTCTTGGCTAAATAACCTAGTTATGTGCAAAATATAATGGATCTTCATTTAACCTCTGACAAAATGTTGGGATTATGTTAACGAAAAGGTTTTCTCAGGCTTTGAATTAGAAGCTGTGTTTTTCAGGCAACCTTGATATGTTTTTAGGGTCTAAAAATCACAGTTTCTGTAGAGACCATTTCTTCTTGTTTCTTTATCAGAACCTCAATTTCTACCATTCAATTTTGTTGTACTGAAGGTTCCATTTGAAACTTCAGAGACAACATCAATAGGATATCTTGGTCTGCTAACACTATCCCATGATATGTTTAATTGAGAGCCTTCTGCATTTGTCTCCAGGCAGTTCATACACAAGCAAAAGTTGTTGCTGATCAAGATGTGATGTACAAATATATATCAAAAAATTTGCTTTTTGTGGCCACTGTCTCACCTAAAGCCAGTGGAGATATTGGATCAGCCACACCAGAAGAATCACATTTGGTCGTCTATGTTGTTGATACTGTTACTGGTCGTATATTGCATCGAATGAATCATCATGGCTCACAGGGTCCTGTCCATGCAGTAGGTTTTGCCTTCCACTTTTCATGTTTTGAATGATACGCATTACCTTATTTGTTTTCATTTTTTGCAGGTTTTTAGTGAAAATTGGATTGTTTACCACTACTTCAATCTCAGAGCACACAGATATGAGATGACAGTTATTGAAATTTATGATCAGTCTCGGGCAGTAAGTAATCATTCTTTACAATCTATGCAATATTGTTTTTTCTTCTTATTCTAAACTGGTTTACTTTTGCAAATTGAAATTCAGGACAACAAAGATGTTTGGAAGCTTGTTCTTGGAAAGCACAATCTCACTTCACCTATGTCTTCATATTCACGACCAGAGGTCACAACAAAGTCACAATCTTACTATTTCACCCATTCTGTCAAAGTGATAACAGTTACATCAACTGCTAAGGGTATCACTTCGAAGCATCTTCTTATCGGGACAATTGGTGATCAGGTTGGTTACAATCTGTTTAGAAATGGAGGTTCCAATGTCGTTTCCTCTTTGTTTTGTGACAACATTTGTGGTTCAATTATTTTTATTTACTGTTATTTAATACTGTACAGGTATTGGCAATGGATAAGCGTTTCTTTGACCCTCGTCGGTCAGTTAACCCCACACAATCAGAGAAGGAAGAAGGAATTTTACCTCTTACAGATTCATTGCCTATCATTCCTCAAGTGAGTTGCCTTACATCTTCTTCTCTTCCTTTACCCCTCCGGTCTTTGTCTCTCACAGTTTAATTTTTAATTTCCTCGAGAGAACACTGTCAGATTTCTGCTTGATCTACCTTCCCCAGAAGTGATCATGTCTGTACAAAAAAAAAAAAGGATATATTTTCATCTAGAGCTTGGAGTGATCCATTGTTGGATCCTGTCTTGTTTTCCTCCTGCTATCTTCCACCCAAAATGGTTTTTTTTTCCTTGGAAGATTTTGATTTGGTGACCAATGGCGCACACACAAAAAAACAGTAGCTAACTTGATACATGAGTTCAGCCCATGATAGAAGATCAGAAATCAAGCTGAATCAGGAAACGCGTGCTCGTCTCATTATGGAGCTGTTTCTTACTTAACAACTGCATGCTTTTATTTGATGATTTCACTGTTTTTAATGTAGTTCGTTAACAAACTGATCTGATTCTTCTTACTTCTTGCAGTCATATGTTACACATGCCCTTAAAGTGGAGGGGCTCCGAGGCATAGTGACAGTGCCTGCCAAGCTGGAGTCAGCCACCCTTGTCTTTACATATGGCGTGGATCTCTTCTTCACTCGCCTAGCACCCTCAAGGACCTATGATTCTCTTACAGAGGATTTTAGCTATGCTCTGCTGCTCATAACCATTTTCGTACTTCTCGCGGCAATCTTTGTGACATGGGTTCTGTCCGAGAAGAAGGATCTCAGAGATAAATGGAGGTGAATTCTTTTCTCGATGGTCCCCTGTACCCTAACAATTTTCTTTCTTGTTTATTTTACACTTCGAGTTACTTTCAGTGGAATCAGATTAGGAGGTTCACTCCGAACTTGTAATGTTAATTTTGTAGCATTTCCCTCTAATGGCATCTGGTAATTGCCATTATTGCATTGGTGAGCATGTAAATTTGACATTTCTAACGTAAGAAAATTGATATATTCCCATTCATGTTAGCTGAAGCAAGTGTCGAGGAGGGAAATGCTAAATGGGTAGAAAAGGTTAATAGGCTCTGAAAGAGAGCTGGTAAATTGGTTATATAAGAACGGGGAGCCTCAGATGACTGGATTTTGGTAACAATTGTGGTTTCTGAAACTGGGATAGAGAGATGGGCCATGCTCGCTCGAACGATTTTTGTAGTCTTGTTTGAGTCGCACCCACCTCTAGAGAGGCTATTATTATTGAAGCCCAAAAGACTTGGAAAAATTTTTGTAAGGCAGGAGGATAGATTGTTTTTTTTTTTTTTGAAAATTGACATAATATCTCATGTTAAAAAAAATATTTAGAAAATAGTATAATTTTAATAAAGATGACTTGAAAAAAAGAGAGAAAGAAACCGCAAACTAATAGTAACTTTAACCCTAAACTAATCTCAAATACAAGCCCTACATAATATCCTAATTTAAACCATAATTCTGAATAAAAAAAACAAACAAACTTTGAACATTAGTCACTCGTCTAAAGAACAAACACTAATCAATAACTTTAAAAAACAGATTTTAACTAAATATAATAAAATCTTCTGGTTTTTTGGGTTTTTTTTTTTATCTTTTAATTTTATTATTTAGTTTGGGGTTTTGATTGAATTTTATATTCAATTATTGAAATGATAATAAACCCTAAACAAATCAAAAGATAAAAACGGACAAAAAAAAAACAAAATATTTTTATTATATCTAGTTAGAGATTGTTTTTATGGTTATTCATTAGCATTAAGGTTTGTTTTTTAGATTTATAATTAATATATTATTTAGAAGTTGTATTTGGTATTAGTTTGGACTCAGAGTTAAGATTAATTTACAATTTAATTATTTTAATGAAAATTTTTATTTTTGTTAAAATTATTATTCTTTATTATATCTTTGTTAAAACTATTATTCTCAATTACATCTATATTAAAAAGGTAATATTTTTAAAATATTTTTTTTGTGGCTGGTGCATTTTTGTCATTAGAGCATCTCCGACGAAACGGTTAAAAGGATAGCCAAAATAAATAAAAAAACTTTACTTTTACTTTTTATTTGTAGTTTTAACTATTGGGTAAGTTATATAAATAACTAAAATGTATATTCTTGTTTTGAAATGTTATTTCTACACTTCTACATATAAAAGTTAAAAGTAAATGAAAGGATATCTATTCGTTGGAAGGACATGATTATATTATATAAAAATAATTAAATTAGTTATATAATTATATTAAAATTAGTTTAACATTAAATGTATTAAAAAAAAAAAAACTCTTCTAAATAGTTTTTTTCATTGAATCTATATAAACAAAAAAATAAAATTATATTTATACTATTCAATATATTTTTTTTTGGTTAATTAATTTCCTCTTTAAGCTTACAGAGGAAAAGTAGTTGTGGAAGGATCCATTGATTGGTGATGGTCATTATAACTGTACTTCATGATCTATCCTTTCTTACTAGTTAGTTTCTGAAAAGAGAAACAAAAAAATCTCATAAAAATCCATTTAGTCGATGAGATGTAATCCTTGCGAAGAAGAAGGTGAGTTTAAATACAGTTCTAGGGTAGGAAACACAAGATTGACAGCAAGGGAGAGAGTTGCAGTGCAGCAACTCTTTATTCTGCACAGCGAGACCTCTTCATCTAAAGTTTGCATTATCAACGCCTCAAAGATGGAAATGACACTGTAATTTGTTTGATCTCTTTGGAGCCTGTCCCGTCCACCTCCTCTGCCTAAAAAATGGAAATTAATGACACTGTAATTTGTTTGATCTTTTTTGGAGCCTGTCCCGTCCACCTCCTCCCAGTCAAGGACACACTCGCCGGCATCTCTGCACTGTTTCACCGTCCAAAGTACTCAGTTCCATAACCTCCCCCCTCTCTTCCATGATTCAGAACTCTTTAACAACCACTGCAATGGCTTCAAAACACCCTCCCCAAGAAACCAAGCTCTCTGTCTCTTTGCTACCATAAAACCCACCACCCAAAACTAAAAATCCAAGCCACCTCAACTCTTTTCCCGTGGTTTCGATCCTCCGCCAATGAATGCACATAAACTAATCTTAGTCCCACCACTCCTAACCCACCTTTTCTCCCTCTACCTCCCACCACAACAAGCACCGCCACCACATCCTCCCCAGCAACATTCTAACCAACCCCACCAAAAATCCCCGGCCTCAAGCTGAAACCTCTTCTTCCTCTTCCTCCTCCACTACAACCTCTCAAAGCTTCACCCAAGGCAGGTTCCCTCTCTCAAACTCCCCACCCCACCAACCCAAACGTCCTAAACCTGACCTGAATCAACGCTCCACCTTCTTACAACAATTGGCACCACTAGTGCAGTCCACCAACCACCAAGAACTCCTCCACATGGCTGAGCTACAACTTACCAAAGGCTTGGAATCCGAGCAATTTTCTGCTCTATATTTTCTCGAACATTCACTCGTATCCGACGCGCCATCCCACCAGGTTTGCTCAGTACCCGAATTAATACGCGGGTGGTGGCAAATTTGAAAAACAAAGGAGGGGCAAAACCGGCAACCAAAATCTTATTAGCCCTTTGCTTGTCGGAGGAGGCAGTGGTAGAGGTGGCGATGGAGCTCAACGGATTTCCAGCGGAGCGGGCATTAGCGGCGTTGGAGCTGACATTACCGTAGAGAAAAAATGAACTCCTGAAACTCCTGCACGAAAATAATATTTCAAATTTATTATTACTTGGAGCACATAAACATGAAACTATGTAAGGGCAACCTCTTTACGCACAAGATAGAGTTTTTAAATATTATTATGGATGCGTTTTTTAATTTTTTTAGCTGAGAAATTAAAAGTTATTGCACAGGTTTATTGATAGTTTTTCAAAATAAACTTTTATTTAGTTTTGTTGTAATTACAATAGATATTTGCAAGAAAAATAACAATTTAAATTCTCAAAGAAAATATATTTTATTATATGAATTTTCATTTTCTTATTAATGTATTTTATTTTTAATAAAAATATATATGTTCTTTTATTAGTAGCATATTTTTTTTAATAAAAAACTAAAAATCATTTTAAAAATATTTATAAAAATCTCAATTATATAAATTAAAGAGGGCCGGAAAAAATATATCTTTTCAATTAAAACTCCCCTCCTTCTTCATTTATTTCTTTTTTATATATAAAAACATGTTTGTGAGAATAATTACTTTTTAAATATAAGCTTATCACAAAAAGCAAGGTTTAATAAAAAATAGAAAAAAAAATTCATAACTCAATAATTTATACATAATAAAAGAAAAAAAATTAAAAAATACAAAAATATTATGTAAAATATTTAAAATAAAAATAACAAAATAAATATTTTATTCTCATTTAATATTCGCATGAAAATATTTGTTTTATAAATCTTGCATATTAGATTCATATATAACAATTCACAAAGTAATTATTAATATTATGATTAAAAAAAACACTAATCTTATTTAAAAACAATGGAAATCTAGATAATATTTAATTTTAATTATTTTTATTTATATCGAATTTGATTCAAATATAACAAGAAGTCAGGTGCTGCTGGCTTTAGAGGATTGACCCATATGCTTGACTAAAAAAAATATAAGTCTAAGAAGGTGTTTAAAAATGTGGTAGTAATTGTTTTTTAAAGTGTTTTTCATTTCTAAACATGTTAAAATAATATATTTTTTATTTTTAAAAATTATTTTTGACATCATCATATCAAAATAATTTGAAAACATTAAAAATATATTAATTTAAAACAAAAATAAAAAAAATTTCAAAAATTTTTAAAAGTATTTTCCAACCACAATGTCAAACACTGTCTAAATATGAATGTGAATATGCAATTTAAAACTTGCATGTTTGACTCTTCTTTTAAAATAATAAATTGTAAATTTGAAACTTGTTTTATTAATATGTGTTATATTAATATAATTTTTGAATAAATTTAGATTATGATAATAATAAAATTATAATTAAAAGGATTAATATAACATAAATCAATATATTTTTTTTTTTAAATCACTTTTATGTTTTATTTACGCTCAACCTTTAGCTTATAATGAGAACACCATTAATAACATCATTATTGCAATTAATGTCATTATTTATTTTATAATTAACATTATAATTATTATTAAAATAAACATTACAAATTAATTAATAAAGAATACAAATCTATAGTTCTATGTTATCATCATAAATAAAATCATCAAATACAATGCACTTTTCTACCTCAATATCTAGTCCGCTTGAGTCTTTCAAAGTCTCCAATTTGTTGCTTGTTTTCTTCATGTCTAGGTTGAATGGCAAGAGGCCTCTAGTTGGTGCGAAAACCTGTAAATCATCTTTGATCTTTAAAATACCATGATGAGTGCACAATGGTGACTTTTCTCGGATTGAATTGTGAAAATATTTTTTCTTTGAAGAATTTAAAGCTTGAATATACCCAAAAGAAAGGAAGTAATCCTTCATCTTCTTATTATTTTTCTTAAATTCATAAATTTTGATTTTTATTGATTTATTAATGTTAAAAATAATTTTTAAAAAATAAAAAATATATATTATTTTAATATATTTTTAAATAAAAAATATTAAAAAAACAACAAAATCATATTTCAATCACATTTTCAAACACAATTTTACTGTATTCAGAAATTTAATAATCTGCTTCCATGTTTAAACTCAAGAATGAAAACAAAAATTAAAGAAGTACATCTCCTCAACTATCAAATCATTTATTTATTTATTTATTTATTTATTTGATAACCCGGAGTGTCCGAGCCAGCTTGCGCGCACCACAACTAATCCTCGGACTCACTGAACATCCTGCAAGCTCCAATGAGCATGTAAGGCACCGCGAAGGATGATAAGGCATACACAGATGGGACTTGAATCCTAGTGTAAAAGAAGAAAACAAGTCTCTCTAACCATTAGACCACAAACTCATGTGTTATTTATTTAATAATAAATCAATTGGGGAAAAAGAAAGAAAGTCACCAAATCATAAAAAAGAAGAAGGAACAGTTAATGGACGCTGGACTAATTAATTAACTATCATTAAAGTACTGATGATGATATGGATCCAAATTAATATTAAGTAACGAGCAAAGATATGGCTCCTACTCACGTCCAAACAAATTGCTAAGAATTTAAGACTATACTTGATTTTTTGTTGTGCCGAACATCTCAATACTGTCTTTGATAATTTTAATATAATTTCAAAATTAATATAAGAAAAAAAGTCAACTGAAAGGACATAAAACTTTGAAAATAAAAAATAAATAAGGAAAGGGGTTGCCTGGTTCATATGAACAATGAACTAGCTGAGTTGTCTTGTAGTTGTATTAATGTTCTATTTGTTTTTGTGTTTATAAAAAAAATAAAAATATTTTATTTTTTATTTTAAATTAATATATATTTTTTATGTTTTTAGATCATTTTGAAGAGTTGATTTTAGAAATAATTTTTTTTAAAAATATTATTTTAATATATTTCTAAATAAAAAATATTTTAAAAACAATCTCAACCACACTCCTCGACCAATATTAATTAATTATATAAAACCAACGTTAATGCCACTTGCAGTAGGAAACGTTTAAGCTCGATTGTACCGAAAGAAATTGCTTTATAAAGTTAATTTAAGCTAATCAAAAGAAATTATTCTGATGAACAGATCACACGTACATTGGACAGCACTCATTATAATATAGACTACACATCAAAATTTAAAATTATAAAAGTCTGACTTGATGATTCAGTATCTAAAATTATAATTACAAATTACAAAATAAACTTTAAAATAAAAGTTGTTTTGTGTTTTCTTTTTCCGTAGGGCCATATGCAAGATTTAGACGCCCCAAATTATAATATTGTCTCTCAATTTTACAAGTTTTTACAATATAATCCCTCAATTTTGTAATTGTTTTTATATTTGGTCCTTGTAATTTTTTATATTTATATTTAATTCTTAAATTTTATTTTTATTATGTTTCTATCTCTCAATGCTAATGCTAAGAGAAAAGAGAGAAACTCAGCAAAAAAAAAAAATGAAAAACTTTTGGCCAACTATATTCTAATTATATAAAAAAAGGATCTAGGTGTCAATGAGTTGTCTCAGATAAGAAAGTTCAATAAAAGTGATTTTATTCTTTAATTATGCTAAAAGATAGATCAGGGCTCAATTTTTTTATATTTACATTTAATTCTTAATTTTATTTTTGTTATATTTCTATCTCTCAATGCTAAGAGAAAAGAGAGAAATTCAGTGAAAAAAAATTGAAAAAAAAAATAGTTTTGGTCAACCACATTCTAATTATATATATATAAAATATATAGATCTAGGTGTTAATGAGTTGTCTTGAATAGGAAAGTTCAATAAAAGTGATTTTATTCATTAATTATGCTAAAAGATAGATCATGGCTCATTTTTTATTTTTTTTTGGTTTGATTTGTGTTTTTTTTAACCAATTAGAAAGTGTTTTGGGGTTAAGAAAGTTTTTTTTTTTTTTTTTTAAGATTCTTGTTATGTTTTAAGGTGAAAAATGCTAAAATTTAGGTTTTTAGAGTTTAAATTATCTAGACCCCAATTTTCCATTGTTACAGTGGGTTATAACATGGTGTAAAACATAGGCTTAGCCTTTTTGAGGCCTTACACTTTTTTTATTATTATTTCATTTTTTGTATTTTACAATTAAACTATATTTAAAAAAATTATTAAAATAATATATGATTATGCCATGTTTTTCAAATAAAATTAAATTTTTTATGTTAATATCAACAGTTACTTTTTGAATTTTTCAAATAAAATTAAAGTTTTTATGTTAATATCAACAATTACTTTTTGAATAATTATACATAAATCTAATTTCCATATTAAAAAAAGAAACTCATAAATAGTCAATAAAAGATTTTTTTTTTATATGGTTGAAATTAATTATTTTCTTATATTTTTTATACAGTTGCATAAAAATAAATAAAACATTACTTTTTTTATTTATTGAAAATAGCTTTACAATTCATAATAAGTTTTTATTTAAAAATTCATGCTTCACATTCACTTATTTTATTTCTCATCTAATTGAATAATCTAATTTTTTTCTAAAAAAAAAACAGTTATTATATATATTTTTTTATTAACATAGATGTAGGGTCAGTTTAAGTACACTTAACTAATCTCACAAGTCTTGAAGTTAACAACCAGTGATTTTAAAATTTATAAAACTTAAATTAATAATTTTTAAAAAATAAATTTAAAATCTGATTAATTAAATTAATATCTTTATAATTCTTTATATAATATAATTTGCTATGATTTCATGGGATACATGTGAAAATAATATCTAAAATTTTGCAATTACTGTTTTTGCCAGATTGAGTGGGGTCAATTGGCATACCGCGTATGCAATTGCAAATGTAAATAATAGGATATATAGCTGCCATCTCTAGATTCCTGGACACAATGATATCTCCAAATTAACCACGGCTCTCTCACATTCTTAAAAAGTCAAATGACTTCTGCAGAAGACAAGGCAGCGCAGTATCCCTATAATCCAAATCTGTGTCCACACTTTTGTTTTTTTTTAATAAACCAATCTTGGCGTATAATTCATGTTAGAGACCCCATTAGAATCTCCCTTCAAAGCTTTGTCTTGCAAAAAAGTTCCATTTTATAGGAGACTTCACCTAACCAAAACCAGAAATCTAAACCCAGGCCCCATGTCCTCCTTCCGGTGGCTCCTTGGTGCCTTGCACCTCACTATTTGGGGTCCAGTCACACTGACCATGACCCACGCCATGCTGCCACCACCCCCGGTTCAATGCAGCGACGCTGGCTGCACCCTTTACAACTCCTATGGTGTATGGAATGACAGAAAAGATTGTCATGTTCCAAGCATCACTTACCCCACGACAGAAGAAGAGCTGAGGTTAGCTGTTGCACATGCTAATCAAAATAACCTCAAGGTGAAGGTGGTTAGCCGGTTTTCGCACACAATACCAAAGTTGGCCTGCCCAGATGATGCACAGCATGGCAGCTCAATGTTGATAAGCACACTGCAGTATAATTCTAGCATTGCCATTGACGCCGCTAATTTAGCGGTGACAGCTGATGCGGGCGTAGGTCTCCGCGAGCTTATCGACGAGGTTGAGCGATCTGGATTGAGCTTGGTGCCAGCACCGTATTGGGAGGGTGTGAGTGTCGGAGGAGTAATTAGTACTGGGGCACACGGGAGTTCTTGGTGGGGAAAAGGCGGAGCCGTCCACGACCATGTTATTGGCCTTAACCTTATCGTCCCTGCAAGAGAATCTGAAGGATATGCTAAAATTATCAGAATTGGAGCCAAAGATCCCCTCTTGAATGCAGCAAAAGTATCATTGGGAATGCTGGGTGTCATCTCCAAGGTTAGTTTCAGATGCTTTCATTTTGTAACGATCCTAGACTCCAACTTTATGATCATGATGTTCAATTTTTCTACTTGGTGAGTTTATTGAATAACAACAAATCCTAAATGACTAATAGGTGAAGCTGTCTCTAGAGCCAGCATTCAAAAGAAGCGTAGCGTATAATTTCACAGATGATGCTCACATAGAGGATATATTCATGGATCATGGTAAGAAATATGAATTTGCTGATGTTACTTGGTACCCATCAAGGCATACAGCTGTGTACAGATATGATTACAGAGTTCCCTTAAGCACCTCTGGTAATGGAGAATATGATTTCCTTGGATTTCAGCCTAACTCAATTGTGGTCTCCAAAGCAACTAGATCATCAGGTACTGCTCTTCTTTCTCTCCTGTTTCTAATTATGTTGTCGTCAAAAACATGCCAGAAAGGATTTCTCTTTTCCACTCACATAGGGATGTGAAAATATGCAGAGAAATTACTGGAGAGTGCGCGTAATGTGAACGGAAAGTGTGCCTTGGCAACCACATTTGTGGGGTTTAAGAAGTTAGTGGCCAACGGATTGAAGAATGGCCTCATCTTTACAGGCTATCCAGTAGTGGGTCATCAGGGAAAAATGCAGACCTCAGGTTCATGTTTATACTCAACAAAGATCGACACCTCCTGTGCCTGGGATCCAAGAATCGGTGGCCTGTTCTTTTACGAGACAACAGCAATATTTCCTGCTTCAAAATTTGGAGATTTTCTCCGCGATGTGAAGAAACTGAGAGATCTTAAACCAGAGAATTTTTGCGGGGTCGACATCTACAATGGTTTCCTGATACGTTTCATCAAGGCTTCTCAAGCATATCTAGGCCAATCTGAGGACTCAGTAGTCCTTGATTTTAACTATTATCGTGCTGATGATTCTTCAACTCCAAGGCTAAACCAAGACGTGTGGGAAGAAGTGGAGCAAATGGCATTCTTCAAATACGGGGCAAAACCACATTGGGCTAAGAACAGGAACTTGGCGTTCTTGGATTTGCAGCACAAGTATCCTAATTTCAGCAAGTTTCTAGCAGCAAAGAAGCAACTGGACCCCAAGAACATGTTCTCCGGCGAATGGTCAGATGAGATATTATATGGTAAAGAAGCTGCGAAAGCTGACGGATGCGCCTTAGAGGGGCAATGTATATGCTCAGAGAACATACACTGCAGCCCTAAAAAGGGGTATTTCTGTGAGCAAGGTCTGGTTTATGAAGAAGCTAGGGTCTGCAGGTATTCATCATCAGCTACAAGATAATACTGTCACATTTTGACTCCCACCAAACTTAATTGTTGCTGTTCCACAATGTGAAACGGATTCAGTTCATAATAATGATAAAAAATAAAATAAAATGGATGACAACTGAAAAGTATTTGGCGTGGCTTCATAAAATCCATGCCCGTAGTGGATTAGATGAGTGGAGCACATGTCTCGTGTACTCTCTCTTTTCATCGAATATTTCTCTCTTTTTTTTTTTTTTTATTGTTTTGACGGGACAACCTGACGAGATTTGTCCGTATTTAACTAGATAGAAGTTGATACTGTAAAATTCAGTTAAAATTTAGATAAGAACGAATTAATTTTTACTTTTTAAAAAATAATATTATTTTAGATTAATTATAATTAATCACCTACTAGGTCATAGCTTTATGCTTTTATTAAAATCCTATTTTAGCTATTTGTGCTATTTTATTTTTCTTGGAATAACTGGAGCTCCATCCGTAAATAAATACTCTAAGCATGTTCTTTGGGATAATTTTTTTTTTTTTGGATAAATATAATTCTAAGCATGTACCAAACAAAATCATAACACATGTCGTTTAAAGCGCAAATCATATGGTACTATGTTCCACTTTATTTTCCTTGCTGGATGAAATCATGATGCAAGGGTGGAATTTGAAAAACAAAATAAACCTGTAATTTTAAATATATATATATATATATATAAATTTTTGATTTTAAAATTACGTTTGTTTTTAAATTTTTAAAATATGTTTTTAAAAAAATTAATTTTTTTTATTTTCTTTTTTACTTTGAATTATTTTTTTATGATTTTAGTAATATATTGATGTTAAAGTAAATTTTTAAAAAGTAAAAATAATTATTTTTATATATTTTAAAAAATAATCATTATTAAAATACAATTGCCTTAAAACGTCATCATCACTAGGGGGGCGGGGGGGAACATGACCTAATTAATAGAGGTAAAATTAATGATAAAAAAAAAAAAAAAACCTAAATTATTGAGGACGCGGCTTGAGCTGGGAAATCTCTTTTGAAAAATCTAAAAGCCAAAGGGGTCTTGTTTGTCTATCAAAAAACCAAGCTAGGGTCTGCAGTATCGATGAAAAATTCTCGATGGAATCAATCTCTAAAAGGTCACGGACCCTTTCCACTTTTCATGTGTGCAAAGTCAGGCTTTATGAACAGGTCGCTCTGGGTTTCCAAATTATTGCAGCACAGACACTGGTGGGGAAGGGAATTTGATGGCAAGAAATGCCTGAAATATTTAAGAAATACAACATTTATGCATGTAATTTACACCTCCAGCCACTTCACATGCAGGAAACCTTGTGATGAGGCATTCTCCCTCCTCCTTCTCAAGAACAGGGCTGCTTTATCTCTTAATAATGGCTAATGGCCATGTTTTGTTTGGTTGCCTCTGAAGATCAGCCTGCGCAGCAGCTTACTCGTTCATGTATATCAGTAAAATATTTGCTGTCTTGCCTTATAATATAATATGAGAGATCGATCACCAAGAAATTAACTACACAGCTTGCATAATTGGGATTTTGCTGCTTGGCTGTTCGCATTACGTTCGAGATAAAAGACAAAATTAAAAATTAACTCGAAGACAAAACACAGAATCTTGTACACGAGAATTTGATCCATAACCTATTAGCGTAGACTCTTGGATTAAAAGCAGCGAGAAAACCTTTTTCTTTTGGATAATAGACAAGAAGATTATATTAATATCTGGTAGCAAGAAAAAAAGAACACAGAGGTTGAATACAAAAAGAAAGAGGGAGGTGTAAAAGGAACACAAGAATAAAACTGAAATGCCTTACTGATTTGACCCAAGGAGGATCTCATCTGAGCTTCTAAGCAAAGATGGTTTGCGCTGGAATCTGCCTTAATGATCATTATTAAATCGAACCAGCATCTCAATCAATAGAATCTTCCAAGAACACCAGCTGGAATTTGCCTTTAACCAGATATTTCCACTCGAGTAGTAGATCTGTAGTAGAATGCAGCGTACGCCACTAAAAATGATCCAAAAGTTGATTAAGAACTGGGTTTAAATTATGAAATTTGCATGGAATCTTCCTTTTTCGTCTTAATTAGTAACTGGTAATTAGGTCAACTTTGCTTTGGCCAGCTCTGATCCTTCCAGTTCTTGCTAGTAGCTAAGCACACTTGTTGAGTAATTTATGATCATTGATGAGATCAGTAAGAATCCTCTTTACTACTGACGCTGTCTGTTTTTGCTGTCTTAATTTCTCAACAGCCTGACAGGATGTCCCAAGAGCACTGTCTATTATTCTTCGTTTAACGATCTTTATTTTATTAATCACTTACTTGACAAAGAAGAGGACAATATGGAAAACAGATTCATGAAATATTAATTATGTTTTATTTAAATTACATTATTCTTTGCCTGCAACAACAATATTTCTTTCTTTCTTTCCTTCTTTTCAAAGCATGCTCCCCCCCTTTTTTTCCCTTGAGAAAAGCTTAAGAGCAAACTTTATTCTACTACTTTCAACTTTCTATATGTATATCTATATAACGATTCCCCGTGCTACGCTGAGGAATATTAGAGTTTTTTTAACTCAAAAAAAAAAAAAGTACAAGTGTTATTAATGGTTTTTTTATAATCAAGAAAAATTTTAATTACAAATTAAAAAATTTATATAGAATTATATTTGTTACTAAATAATAACAATTTTTTTTTATTTCAATCAAAGATTGAGCCAAGAAACTGAAATAAAGATGTTATTTATTATATATAAAAAACAAAAAAAAAATTGAATGTTGTTTCAATTTAAAATTAATTGGATTCCTAAAATTTTAAATTAGTTTGAATTAATCAATGAAATAAAATTGTAATTTGCCAAATCAAATATTAATGTAGAGTTTAAAATTTTTAACATCGCCGAGAGTTCTATATATAAAAAACCAAAACAAAATATCAAATATAATCTCAAATCAACTTAACAAGAAAGAAATAAATTGATAATAAAAAAAATTCAAAGTGATAAAAATAAATTTATCGGTAACTATTGCAATCTATAATGAACCGTGTTTTTCTTTTATATTATATTTGCATGGTTTTTTTTTAATGTTTTTTGTAATGACTCGTCTTTATAATTCTAAATATCATTTTATAGTTTATTAAATGTTAATTTTAAAAGATAAAATTATAATTATTAAATGAAATACAAAAGGAATCATTAAAAAGATAAGAATGTTAATGAAAAAAAAAAAAACATTTGAGGTAGTTCTTTTTCATAATCCAAACACTATTTCATGGTTAATCATATACTAATTTTACAAACCAAACTACAACTGTTAGATCTTTTAATGTTTTTATTAATTCCAACTGAAATCTTTTAATGTTTTTATTAATTGAAAGCGAGGAAATTAAGTGGGTCCTAGCTAGTGGAATATATGCCATAAATGGTGTTATCTGAGAGGTTGTCGGTGGAGATGACCGGATAAAATTGCAGCCCTACTGTAGGGTTTTGAAGGGAATCATAAATTATTTGTGCATGAATGATGAGGTGCCGGTGGCGATGGCGCATGCATGTGTGGTGATGCAGTTTTTCTTATCTTCAAGGGTCACGTACTTGTAGCTGTAGAATTTATTGTTCCTCGCTGATCTTAGCATATAAGCTTAGATGGGGAATCCATGGATCTTAAGGTTTTAAACGTCTACTCATACTGTATATGATATATTTGTTTGCACGCATAAAGAGATTACTACAAATTAAAAACCAAAAATCTCTCTCTCTCTCCCTCTCTCTCTCTCTCTCGCACTATAGTATATATACTATTATTAAGTATTTGAGCATATACAGTTAAAGTGAAAGAAAGCATGAAATTATTCATGTGAAATGAAGAAAAGCAAAGCCCAGTAGGAGAATAAGTTCTTGGAATAAAGGGTTTTTGAGCTGGCATGGGCATGCGATGTATTAGATCGGGCTTAACATCATCAACTCGAATTTACAGTAGACTAAGGAGAGGGATTAAGAGGATGAAGAAGAAGAAGAAGCCCTAGCTAGTAGCTACATGCATGATGATGAACAGGTCTATCTTGGAAGGCATCCAAGAAGAAGGACAACTGATCATCAGTTTCAATAGTTCATTTGAAATTCTAGCTTACTGAAAATGCATAAGAATTAGGGGAGTAATTAAGGTGTGATTAATGAAAATTAATCATTTTATTGAAAATTCTCATTAACAGCAAATTAATTAATGAGATATGGATTGTGTCAATATCCAGATTTATTAACAGCATTTTCGGAGCACTTTCGTTCTCGCTCTTGCACCTTTTGCTTCCATATCAAGCAAGCCTCCATGCATGCTCTTTTGGTGATCCTTATGAACTTATTTAATAGGGAATAATATAGGAATGGAAAAGCTTGTGATTTAATTAATTATTAATTTTATTAGGGAATAATATAAATTATATCTTATGAACTTATTTAATAATTTAAATTTTTAGCTTGAGATAGTTTTTTGATATGGCATCAAAGTCTTATTAATCAAATGACTACAAGTTTAAAGCTTTACAAGGTAATGTAGGTTTATGTAAATTTTAAATTTAAATGATTTTTATTTGAAGGGGTTTATTAGATTATATCATATCTTGAAATTTCATATAATAACTTAAGTTTTTAGATTGAGATGGTTTTTTTAATAGATTTATTTAAACAATATTAATCAATGTAAATGAGGGTTTATATTTATTATAATATGAGTAGTTATTAGGTTTAATATGAATGGAAGTTTATGTTTGTCCTAATATGAGTAGTTATTAGGTATGTTATGGTTTTGACACAAATTTAATTAATTAATTTTAAGTGGGTCATATAATTAATGTAACGAAATCTTATAATTAATAAATTTTAAAATTCATTTTAGTATGTGTTTGATATTATTTTATAACATATTTTTTTAAAAGTATTTTTTATTTCAAAATACATTTAAATTATTTTTTAAAATTAATATATTAAAACTAAAAAAATATATTAATGTAATATTTTTTTCAAAAAAAAAAACCCTTTAAACAACCCCACATAAACACAAAATTAAATAAACACCCCTAACCACTCTTAATGAGAGAAAGGAAAACTGTACACAATTCAACATGTCACCATCTGAGATCAAAGTTGTAAGAAATAATTGCACAGGCTGAAAGAAATACTTACAGCGAAACACGACACATTCTGGAACATTTATTTTATTTTAAAATAAAGAACAAGAAATTAAAAATTAATGGAAGGCACCATACACGAAAAGGACTGGAGCATGAACTTTTATTCTTATATCTGACTCGAATAATTATATATTATATAGTTTTAATATTCTAATATGGAGTACTGCAAATTTTACATGGGTTGATTAAATTCTTAAAACAGTACTAATTATTATATGTGTGAGTGTGTGACTACGTAAACTTGAATTATAGGATTGTGTGGAGCTTAATCTATAAGATTGTTTCTAATATCGATCATTTCTCTATTCTCATTTCTCTTATAATTTTTTTTATCTCATTTTATTTTTAATATGTCCAAGGCTTATTTTCTTTCTATTGTTGCCTGCCATGATCCACTACAATACACCCTCTTCATTTTAGAAAATGCAGGCTAATTTATATTTTTAAATTTTTTTTATTTTTACAAAAAAAATTTGTATATTTTGAATCGTTTTGATACGCTAATCTTAAAAATAATTTTTAAAAAATAAAAAAATATATATTATTTTAATATATTTCAACATAAAAAAATAATCACAATCACACTTTTAAACAACCATTTAATCTTATAATGTGATCGTTGACCTAACATGTGTTTTGAAAAAAGTGTTTTTATAATAAAAAAAAACAATAGTACTTTTAAAAAATCATTTCAATGAATTATATCCATTTAACTTATTCCCCCAAATTCTCATGTTAAATTCACGAGGCGATAAAATAACCTCTTTCAAAGTTGAAACAAGATTATCCATTAGATTTATTTTTATTTGTCTTGATCTTTTTCTTTTTTTTTCCATGTGAACTACCCAGCAATGGTGTTTGCTATCCATAACACATATATAAAGCAACTATTGTTCATAGATCTTGAAACAGAGTAAAATGCCTTGGGAATAAGATTTTTAAAAGTGTCTCCGCTAGCCAGCATTCTAACCAAAAGAGAACTGTTTTCTCATCTCCTTTTCTTATATTTAGTATAAGAAATTTTACTGATTTTGGTTTTTGAGATTTTTTTGTTCATCTATTAATGTAAACATGTTATATATATATATATATATATATATATATATGGTATGACTGAATTATTGTAAACATGATCATAAAATACTATTTATTATAATAATATTTTGTAGTTTTTTTATTTAGGTTTTTTTTGTAGTTTTATCATTTAATATTAAATTATTTAGGAATATTTAATCTTTGTAATTTTTTTCAATTTATTTTTTGTGGAGTTATTCTAGTTTTGTGATTTTTTTTTCAATTTCAATATTCAATATTGGATTTGTTAGAAATAAAACTTCAATTTATTTTTGTTTTTCATAAAGTTATCTCGGTCTCATGATTTAAATCTCAAATTTAACAAGTTAGTTCAAGTTGACTTGTTTTTTTTGTTTTTTTATTTAATATATTTTTTAATTTTATTCTTAAACATTACATTGATTATAAATTGAATTTCATAATTTATTTTAATTCAATTTCTGTACAGTTTTCACGATCTCATTATTCGAGTTAAATATTTAATAAGTTAACTCAAGTCAATTCAATACGCCATCTTAATATTTTTTTTAAAAAAATAATATATTGAATGCATTATATTTTTAATTTATGATTAAAAAAATTATTAGAAAACACGTTATCAATATTGAATATTTGTTTGTATTAAAAAAAAATCAATTACCAATGATCTAGTTAAATACTAAAAACTCTAGCTGCAGGGTCCCTGACTTGAAATAAACATATCAATATATTTTTTAAAAGTAAATTTGAGTAGATGAGAAATTGAAGCACTGAATTCAAGCTTGTACACAATGACAAAAACATGAGCTATAGCGTTCTCTTTTTTTTTTTTTTTTTTTACTAGTTACCAAAAAAGACATTTTATAATTGCAGTATAAAATACATCTTTAAGAGCCATTCAGGTGGCCGAAGTGTTCACTCAAACATGCTCCTGCTTAGCCACTTGATGAAGGGAACTGTGATTCACCAGAAAATCAACCCTAATTCTTGAACATGAGTCTTAGACAAGGCCTCAGCCTTTCGAAGGATGCTCTGGCTGGTATTGGAACAAAAATCAATCCCATAAAAACATATTAAAAAGGTGCACTACTCAAGTAGCTATCCTTAAGAATTTCTTTGATTGAAACCAAATAACAGTCTATAGGGTTTAATCAGAATGATTTATCTCCATGATCTGCTATGGTCTGTTTCCAGCTAACTCAAATCTTCTTAACACATTGTCTCTTTCCCTTGTGTTCCAAAAGATTACAAGTCTCCCTTTAATTTTCTTACCTTATAGATTACAACACTGAAGTACAGCCGACGATGGCTGACTTGATGAACACCTTAGTAATCTCCAGCAAGAGGTGTCCAATTATTATACTTGTTAATGCCCTTCTCCCTATTTCCACTCCCACTTCCTGATCAAGACTGGAGCCAAAAGCCATCAGTGGAGTAGAAGGAGGTCCTTTTGAAAGGTCAGGCTTTTCTGGAACCTTGCAGGGTAGTCACACCAAAATACGACTGAAATGCAAAAGTACATGCATAGACAGTTACTTGTGGATCTCGAGGCATATGAGGTATATACACGCCCAATCATCACTCAGCATGCTTCCATGACTCAGTTGCAGAGATTCGAACTCAACAAGACCTGGAGTAAATGGATTCGTGGTTCCAAAATTAATATCAATTTCAGCAGGTGCTATCTGATCTTCACAAGGCATTTGACATTTTCTGATGTTGCAGAAGCTGGCACGGGAAGCAAGACTGCACCTGCTGAAATGAAATAAGAAATTCATGAAAACAAGCAACTTTTATGAAAAAAGCTATTTAACTTGTCCATTAAGTCAAAACATGAAAATTAATCAATCAGAAAATGATACAGGTTGTAAAAAGCTACCAGCATTGAAATTTCGGACAATCATGACATTGGAGGTCGTCTATGGTCTTTCATAGCAGGAAGCTTCCTCTGTCGTTTGTGCCCATCCAATTTAAGCGAGTGAGATCCATTTGCAAAAGGAACATCCTTTTCAAATCGAAGGGCTTCACCTGCAATCATATACATATTTCCAGCTTCCGGTATGGTAAAATCAGCAGGGTTTCTGTTCACACAGCAGACTTCAGTCTCAGAGCTGCTTTTTTGGGGGTGAACAATTCTATTGTTATCTCGGGACTTCAACTTATGCTTGTTTGGGTTTTCCAATGCATGGAATGGCAATGAAAACACTGAAGGATCTGGAGCACCAAAAGACATTATCTGCATGCTATGAGCTGGAATGGATCCACAGTTGGTGCCAAAACTACCATTTGCTGATGTCTGTGACCTATTTGCTTTATTCTGTGTGCGTGAATCAGAGCCTTTTCTCCTCTCTTTATATTGAATAACTGGACTGGGAAGATCAACAGGCTTCCTAATACGTTTATCATGTCGAGATGACAAAGAAGATGCACCAGCTGTTGTTTGCATGATAGGAATAAGGTCACGAGAACTCTCTGCAAGTTGATTTTTACCATTATGATTACGTGGTGGGTGCTTCACAGTAGAAATGACTTTAAATGCCCCAGTGTCCAGCCTAGAAAACTCCTTTGGTTCAGCATTGTGAATAATGGCAGGTCTCTTGAGGTACTTTGGGTTTACATCCATATTGATCGGTGCACTGGACTGCACTCCTGCATCCATGAGGCTGAGCAAGTGCATAGCTGGTATTGTTTCATTAGAATACAGTTCTAAGGACCCCATTGGCTTATGATTAAGCTCAATCCCATTATGTTTTCCAGCAAAAGGGTATTCTGCATGTGCCCTGAGGAGCGTTTCTGAACCAAGATTCCTGTTTTGTTTTCCAAGGTTGGCAGTCTTGTTTGGAAACTTAAGAACACGATCCCCATTCATATTTTCCTTGAGCACAGTGCCAGGCGAATGAGGAAACACATCAACATTGGTAGATGGAGGCACACACTTTGGAGGAATGCTATATACAAAGGGCATGTGATTTGGCATCATTGATGACCAAAGTTGATTTGCTTCCTTACTTTGCTGCGGAATGCTCTGGCATGTGTTACATGCTCCTGGGGTCTGGAACCTGGTATGACAAGACCTATTCCCCACCACTTCCCCTCTCTGTTTGCAAATTTGAGGAGTGTTTTGTATGTTATAACTGGAAGCAGGATGTTGGAATCTGCCGGATGGCTTCTCTTGAAGTTGTAGAAATGCCCCAAACCCTACAGGGGAACGACTTTTTTCTGGTTGCCTCATGCTGAATGGGTTTCGATCAGCTTGAGAAAAGAAATCCACTTCCTTTTGTTTAGTTGGTCCTGCCATTTCACCAATCTTTATTATGTCATTTCTTCTAGCTGGAGGGTTCTGTTTCCGAGTAGTTTCCTGATGAAATAAGCTTAATCCTCCAAGCCCATATAATTGACTGAAATTTATTGTCTGACTCCTCCTTGAACTACTAGTTGTTTCTAACTGGCATTTCTCGTATTCACCATCAGGAAGACACCTCTCATACTGATTCTTTGCCATGAGTTCTACAATTTCCATTGGAATGTCATCTAAAGCTCCCTGTTCACACACCTTGTCTGCTCTTTGGTTGACATCTTTCCTTGGAAAAGCTGAATGCTCCAGTATTCCAATGGTTCCCTCATTGCCTTTAGTGTGACAAAAGTCCTGGAACAAAGAGAAATATATTGTAGTCTCCAAACAAGCCATACTATGAAGCAGCACTTAATCAGTTTAATTCCACATGGTTTTGAAAAAAAAAATAAACAAAATACACACACACACACACACACACACACATATTTGTAAGAATCATTGATTCTAATGTGAGCCTAGGTACCAAAAAAGATGGCCGCTTTATAAGCTAAATTACAAACTACCCTGTGCTCAAAACTACGAAACACCCATAATCATAAAAGCCATATTAAAAAACCAGAAAAAAGAATTCCATGATATAACATTTAGGCAATAATCTCAATGGCAAAGACAAGGGATTTTGGATCCCTATGGGAGGTTTGAATGTTTATTTAACTTGGAAAAAAAATGATTAGGCTGCCATGGTCTCTTCAAAGTCAGGTTTTGGGAGGGAATTTGGTTCCTGGCAGAATTTGGAATCAGTCCCTATCCTTCAACCATTAGGATTGGTGGCTCTCCGGGCTCAAAGATGCAACCTTGTAATTGCATGACTTTTCCTATTGCATTAAACAATGGTCCCAAAATATATATATAAAAAAAAAAAAATCCCTTCTACGCTGTGAAACCATGCATCTCCAACAATAGAAGCAAGAAAAGAGAAGGTCATACCTTTTTCTGCATGAGAGAGCAACCCCCAATTTCAACCTGGGAGGTGTATTTCTGCTTCTCACTGCGGAAGGGCATTTCAAAAGATGTTCTCTTGGTATTGGGATCACTATGTAGTCCTTTCTCAAAAGGTGCATCTTGGGCAATTTTAGAAGTGAAACTGATATTTCCCACGTGCTCAATTTTTTCAGCTTTCCTCGTGGCCTGAATTTGGGAAGTTCCTTCTTGCCAAGTAAATAAACAACTTCGCCTATTTTCTACCAGTGGAATATGTTTCCCATCATAGCTTTGTGCAGTCTTGTAGCTGTTAAGAGAAAGATCCAGCCCCTTTTCAAGGGATGTCTCCTGTGCTGAATGAAATGGAAAAAATACAGGTCCACCAGTATTTATTGTCCCCACATCTTTTCTAATCACTGGACCTTCTCTGAGAATGTCATGATTCCAAGGAGTAGGGGAAACCTGATAATCATCAAACTGAGGCATCTTTCCTTTCTTCTTATACTCACTAACATTTTTCTCCATTCTTGGATCAGGCAAAGGGAAAAGGTCCATCTCTCTGCCTATAAATGCATTGTGTACTGACTTGGCCAGTACACCATCAACAGCAATGGGCCTAGAATTATCTACATTTTTCTCCCCAATTTCATGTGGCAAATTTTCTTGGGACGGGTCTGGAGACAAACATTCATCAAAACTTGGTACCTTTTTGTTTTTCTTCTTACTTACAATGGGACTTCTATCAACTTTGTTTTTGGCCCACTGAATCTTGATGCCAGTTTGTAAACCCATTCTACCAGATGCATCTTCTTCTGATTCAGAAGCCACAATGGGTTCAGCAGTTTCCCCATCTCTCTTTAAGATCCCAACTTCTTTGCAAACTTTATTGGGAGACCTCATCTCCAGAGATCTTGAATCTTCATCCTGAGGCAACTTTCTTTTACTATTATGACCCAAGCCCCTTCTAACTTTGCCTTGGATAGCCACCTCCCCTTGGAGAACAGAAATCTTATCAACTCCAGCAGATGCATCAGGAAAGGCATGGGGCAGAGAAAACCGAGTTCTGCTATCAGTGTCTCTATCCCCATTTTCACACAACAATTCTGTCAACAAGCGTACCTTTCGAGTTTTTCTACGATGCAAACCACTTGAATTTTCATGAAGAACATCCTGAGAATTATGACCAACCATGATCTCAGCACTTTCAGATGAAGGATCATCATACTCATCCAATTCCAGGGAAGGATGGCTCACAGGATCCTTGTTAGCAGTACTGAGTGCCCCATCATCAATGCTACCAACTTCTCCAGATATACCACAAGCTATTAGCTCTTTGTGTTGATCATCTATGGAAGTTTCTTTTCCTGCTTCACAAAGTCCAGTAGCATTATTTACCATGCAATTAAGGTTTTCAGAAAACTCAGCATCAGCAACTTCATGATGTCCACAGCCTGACTCACAAAGGTCAATACCTATTGACTTGAAAGCTACTGTTGCAGAAATCAGAAGCACTATTATTAGAGTGGAAGTTAAAAGCTATGCAATATTTTGATTTTCAGTTCTAGGCAGCTAAGCTGTTTTTTTGCTTCTATTGTACATTAAGTTAATCAGAAAATTTACCTATTTCATCTGAATGATCTGCCTTCTGAATTGGGCTTGAAACAACTTCAGTTACTACGCATGCCAGTCTATGATTTTCCTGCTTCAAATTATCTTCTGACCCCGTATGTTTCCCTGGAGAACAGATAAAAAAAGAAATAAAAAAAAAGGTTATTATGATTTAGAGCAGTTAAAATATATGATACAGGAACAAAGCTTGGATCTTAGCATATATGTAAATACCTATGATGGAACCATTCACATCCTTAGTCTTCTTTTCATTTTTATCAATGGACAGTGAATGATGACATTTACTGGTACTGTTCAAACTAGCAAAAACATCAGCTTGACTTCCTTCAGGAATTTCTTGATTTGTGGCTTCCTGAACATCAGATGGTAGCATTGCAGCATCATCAAAGTTTGGTCCATGGGAACAAACGTTGGTGGATTTGAGTTCAGCTCCGCATGATTTTAGAGCAGTTCCATAACATTTTGCAGTGCCTTTGGCACCAACTTCCCAGACACAGTTCTGACAACGCCAAAATCGGAATTTCGGAACATGTAAAGGAGGAAGCAGACATGCTTGCTCCTCGTAGTTATTACTGTCACCATCTGACACAAATGGCCAGCACATCTTCCAGTCTCGTTTACGAATCTCAGATACATATCCACTGCATTCAGAATATAAGAAGTTTTTTTTGTTGATTCAGTAGTACAACATTTGCAGCAACAAGAGATAGCGCATGAAAACTTACTGTGCACGAAATAAACTCCTAATATCTAATGCTGCACTATATATTTCTGTCAATGTTCGGTTGTACACTTTCAGAAATCAATACTTAAGACTAGCAAGTAGCAATTTGCCTTCCTAGTTTGTTCACAGTTCCCACTGGATTATTCCAGGATTTAGTTATCGTTGTTGTTAAACCAACTACTTCTTTGTTAGTAAAACCTATTGGCTAGTTCTCATCACTAGTATATTCAATCATAAACAAAAAAAAGTGTAAAGGTTAAGCCTGAGATAGTATATAGTATGAAAAAAAAGAAAAGAAAACATAAAAAAGAACATGTAAAGAAGCATTGCATGGTGATAACAACTCAAAAATCAGACAAGCATTCCCCTAGAACGCATGCAGGAAAATGCTGGTGCTTAACAAAAACATGTAGCATGAGAAACTAAAGTTGGATACTGCCAAATTAATGATTAGCTAGGATCAAGTCTTACCGCATAGAAAAGTGTGAGCATTTTTCTGCCTCAATTTTCTCATCAACATTGTCCAGGTCGATGGTTATGGAATCAATCCTAATAGATGATTCCACCTTGGATACAAGTTTTGAATGGCTACAAGGATGATTCTTCTCCACTAAGACAGTACTTTCCATGGTACAAGAAAGTCAATGCTGCAATGCTCAAATGACAAATTTCTTATGCCTACAAACCCAAATCTCAAGTAATGAGATATATTATCATATGCTAAACTACAACATTATTCAATTTAAAACAACATGGATGAAAATAACAAGCTATTAAAGTTCCAAAGTAGATCAAAAGATCTTAAGAGATAGTCCAAACAAACACCTTAGGGTTTGTTCATAATTATTAGAAAATTTAAACTGAAAACAAAATATTCCTTCTATATTCCATTCTAAATCAAGTAACAAATCAAAATGCTATCATCAAAGTGATTAAGCACATAAAATAACGACTTGCAAAAACAGCTACAAGATATCACAAAGCAAAACTTGGAAAAACCCTAGATCTCCATCTCATAAAAACATAAATCTTCAGTTACCATATCCAAGCTTCACATAGAATATAATCAAACATGTAATTAAACCCCTCCATTCCAATTACAAACTAATTCAAGATGTAACCCCATTGAGACAAGTAATAGATTAGGGTTACATAAGACTAACAGTATTAACTCAAGAATTGAAGTCGTTAATCTCTCAATTAAAACAGAAAAAAAATACAAACCCAATTCAAGACATCCTCTAAAAGCTCCAAGTCAGCTGTTACAATCACGTACATCAATTCAAAAAATGAGACCTTTAGGGTTTCATTTCCTCCGAAATTGACCATATAAATATAGGTGAACAGTCAACACAAATTCAACAAACCACAAAAACACACAAGAAAACCCACGTGAAATATCACAAAAATCAATAAATTCACACCCCAGATAGAAACGAAATGATAAAACACAAAGAAAAGAACAAACTTGACGTACCTCAAACAGTGAAATGACCTAAATAACACTAACAAACAAGCTAAACCACAGCTAAAACTCACACAGATCAACAAACCATCAACAAAAAAAGGACCCAGAAAGATAAAAATGAATAATTCGAGTAAGAATCACACCTTTATT
Organism: Populus alba; assembly: GCF_005239225.2. NCBI lineage: Eukaryota > Viridiplantae > Streptophyta > Magnoliopsida > Malpighiales > Salicaceae > Populus > Populus alba. Next base: position 3,328,972 of record NC_133301.1, on the reverse strand, counting down.
TACTAGAAATAAAAGGCTCCGATATTGAATGAACTAGACTTCAATTCTTCACGGCCAGCTCAAAAAGTGGTATCACCAGAGAGAGCATTTGGTCACCAAGAAGAGCATATGAATTACAAGAAGAGATTCGAAGGTGATTGAGTAGAATTAGACTGCGAAGCTCTAAAAGCCCTTGCTTTTTAGAGAGGTTTTCGATTCTTTAGCAAGAGAGAGAGAAGGAGACACGGAGAGAGAGGGAGTGAGTTTTTATCTTTTGTCTTCGATCAAGGTTTTATCTCGTAATAAAAAAATGCTCACGATCATGCCATGTTATAGCCATGCACATGATACAATCCATGACATATATATATATAAATACATATGTAGAGAGAGAGAGAGAGAAAGGGATAAAAGGTTGAGAGAGAAACTGTAGAAAGTGAGGCTTAAGCAATGGGAGGCATCCACGTGTCAAGAAGGTGTGGTCTTATCACTATCCATTATGCCTTTTGTGAGGTTCATGAAGGGCAAACAGCGAGGAAGAAAAAAAAAAAAAAAAAAAACCCTAGATGGGCAATGGCAAGAGCTTTTACTATTTCCCATCGCGTCATGTCCACGCTCCGTTAAAGATAGGATAAAATAAACAGTGCCTGTCTTGTCAAGTTAGAATCAAAGATGCCTTCTGCACCTACGCGGTTTCTGATTAGGGTGTGTGGGGGACTGCCCTCTAGGGAGAGTGGGGTTGGGTTTAAAGCATAAAAACCCTAAGTCTTTTTTTTATATATATATTTTTCTTGGAGGTAATGGGGGATGTAACCCTAATGGCCATTTGTCGTGGTGATGAAATAATATAAAAATCTAACCCTAAACACTACTGGCCTAGGAGCCGAGGTGGGCACGATGGTCCTCTGTGGTCACATTTGAGCCCCCGCCATGAGTGAGTGACCTCCGTGCCCTTGCTGCCATGGCGGGGAGTTCTTGGAGGGTGGGCATGAAGCCCTTGATCGATGTCCAAAAACCAACACTCATTAATTTACCAAATAATATTGTACTATTTGGCTTGTATTATTGCCCCTACTGTTCTTAACACTTTTAGAGTTGTTAGCATCAACCTTTCTTGGTCTTTGCAAAGAAAAAAAATGGAGCAACGTATGGATATGATTCTTTGTTGACTACCATTCTGTACCATAAAGGTCAGAAGCCATGGGGGAAAAAGGTGATGAATCTTTTTGCGTTTAGATATATTTTGCTAACAAGTCAAGATCATCATCATCCAAGTCTCATTTCCTGAGCCTCGATTGTTGATCTGCACGTATTCATACATGTATTTGTATAAGCATGAATGTATGCATGCATGATGCATGTTTTTGCTAATTAATTAGTAATTAATTCCATATCCAACTCAAGAAAAAATAATTATTATTATTGATGTTCTTGGAAGATTCTTAATTGTGGCAAGTCATCCTACCTTTCGTAAAATACTACAAATAGCTAGAAATCTATTATGTTATTTCACCTGCCGCAAATTAAATCACATTCTCAAACTGTTACGTATTTATCTATGAATTCCTGTTTTTTGCTCTTTTTTTTTTCTTTTTCTTCATTTTATTAACAGGGTTCAACCATCTTAACTAATTTTATGGACCTTAAAATTAATAATTATATAAACTTTAACTAATTAACCTGAAATTTATAAAACTCAAACTAATATGTTCATGTTCTTCGTTGGTCTTAAGATTATTATTTTCTTAAAAAAAATATAAATAACATGATTAATTAATTAATATTCTACTTAGAAGAACAATGCAATACAAACACAAACCATGCTCAATGGGTAGTTTCAATTAATCAGATTTTAAGTTTGCTTTTTTAAAGTCATCAGTTTATCAGTTCTTAGTTTACCACATTATCCATTTAATTGAGAAGCCTCGGAAGATTAGTTGAGATGCAAATAAATTGGTCCGAACATCCACGATTACAGAAAAAAAATACATGAACACATGTAAGAACTAATTAAAGTAAGGTAACACATGCATATTATTCATCTACTATATATAAATAAAAAATTATATTACACCGAATAACTATATACAAAATAAATGTAATATTTTATATAATATGGCAGGATACATAATAATTTGTATCTTAACACTAAAATCTAATTGATGTAAAGTGTTAAATACAAGGCTCTTTATCAGTCAAATGATTATAAAATAGGGTGGTAGGTTACACACAGCGGGCCAATTTACTATGTGTAAGATGACGTGTTACTTAATTACAGGACGCATGATTTGGTATGTCTCTGTGTAGCTAAATAGTAAAAGCTTTAAATAATTATAAAATGGTTTGGAGGTCACACAACAACTTAGATTTACGTTTGTGTGAAGTGATGTGGTTTTTAATTTCGTAGCTTTTCTAAGATTTTCAAGTATAAGCACTGATCAAGTGGTTACTTGCTAATTAAATCACATTAATTCTACGATTTTCAAAGACAACGATGCAACAGCATGATATTGAAATACAATTTATGGTTAAATTTATGTAAATTGCAACGTCTAAATTTATAAACAAACACCCATGAACTATAAAAAATATAAAATATATAGTTTATGACGAGTAATTAAACCTCAACGTTCTCATTACCGTTAATGACAATCATATATAGGACTCCTAATTGATGCCCTATATTTTTTTTATTAATATAGTTGTTTGAAACCATCTTGTGCGATCTACTAATTTTACGAGTCCTGAAAGTAAAACCATGTAAATTTTTAGTGAACCTGAAATTTACGAGACTCGAAACCGATGATCTCTAGAAATAAATCTATAGTCTAACCAGTTGAATTAAAAATACACCCTCATGATTTAATACACTATATTATTAGTTTGAGTTCATGATAAATTTTTACAAGATGGTTAGAATCATTAAAATCGAATTCAATTCACATGATTAAATCAATTTTTGTATTAGAAAGGGTATTGGTATGAATTTTAAATGGAATTTAATTTATAAAAAATGATCAAAAGCGAAGCAAATCATATGGAGACCCTCTTTATTTGCTTAAGAAATTCAATTCACAAAATATTTGAAGTTCTATTGAGGATATTGATTTGAGTTCTAAATAGTATTTAATATTATATATAAAAAAAAAATAATTAGAAGTATAATAGACCATCCAATCCGCTAAAGAAATTCAACTCTAATTGGCATTGAAAATTATTTTTCAAAAATGTTACAATCTCTATTTCCTTCTAGAAACCCTAACGACTCACGTCTCTTCTTTCCCCCACACTCTCCTTTTCGTCTCTTCTTCTTCAACTGGACACCTTGTTCAGTTGGTAAAAAGACTCTGTAAACTAAAAAATAACATTTATTATTTGAAGAATTATGCATCTGCATCTCAGCAATATCATTGTGCAGCAAAATATACATGAGAATGGAGGCGGCAATAATATTTACTAATTACTTAGCTAGTACTTTTCTTTTACAGTATATTAACAGGTCAAATAACAGGTATAATAACAGTTGCAAGGTGAAGCAAGGATTCAACGAGGTGAATCGAATGATCTTCGGGCATGAAAAAACAGCCCAATTATCTATCAATAGAACATCGATCACCTTTTTGCCAAGGAATGGCAAGGCTTTCCTCTTCAATAATTCTCAAACAGTCATGGATGATATCACTTGACAATGGCTTCCCACTGCTTTTACATTATCGTTTAGCACATTTTTTCCACCCTATGTAAGCTTCCACCATACCATACTATATAGTGAATCCATATCTTACAAGTTTTGTCATATTTGATTTATAAATTAAGGATAAATTAGTTAATTTTGTTAATTTATTTTCACATGTATTTTAAATATATAGTATAATCAAAGTTTAATTTTGTTGTTTAGCATTTTATTTTAAACACAAAAATTTATAACTGTCAAAAAACCATTTTAATCCCAATAATTTAAGTTGTTAGGTAAGGTTCCAAAATATAATTTATATTATTCTCTAACGCACCTCTCTTAAATGAAAGTTTTGAGCTTGAAACTTGCATAGGCTCACATTACCTTATGTTTAATTTTTATCAAATAAATAAGATGATGAGATTTAAACTTGAGACTACTTTGGTTATCAAAACTATGATATCATATCAAAGAATTATTTTAACCAATAACTTTAAATTATTAGATAAATCTCAAAATATAATTTATATTATTATCTAACAATAACAAGTTATCAATTATATTAAAATCACATATGGAATTCAATCAAATTCTACATGTTGGTTTTTGTTAAAACTTGCTTGCTGATCATTTATGATTTCAACATGCATGATGAATATATGTGTGTGTATAAATATATATAGTAATCATTACACCAGTAATGATTAACTATGTATTAACACCGTGTTCATGTTTATATATATAAATTAATTAAAACATACAGTGTGAGATTGTATGGTTTATCGAAAAAACATGCGTGGCATTCGTCTGGAAGAGAACTCACTAACTTGAAGCAGTTCATGTAATTATCAGCACATGCATGTATTAATTAATTTCTATGATAGTTTCGTGTCACTTTCTAGGAAAAATGACCACAAGCCTCTCAGTTCTCATCGCTTGAGAGGTGGCTCTTTCAAGGGCACAAGAGAAGGCTTTGTTTTCACCTCAGCAAAAGACACATCACGGCGTTTCAATAACGCTCTGATTTGATTTGAGTCTTTTAATTATTTATATAATTATTATTAAAAATTTATATAATTATTAATTTTAGATTAGTTAAAGTGTAGGTAAACTAACATAACATTCCATGTTAATTAAAAAAAATAATGCCCTTATTCTTAATTTAAACGGTGATTTCAAAATTTATGCATGTTAATATTATTTTTTTATTAAATAAATAAAAATAATAAGATTTAAATTTATAGCTAATTGCCAATTGAAACTCTCTAAAACTATATTAAACCCATAAATTTAATTTACAATATTCTCTAATCTTTCATACAGGAGAGGGAGGTCATGAACGAGTGAAGGTAATTGAATTTGCCCTGTTGTTTCATACAGCTTGTCTATGTTTCTCGCCGGTAAGCAGCCGTACAATGGCTAGCTCTGCATCCAGGTCAGTGCACCCATTGAGATGTGTGTTGAAAATGGACACAAATCTTAAGAAACGGAGGAGGAGGGGAGGGTCTTTTGGGTAAAAGGGATGCCTCTCCCTTCTTAAGAAGAGGGCCCTCTACATATCATCTGCCATCATCATCAATATCTCCCTCTAGGATCCAACGGATACTTCCACTTACTACAACAACTGCTATGATGAGAAGCTCTTCCATGACATAAGGTTCCTGTCTCCTCCTCCTCCTCCTCCTTAATTCTCTCAAATATTAATGCTCTTATCTATACTTTTCCACTCGCCACCCAAGCGGAAAAAAAACGAATTAAATTTCATCTAACTGGTAAAAATGAAAGGGTTTTCTGCATTTTAGATGTGAAATCCAAATCCAAATATAAAAATATATATCTACTGTTTTTTAATTAATTATACATTAGTTTTAAAATTATATATTTGTAGATGCGCACACAGTGATGTGTATTATTGGTGCATGAAAGCTTGGCAGACGCATGGGGTTAAAATGCACATGAACAACTCAAGCTTTGGCCCTTCTTCGATAAAGATCAAGTACGCTGTTTGAAATGCTGAAAACCTATCCGTAACTCTCGTGATCTGTATTTTATTCTCATCATAATTTTAAAAGTGTTTAGTTAATCAATGTATTATATTAATCTTATACGAGTTTCATTAAAATCCTTCTTTTAAAATCTTAATTAAGAAAATACTACTGTTCATAATTTTTTTAAAATTTTATTTTTTAAAACTTCAAGTATTTTTTTTTTTATGATTCTTACCCATGTATCCTCGTATTCTTTTTAAAAAGTAAAACTAGTCATGTTCGAGATTTATAGATGTTCCTCTCAGCAAGTGCGCTTCTTAAACATTAAACTTGTGTTTTTTATGTTTACAGGGATATAACAATGTTTTAAACGTTAAACCAACACTTTATTAGTTAAAACTGCAAGTATTAAGTTGTGCTTTGTTCTGTACATAAACATGGAAAACATTGGACAGACTTTTTCTTTTTTCTTTTTTCTTTTTTCTTTTTATTTTGGTGGCGTGAGATGATAGAAAGCTCTATCTAGCCACAGGAAACTACCTTTGAATGTAAAGAAATAAAGTTCGAAATGATACCCAGAGAACATGGGTCCGGAATAGACTCCTAACCATGAATTCGTGAATAGCTTTACTGACTTTTCTTTTTCTCTTTATGGTGTTTGCGTTTGTATATATATATAGCATCAACTTTTCTCTTATAGTTCTTTGACATTTGATCACTAGAAGAATATTTAATTATAAGCTTTTAATCCAAGCCTTAATTAATTTCATGTATTTAATGCGATGAGCCCAATTAATTAAGTAAATTCTCCAAGTTTTAGTTATGGTTATTACACATTTTTATCATGGATTCGACACCTTGATTTATCCCATATGGCCTAGTAATATATGCCCATGAACCTTTTTTATTCTTTCATAGGATATATTGTTAGCATATTCTTACTGTTTTAAAAAAGAAACAAGAAGAGAAGAAGAAATTAATTCGTGTATGAATAGTTTATTTAATAGTAGTATATAACTAGTTTATTTGCTTGCACTATATTATAGGTTGGATAAAAAAAAATTAAGGTAATAAAAAATATTCAAGTTGTAAAAAACTTGTTTAATATTTTTATTAATCTTAAAATTTCCTGATCTGATTTTTTGTCATGTTTTAAAATTAAACTATGTGGAAATTGTCCAACATAAATTAATTGACTTGATTGGTTTAAAAATATCTCAGGTCACTGATAAAAAAAAATATGAGGATAAAATTAAAAAAACAAATGATAAAATTAACATTAAAAAAAAAATTGATCTAACTTTTTATGAGTTTTTTTTATATATGATTTAGTTGATTTGATTAATTTAAAAATAACTTGATGGATTATTTAAAAAATCAAATGATGAAATTAAGGAGAAAAAAATAAAAAGGTAATAAAAAATTAATTTTGTACCCAAAATACAAAAAGAATATAGTTTAATGAAAAGAAAAGGTGCTTAAAAATACCTTAATCATAAATATAAATAAAAATAAAAGCTTTAACTAACTTTTACGGAACACTTGGAAGTCGTGTCCGCTTACCGTTAATATGTATGTATGTATGTATGTATGTATGTATGTAACTACTAGATACTCATTGAGTGCAGGTAAGGCATTAATACTGCTTAAATATGTTTGTGAACAATTATTCCTTCTGGATACGGGTCTGTACGTGGTTTCTCATCACTAATTTTAGTCGCTTCTAAAACCATCATTGTATTGCTAGTATACTATACCGCGTCTTCGAATATCTTTTTAATATAAAAAATATTAAATACATTAAATTTTTTTTGACAATATTATTAAACTTAACTTACCAGTCAAATTTAAAATCTTTCTAATCAACTTTTTATCTAATTTTAAATTTCAATTAAATTATGTTAGAGCTAACATGTGAATTGATATCAATTTCACATGTTCAAAAAATAACTTGGATGATCGATAAAAACATAGTTTAATTTTTAAAAAAAATTTCAAGATGATAGTTTTTTTAAAAAAATATTAAGACGACGCAAAACTAGATCAACCTTGGTCATCCTGTGAACCAAATCAAGAACTCTATTGAGTTTAATAACTTTGTTTTTTTTTTTAAACTACTTTTGTTGAATTATATGATTAAAAAAAATAAATGCTCGCAAAATCAAGCATCAAATCTAAAATAAAATTTTATTTGAAATTGTGATAACCCTATAGAAACAATCAAAAATAAATTGTGAAGTCTATTTTTAACCAATTTAGTATTGAAAGAATGAAAAAAAATCAATTACAAAAATTAAAAGATCGGGAAAACAAAACATATCGAGTTCTATGGGTAAACTCGTCAAACATGTTATCTAATAAATTAGGTCAACATGTTAATTCTGTAAACTGGATCATGAACTCTATTTGGATTAACAGCTTGTTTTTAAAAAAAATTCAATAATTAAAGAACAAAATAGGACCAAAAATATATATATAAAAAATACAAATCAAACATCATAAATTACCATTGTAATTCATAGTATTTTATAGGTATGGGGGTACAATGTTCTTCTCAAAGCATGTAGTTTTTTTATGTAAGTAGTTTATAGCCATAAGCTACATTATAGGTCGAATAAAGAAAAAACTAACGTTATAAAAAATATCCAAGTTGTAAAAAACTATTTTATATTATTATTAAAGCTAACCCAACATTTCAACTTCAAACCTCCACACTCGACTCATTTTTTAGTTGGAGTTTAAATAAAAAATCTTGTGTGAGTTGTTTTATTATGACCTAGTCAACTTGGCCGATCCAAAAATAACCAAGTCAACCAATAAAAAAGTTCAAGGATAAAATTAAGGGGGAAAAAGATGAAATTGTCAGGAAATGTTTTTTGACTCAACTCCTTACCTAACTCTAGTTTAAAATTAAACAGTGTAAGAGATTTTTACGATATAACCTGATTGACTTAACCTATTAAAAGTAACCTGATTGAATTAGTAAACAATTGTTTGATGATAAAATTGATAAAAACAAAAAATCATTTTGATTCGAGTTTTTACCTAAATCTGAAGTTCAAAATCAAACCATGCAAGAGCAAACTTAACATAATCGAGCGGACTTGATAAATTCTAAAAATAAAATGAAATGAAAAGGAGAAAAAAAGAAAAATAACATTTATTTTACTGTTTATATAAATAGTAAAATAAATGGAATCCAACCCCTATATTTTAGTATAGAGTAGAATCACTTTGGTCAAGGCGTGAGAAGATGAGAAAACTCTTGTTAACAAATAAATCTTATAAAATTTTCATATTAACTCAAATGCTATTTATTACAAGTTTAATGAAATGAGTAGTACTGTTCATAATTAAGCAATAAATTCCTAAACAAATACGTGATTTTTTTATATAAAAAAACTAATTATTTCTCATTATGAAATCCGTATTTACCACTAATTGTACACGAGGATTGGTATTTGAATTACCTTATACGTGTATTTTGCTAATAGAAAGTAGATATGCAAAATTTCTGCAGAAAACACAGAGAAGCAACTGACTTATAATCAAGAAAGACAAGAACACTGAGAAAACCAAAACCAAAACCACGCCATTAGTTTTTCAACTCAAGAAAACTCCATCTTCACAGTATCATTGAAGACCATAGCAGTAGCAAGCAGCTGCTGAGAAAACAAAAGGGTAATATTTAAGAAATTAAGACGTTAATTTCCTGTTTTTCTCATCAAGAAAAGGCCGAGAAAAAGGAAATTAATTAATAAAGAGAGCTGATGAAGGGGAGAAGTACTTGCATCAGTCACAGGGCATCACTGGACACACAACCCCACCAGTTTCATGACCAGTGAGCACATTGCACGGATCTGCAGAGTGTCTTGCATTATAAAAGAAAAGCTCATAGCCTGCATGCAGAAACATTGGAGCTGTGACCTCTACTGTTTCAGCACTTTTTATATGGGTCATAGCCTAAAAAAATAAAAACCAGGACACAGATCTGTACCAGCCCTGCTTCTGTAACATTTCAATTATTATCGTTCCATGTAGTCCCAAGTTTTTTTTTTTTTTTTTTGGAGTTTTATTCTTCCTTTATAGATAGATTTTCTCTTTCATTTCATTGTTCTTTCTTAAGATCTAGCACAGTAGACTTTTTTTCTTTCCTTTTCTCTTTTTTTGAGAATGAAGATCCACTGAATAAGATCCAACTAATTCCTTATCCATGTTTTTTTTTTTTTTAGAATGAAGATCCAATTTGTATCGTGTAAAAAAAAATAAAATTATTTCAACTTAAAAGTCTAAATATGGTCTCATGTTACTCTTTTAAATTTGGAGTTTATATAGATTTATTATTATCTTATGCTAAATTTATAAGTTTAATTAGAGATATAATTTTATATTGACTTTCTAACATTTATTATTTAAAATACCTTAAATCATAAATATACCATCTTATAGGATTAGAACGCGTGAAATTCGTATATAATTTTCCCTTCATGATCTTGTTTACGTATATAATGTTATCATATCGATGTCCTTCGTCGGTCTAGAACCCTGCAAGTATCCTTGTTCGTGTTAAGTTTGCTTCATTTCATCAAATCTTGATCATTAGCAAGCTCACACAGCATCGATCTGTTCTCAGATACGTACTGATCATCATCTGTTCTCAGAATTTCATTTCACAAATCTTTGTCGAACATGATTGTTTATATATATATATATATATATAAACATGATTCTTTTATTACTGATTCATCGATTGATGAGAAATCACATAGAAGGATACTCTCTGTGCGTGTCTATATTTATATATCTATGAATTTAAGAGGAGAAATCACTTTTTATGATCTAAACTTTTAAGGGTTTTTTTTTTTTTTTTTCTGGTTCTTCGCGTATGTATGACTGGTGATTTTGTACTTCCCACACTCTGTAGACATGATTTTGGTTTTTCACTGCAAGAATAATATTCCACTCCAAACTCCATCACATTTGCTTTATTCCCATCTGTCAAAAACACAGCATCATTCGTCACCTTCGTCTCCAATTAACAATATCATAATGAGAAAATTGTAAATTTTTTCTCCCTTTACGCATGAGTTTCCTTTCCAAATTTCTCCCTTGTTAGATCCACAGCCCCTTGTGTGGCTTCTTTAATCTAGAAATTAACTCTAATAGTGTATTTTTATCACAGTACATCATGACATACATGCTGCCATGTGTTGTTCATCGCAGTGAAAGGTTCGAGAAAAATTGACATAAGCAAATGGGATGCGTGCTAGGAAATTAAAGAAAAAGAAATACATAGATAAGCAGATCAGGTTTGTTTCTTTATATATATATATATATATATAGAGAGAGAGAGAGAGAGAGAGAGAGAGAGATTGTGCACAAGGCAACAGCCCTGAACCAAACCAGAAGCAGCTATATTTGTTCATGAATTGGGGAGGAGTGATGCTTGCATGCACTGCAAAAAGTGTCGATGGAGTCTGGATTTAAGATACAGTACTGCCACTACTGCTCTCTGCAATCTTCTTGGATTAATTTGCTGTTGAGAATATTACAAAGTGGTTTTGAATCAATTTAATTATTGGATTTTGGATTGGTATTTTAGTGGAGGTGGCGGTGATGGGAGAGGAGGAGATGAAGCGGTCACCAACCGGAGGAGGAGGATTTGAACGTACGGGAGGTAGAAAGGGTTAGTTGAACATGGTGATGCTCGATGAGTGACAGCCACAAAATAATGGAGGCATACCTGGAGTTGTTTGTGTGACATTAATTTATGTATTTTTTTTTATTGGTAGAGAAAAAAATAATTTAATAATTTCTTAAGAAAAAAAATCAGCATGAAATTGACTAAAAAAATAGCTTATCCTCATCTGATGTTAACGAGTTTAAAAGATATATAGTGCTTTGGAAAATCTGTAAGCGTATAAAAAAGCCTTTTACTTTGAGCTGCTCCTACTTTATTTTTAAGATATAGTATTTAACATCAGTTGTCATTCACATGTTTCTGATTTATTTGCTTACAGCATTATACTTGCATGTAACATGTCGGAATATTATATGGTTATGTTTGATTATATTTTATTTTCTACTAAATTAAAACTATAGTATATATTTTAATGGAAAAAAAATTAACAAGCATGTGTAAGCCTTCCGGTTCTTATTATAGGGCCTTTTTTGAGATGTTATGAATTGATTAATATGAAAAACAGTATGTCATATAAAATGATTTTTTCCCCCTAAATAAACCTTGGTAATACAACGAAATCAAATTTGTATATTGCATGAAGTCCGATTGATCTTTGTAGAACTTGTCCTTTCTTTTCTGGGAAACGAACTGTGAAACTTTTCTGGTTGAGATTTTAATTATAATTTAATTGTTTTTTAAAGTATTTTTTATGTTAAAATATATTAAAAAAATATTTTTTTTTATTTTTAAAAAATTATTTTTGAAGATCAGTGTATTAAAACGATCCAAAACATACAACAAATTAATTTTTAAAAAAGATTAATTTTTTTTGAAAACATATATAGTACATCCACATTTTTAAACATTCTTTAAAAAGATGTTAAACCAATATCCATGTTTAAGTGTAATTAGTTATTATTTTTTAAATGTTTTATTTAAAAATATTTAAAAATTAATATTTTTTTATTTTTAATATCAATAAATTAAAAAAATTAAAAAAAAAATTTCAAGTTATTTAAAAATATTGTTTGGAATGTAATTTCAAAGGCAGTTAAAAGTATAAGACACACGCACTTAATTGAAACCAAATCTTAGAACATAATTAATTATCTAATTAAAGAGGAGTGGAAATTAAGATCCATAGGATCTGGAGCTTTTTCTTTGTTTTTCTTCCTTTTTAAAAATATTTAAGAAACCTCGAACAGAAGCTAATTTATATTATCTAGGCATTATCATAGCACCTATGGAACAAGAGGGTATTTTGTAATATTTGTGAGTGTGATAATGACTGTTTTTATTTAAAAATATATTAAAATAATATTTTTTTATTAATATATTAAAATAATTTAAAAATATTTAAAAAAATCACTTGAAATAAAAAAAAAATCACCACAAAAACAAACAAAATCAATTTCATCTCAATCTGGTGAATCTATCCAAAAAAGAAACCTTAGGCATGCACCATGAAAGCACTTCGTTTGATCAAATATTGATTGTTGAACAAGATGAAGGCTTTTCTTAAAAAAAAAACAAAAGAAAAAAAAAAAGATGTTTTGAAGTACATGAGTAACTTATAATTATATAATTAATATAACTTGAAATATACGAATTAACAGTTTATTAATCTTTTTTCTTATAACTACTAAAGAAGTAATTAATTATGGGTCTTCAAATTATTAATTGATGATATGATAAGTTTAGTGATTATTTTTGAAATTTAGTTATGATTGTTTTTTAAAGTATTTTTTGTGATGAAATGCATCAAAATAATTTTTTTATTTTTAAAAAATTATTTTAACATTAGAGTATAAAAACAATTTAAAATATATAAAAAATATTTTTTAATAAATATTGATTGCACCCCGTTTTCAAATAGTAAGTAGGGGAAGCTTGACATCACCTTCATTTAACACAAAATCTCTGCAAGATTAAACGTTGTGAAGCTTCACGTCGCCTTGATTTAACACACATTTTTCTGTACATCTTTATTTTATTTAACATCATTTTTATAATAAACTAGTAAATTATTATTAATTTCTTTTTACCTTAATCATTCTATACAAGCATATAAACTGTTTCTATGATAGAAAGGAAAAAAAATAATTCTCTGGTGTTATTATATTATTGGTAAGAAGATATCTGTACATCATTATGTTTATATGTATATATAATGCGACTCCATGTTCTTCTTGCAGTTAAATAAATAAAGGAGGTATGGTGCTTCTTACTTTTAACGGTCTTGATCAAATGTACAGGTCTTGATCTCACTGATCACATGCTATTTAGATGATTTTTGTTTTTACTTTGATATATATTGGTAGCTGGAAATTAAAATCAGAATATATATACTATAAAGAAATTCTTATTGAGGAGCTTAAAGGAGTTATTATAGTTAGTTCCACAAAAGAAAGGGGATACAAAGAAAGATAATAATAATAATAATAATAATAAATGCGTTCCCACCTTACCAAATTTTAGTGCATTGCAAGGGGAATGGAAAGGTTCAGAGTTTTTTTTAAAAATTATAGTTGAGGTTGTTTTTTAAAATATATTTTATTTAAAAATATTTTTTTATTTTTTAAAAATTTTACTTTTAATATCAGCATATAAAAATAATTAAAAAAATAAAACAAAATTTAAAAAAAATTAAATTTTAATAAAAAATCAGTTCAGCTAGAGCTTCAAACAAAGCACATATTTTCTCTAAAAATAGTTAAAAAGTAGTGTTTAATAAGAGAAAATGAGATAGAGAAAAATAAGGAGGAAAAGGAGAGAAAAAAAAAAGAGTTATCATCAATAGATTATTTGATTGATAGGGAGAGAGAATGAACAATAAGATTTAATTTATTAAAATTTAAATAAATGAAAATTGCAAAAAGATAAAAATAAAAATTAATCCATATAAATTAGAAGGAATGAAAATTAAAAATGAGGACAATATTCTCATATTGTTAGATTTTCAATACAAGCTAATAAAATCTCATTGCTATGGGATTAATGAACTCAAATTAATATTTGAATATTAAAATTAAAATCTTTTTTTATAGGATATTAGACGTTCTAATCACATATGAGCAATTAATCTTTTTAATTAAAATTTAAAACGAATAAAATCAAGGAGTAATAATAGTAATAATAATAATGTTTGTTTTAATTTAATTTAGTGCCCATCTAATACTATGGTATTTTATGCTTTTCAAAGTATTTTTTAAATTATTTTTCACTTGATAAAATTAAATTGATTTTTTTTATATTTTTCAATAATTTTAATACAATTTTTTTAAAAAAGAACTAAAATAAAATTAATAAAATTTTCAATTAAAAAATACTTTTAAAAATAAGTTTATATGCTTTTGAAAAATCAGACAATTAACTATTTTAGTTTTATTTACTCTTGAACGATAACAATATTCAACTTGAGGCCGTACCCACTCATTCAACACAAACAACATTTGTTGGCTACACCTGCCCATCCACTCCAAAATTACAATTTGCAATTTTCATGTCCCATTAAACGACAGCGTTTAACTCAAAAATTTCTTTACTCATCCCCCCCAAGTTTTGAATATCACTCGTCGATTAGAGAAAAAGCCCTAGAAAAGATAACAAGTCAAACACATACTCACCGTACACGTGTCCAAAGAAACAAAACCGCATCCCTTTCGGACTCCTTACCGCCAAATTCCACTCCTATCACTTCCCAATTTGAATACCCAAACCACCCCTGCTCATTAACCCTCATCCAACGACCAGTAACTACCCGTACACCTTAACTCAATCGCAACCGTGGAGTTAACACTTTCAAGTTTATCCGTTCGATTACTCTCTCACTCATCTCACCCTCCATTTAATCTCAAAAAGAAATTCAAAATCTCGCTAGGGGAGAGAGAGAGAGAGAGAGAGAGAGAGGGAGAAACCAAGGAAGAAACCACAGAAAAAAACCCTCAAGCTCCCTGACTAGCTTTTCATAAACAGTAACTACTGATTTTAATTGAGAGCTAAAAACTCTACTTCTTTTGGGTTTTTTTCTTTTAAATTTATTTATAGATATATATAAAAAAGGAAACGGAGAGAGAGTTAAGAGTTAGTTTCTGTGCAGATTTTCTTACTTTTATTTTTTTTTGTTTGCGGAAGGAGGAATTTTGTTGTTCTGATTTTTGATGGAACAGAGTGAAACGGTGACGGAATACACGCCAAAGAAATTGGCTCCACAGAAATTGGATTTCACGGCGCCGATTTGTAGAACTGCGCCGGCGAATGTCCCATCCCAGACACAGCAAGTGCAGGTGAATTTGCAGACACAAACTCCTCCGAGGCCGGAAATGCCTCCCCCTCCATATCAGGCACGGCCTGTGTTGCAGCATGAGGCGGTGGCGCAGCGGATACCGCACCCGGTGCATAAGATTTCGGCAATGCCGCGGGGGTGAGTTTTGAAAAATAAAATTGAAACAGCTTTCTGCTTTCGTTTTTTTTCTTTTTTCTTTTGTTTGTTTTGGTTTTAGTGTTAATTATTTATAATATTTAGCATTAAATTGGGACATTTTTAAACATTATAATTTTTTTGATATATAAGAAATCATTTTTTTTTTATTTTTGATAAATTAAAAAGTATAGTGTCATTTGTAGATTAAATATATTATAATAGGACTCTGTACATTAAATATAATTAGATTCAAGATGGACTGTGTTCTTTTTTAAAAAAAAATTATTGTTGTTAAAATTTCTAACTTGGCAAATAATTCGTGTGAAATTCCTCTTTCAGCAAGCAAGACTCACCTGGATCACGGCTGGCGAATGATGGCACTCCTAAGAAACCAAAGCAATGTAATTGTAAAAATTCGATGTGCTTGAAATTGTAAGTGCTAGTGGGCTTTCTTTAGTATGAAAGATTGTTTATTTGTGGTTTAATGTGAATTTTAAAATGCTCTGTGGGGGAGATGGCATGTTAACCTTCCATAGATGTCATTGAAATGCCATTATGATTTTACTTTTCGGGGATATCATTGTGAGAGTCTTTTAACTGTCATTTTTCTTTCTGTGGGAATTTTCTTTGACCTCTGTTAACTAATCACATCTCTTGTTCTTTTATGTAGGTGAGTATAGTGTTGAGTTGATTTCATGTGATTGTTTTTTTTCCATGTGTATCTAGGAATTGGTGAAGTTGATTGAATGAAATTGTTGAGTTGTGAGTTCTGTTTCCCTTACTGTATGATTTAGCAGAAGTACAATTTGTTGGGTTTTGCATTTAATTTTTAAGTAATCAGATGTGCAATTTTAATTTTGTAATGAATTATTATTTTTCCCAAAATCTTCCTTTTCATGATTAACAAGCAACTTCCTGGACCTTTTAGGTATTGCGAGTGCTTTGCTGCTGGAATTCATTGTAATGGTTGCAACTGTTTAAATTGTCATAATAATGTTGAAAATGAAAAAGAGAGGAAAGAGGCAGTTGAAACAACCCTTCAGCGTAATCCAAATGCTTTTAGACCAAAGATTGCTAGCAGTCCGCATGGATCTCGGGATACTATGGTATGTATGTATTTTGTGTGCTTCGCATTTTGAATGATAATGTTTCACATCTGATGATATTTTCTGATTTGGTTGTTTTGAACTTTCCTAAATAATTCTATGTGTACTACAGGCATCATTTATTTGCATCCAATGGCTTGGCATGGGTAATTCGTTTTGAGTTTGAGCACCGTCCATTCCATTTGAATTTTATTTGGCATGAGCGCATAGATCATTCTTATCAAAGCCTGCTCCCTTTGTACAATCTGCATTGTTTCTATTTTCACCCTTGCTTTTCCATGAAGTAAGGTATTGGCATGACTGCTATAGGCTAAAGATTGAACTAGAAGAGATTCATGTATTAGTTCTTAGATCAAAATGAACTTCTTATTTTTGTTTACAAATTGAATTTTTATTTGTCAGCTATAGTTTCTATTCTCATTATGGCTTGTAATCCATCTAAAACTTTCCAATTTTTTTTTTTAAAAAAAATAAAAATTCCAGGAAGATGCACAGGAAGTTCAAATGTTGGGAAAACACAATAAAGGATGTAATTGCAAGAGATCAGGGTGCCTCAAGAAGTATTGTGAGTGCTTCCAAGGAAATATCTTCTGCTCTGAGAATTGTAAATGCTTGGAATGCAAGAATTTCGAAGGTAGTGATGAAAGAAGGGCTCTCTTTCATGGCAGTCCTCATGCCACAGCTTATGCGCAACAGGCAACAAATGCAGCAATTAGTGGGGCCATCGGATCATCTGGCTATGGGACCACTTTGGCAACCAAGAAAAGGAAAAGTGAGGAACTGTTTGGCGTAGCAACCAAGGATCAGTCTGCTCACAGTACTGCGAAATTCTCACAGGTTACTTTCACAATGTTCATAGATATGAGAGATCTACTTCATTCTTATAGTGTTTCACTCTTTATGTTTAACTGTTGAAACATAATACGAATGGGAAAATGATATGTATACAAACACATGAACTAATTTTTCTTACAAACTGATGTGCTAACTGGTAAATGCAGGCCCCACAAATATTAAATGTTTGGTTAAGAATGAAAAGAGTAATTGCCAGGCTGTTTTGTATGAAATATGTATAGAATTGCTTTTTTGGATTACTTCATAATCAACCCACCATTGATAGCCGTACTCCTATATTAGGGGTGTTGCTTCAATGAAAATAAACTCTTTGCCCTTCAAATATTGGCTGCCATGTTTTTTGTTCCTGTAATTTATTGCTTCAAAATCCTTGTTTAGTACTTTTGGATTTCAAGAATAGCTATACTAACAGTCTGAATGTTCTTTGAGAAGGAAAAGGCTTACACATTTTAGTTCATCTTTAACATTGATAAATATAGAATTTATTTATTTTTAATCTCATTTCTTCCCAGTTCAAAATATTAACTTGATGTTCTTTCATCTTTTTCCTTCATTTATTTTTTATTTTATTTTCCACTAGGGAAATACACTGAGGAATTCTGCTGCCTTTTCATCTCCATTATCTGTCCCTGTTTCTCGCACTGCTAATGGGGCAGTATTGGGATCAACAAAACCCACATACAGGTAACACCTTTTCTGTAATTCTCCTGCACATTGTTAATGAAAATTTCCTCCTTTTTTTTTCTATCAATTCAAGAACCGAGAACTGATTAGCTCCTACATGAGTGAAGGTCCCCATTGGCAGGTGTACTCCAACCACAGTTTGTGAAGGAGATGTGCACCCTCTTGGTCACGATTTCAGGAAAAGCAACAGAGCCACTTGCAGGTTTTCCTTTGCCTAAAGAAAAAAATGTGCCTGTTTCTCTTCATTTTATTTATGGCTATGTTTCCAGGAGTTTCTAGTTTTTTTTGTGTCAATCAGTACACAGAAAACTTTAGAATAATATGTTGCCTGATTATGTTGTTGTTTAAAGATATCTGGAAACATATCAACTGTGCTGCCAAGGGAAAAAAAAAAACTATTATCTACAATTATCATGAAATACCTATTTCATATAATTTTGTTTCCAAGTCCAGTTACTTGATGAGATCCACGCTGAAGTATATTTATTTTATTAGATTGATGGAAATTCAGTTTCTATCATTAAGTGGTGAAGAGGTAGTAGTTGGAGGGACAGGGTTGTAGAGCTATTTGGGACTGAAGAGAGAAGATTTGAATGGGGTGGAGGGAACAATACCCCCACCCCGTGCAACAATTTGAATAGTACAGCATCAGTCATCACATGCTATAACATCTAATATTTTAGCCATTTATTAAGGTCTTGAGCTTGATATTTAGCATTTATTTCCTCAAGCACCGTTGCCTTTGGAAATCTATTGGTTAGTTAATGAAAATATATTTTTCTTCACGTTTGTATTTATTTCTCATAGAAAAATGTTACCAGATAAGTTTGCTAGAAAATTGGTTAGTGTGAGCATCTGGGAGATGTCGGATGGTTATCTATTTCTTTGTGACATAAGATATTTGATTCACTCTCAATCCTTAACTGATCATTTCCAGGAAAAGTAGGAAAAATGGATACACGGTCCGAGAGAGAGAATATTGAAACTTATTCTGCTTCTCCCACTCAAGAGAAGGAAAGTAGTCTAAAAGGATGGAATGCTATAGAACACATGCCTGATGACTGTCTAAATGGGAACAAAGCAGAAAAAGATGGAAGCATTGATTCAGGTGACGTTGAGAATGCCAGGCCATCCTCCCCTGATATTGATTTGATGTGCCATGAAGAGGAGATGATGTTTATGGAAATGGGGTCCCCAGTTGGAGTGGCACAGCTTTGTCAAAGCAAAACCCAGAAACCAGATGATGGATATGAGTGCTCACAGCTCCACGCGGAGCAGGAAAAGATCATCTTGACCAGTTTCCTCGATATTCTTAATAGAGTGAGCACTTATGGTAGCATAAAAGTATGCCAATCAGGTATTTCCTGCCTACTGAAAAAACCATGCATAACGTGTTCAGCTGCTGCATTAAATCTGCTAAGATTCTCACATAATTAAATCTTTCCCAAAAGACTGGTTAATTTGGCTCTTTCATGAAAGAGGCATTCTCCAATTTATGCTTGCTGTTCAAGCAGTTAGTTAATATTTATGATATTCAAGATGGTTTGATGTCCTACCTTTGGTCATTGAATGAC
Source organism: Populus alba (assembly GCF_005239225.2). Taxonomy (NCBI): domain Eukaryota; kingdom Viridiplantae; phylum Streptophyta; class Magnoliopsida; order Malpighiales; family Salicaceae; genus Populus; species Populus alba. The sequence goes on along the minus strand of NC_133301.1, from coordinate 3,309,004 downwards.
GGCGTTGATGAGGCCTATTATTGCAGACTGCTGGTGCAATGATGAAAGAAAAGGCAATTAAAGATGAAAACTACTTTTGGAAACTCTTGAACCACTTTTTCTTGTTTTCAAGGTTCCAAAAATGGGTTGTCAGTTTTTATTTTCTTTAAGAACCAAAACAAGCAAGTTTTATATATTTTTGAAAAAACAAGAAATCAAAACTGCAAATGATACCAAACCGCCCCAAATTACTCAATTGTAGCTGCTCTCAAGCAATTCTTCCTCAGCGTATGTGAGAGAGAGACACAGAGCTGATTGTCACTTTCACCAAGCATGGTGGAGATTTGATCTTTTTTGGTTGCCATTGAGCTCTTGTCAGGCACTGAAATTCACAAGTGATCTATGAGAAATGATCCTTCCTCTTTAACTTTCTGAAATAATGTTTTCTTCTTTGACCAAATGTGAAACAGGAAACCAAAAGGAACCTGCTGTGAGAGACACTGTAAAAACTGAAATTGAAATGGGAAATCACAGAAATGGATATCATAACAGAGGCGTAGCTGCTCTTGTTTTGAATGGCGATCTTCCCAATAAAGCAGCATCACCAGTTCAAAAAGAGTTCACAGAAAGAAGCACCATAAAAGCTGGAATTCAAATGGGTAAACATAAGGCTCATCATAGTAATGGCACTACGCAGTCTCCTGTTATCACGAATCTTACTTCCACTGTTCTTCCTATAAAGGCTGCATCCCCTGTTCAACAAGAATCTGTAGAGAGAGGCACCAAAACAGCCAGAACTGATATAGAAAATCACAGTGGATATGATAATGGCATCATGAAATCTCCTGTTCTAGCACCTTCTGCTTCTAATACTGATCTTCCAGTAAAAGCTGCATCACCTGTTGAAAATCGAGAGAGAAACCCAGCAGGTAAGAGTTGCAGTTAAGGATCAATTCTCTTTGCAATGTAGGAATGATATCCCACTGTTTTTGATCGAGTTAGTTAGAAGCTCACCTAGCATTTGAAACATTCTTGAGTACAGATTTGAAGATACGTATTTCTCCTTGTTTTATGCTGTCACCTGGTATATGTAGTGATACTTGTAAATGATAAAGTATTTCTGTCTCTCATGGCAATTTGGCTGTGCATATTAGTTCACATCAATTTGTGAACTCATTCTTCGATCTAATGCTGCATTGCATTTTTCAGCTTTCTTGTCTTTTCTAGTAGAAGTTGATGTTTTTCCCCTCCTGACATTCATTGGAATAAATCAGCTAAAGGGTGATCGTTTTGTAAGCCCTTAATTTGGACGACCCAAAAAAAAAGTATGCTCCTTGAAAAGGAAGTCATCGAGGAGCCCATTTGAACTGCTAGTAAAATTATCTAAACCTAGCCCCTTGCTTAAACAAATAAATCTGTTAATTATTATTATTATTATTCTGTAGGCCAATGTTCCTGGAAAGACCTCTGAACCTCAATATGGAATCCTTGTGAAACCATGACATCTTAACTGGGTCTTGGAGCATAAAGGAATAAAGTAGAGCAGAGCTTTTTCATGTGGACATCAACTCCTTCAAGTCTATTCTGAGTTCTGACCATTCAAATGCCAACTAATATGTATGGCGTAGTTTTGACTTTCGAGCATCACATCTCTTTCTACGCGAGACCTGCATCTCGCACGTGCAAAACCCGAAACTCCACCCGTGTGTAGACTCAACTCCCTTGTTTAAGAACATTCCCGCCAAAACTAGAAACTAACCACAAATACCAGACACGGATTGTAAGAGAAGCGAAGAGTGAGGTCAAAATGGAAAGAAGAAGAAGAAGCTGTTTTTGTTGCTGATGATGAGAAGGAGAGGTTCGAATCCCTTCAGGTCCTGCATGGCAGAAGAACTGTTGAAGGTTACTAATCTAAACCAAACCCTGTATCTCATTGTTGTTGTAAGATGAAGATGATTCGCCCATTGTGGGTGTACGAATAATGGTTTGTTTTGAAAGGGTTTGACCATGATATGTTTTTTATTGGTTTTAATATGCTTAATTTTCTTGAAATAAGGTTTGGTTTTCAGTTCCATTGCTTGTGGAACCTGCAAAGCCAATGAAGGATCCCTTGTTTAAAAAGAGAATCCACGACTAACTTTCAGTGAGGTTAGATTAGGGTTTGTCTCTCTTTTTTAGCATTTTTTTGTTTTTGAAATGATCTTTGGTACGAGGATAAAGAAAAACGTTTCAGAGTTTGTTGATGAGTTGTTTTATTGTTAGGCAATGAAGTCTTGTCTGAAAGTAGAGATTGAAAATTCCTAGAGCTTAATCAAAGAGGAGAATCTTTATTTGACTACTGAGGTAAATCTTGCATGAATTGCTATATAATTTTGTTTCTATATTGTTAATCTTGCAGTATATTGGGTAATTTAGTTAGTTTTTGAAATGGGTTTAATGCATGGGAGAAGTATATTATTATTGTGTTGAGGTTATTGACAGGTAAAAGAGCACATCTGTTTGCCGGTGCTGTTTTTAAAAATGAAAAGGAGCATAGAAAGAAGATGTGCTATTGTTTTTCTACATAGCACATATAAGTGTAAAGAGTGGTTACAACCATTGATTGGGGTATTTGATTGGTCCGTATTTGTAAAATAAAAGATTTTATATTAGATTTTTTACTCTTAACTCGAACCCAATTATGCATAAATCAAACCTGATCTAATTGAGTTTTGGGTATCTATTGGGTATTTATTGGATATCCATATTCGAACCCAAAACTAGAATCATAATGTGTGTCTTGTCCTTGATAAACCTTACATAAAATTAGATGGATCTATCTTTTCATCAAATGATTCAAACATACCAATTTAAATTTCATTCAAATTTTCATTGATGATATAGATTAACAATAGAAATAGATAATAGACATTAATACACTAATTGAGGAGGAGTGCATTTCAACTACCGGATAAAACAAGTAGCAAATACACCTTTTAAACAAATAAAAGGAGAATGTTTAACAACAAAATTTTTAAGCAAAACATGTTTAATTTCAAGAAAATATTTCCTCATGACTGTTTAATAAAGATAATTGTTTCTTTGGAAAAATCTACAACCTACATAATTTTCCAATAAATAACCTTAAATATCATGAGATTGCATTTATATCATGCATTATATCTAATTTGTTATCATACAATTGAACATCAAACTAAAGCTCTAACTCACACCCATCCACTTGATCCAACATTAGTGATATGGTTTGCATAAATAAAAAAACATATGAAAAACAAAATATTATATCAAACATTTTAAATTGTGATTTCATTTCCTTTATGACGATAATTATTTTTATAGTATAAACTCCAAGCCTTCTTCACTACAATCAAAATCATTACATATAGTGGCATAATTATCACAATTTAGTGTTGTTCCATCTAAAATCAATGCATACAATAAAAGTTAGGAATATACTTCAATAAATTGTTAAAATACATATAACCATAATAAAACATAAATATTTATTAATTTACCTCGAGCTTTAATATACCATAACCAATTTTATATTGTAGATACAAAGATAACTAATAAATCTCTAGCAATGAATTGTAAAATTGTGTATCTATAAACTTTCACCATGTCAGAATATCAAGATTATCTTTTCTTTGCAAAACATAATCTAAATAATGATCCAATTTATTCATAGCATGCAAACTTTTTGTTCTTTTCATTTGCATCATATAGCTATCAAATTCAGTCAAATCATAACTTAAATATACAGCTCTAACACTTAAATGTTGAGTTATATATGATTGAAGATCACCTTCGTTTTGCCTTAAAGCATAAAAACCCACCAAATCATAACAAATACGATGAATCTTATTTTCATGCTTTGCATGCTCACTCCCATATACTTTTAGAGCGTGTTTGGTAGTGTGGTAGCGGTTGCTTTTCAAATAGCTTTTTGTGCCGAAATACATGCTAATGATGTTTTTTTTATTTTTTAAAAATCATTTTTGATATCAGCACATCAAAATGATCCAAAAAGTACAAATCGAACTCAATTTTAGCAAAACAAAAAAAATTTTTGAAATTTGACGAAACGCAGTTTCGATCGCACTACCAAACGGTCCCTTAAAAGATAATATTTAATCAAAGTTATTTTTTATTGTGAATCAAGTACATTTACAACTCCTATTAGACCATGAATGTTATCTTAATACTTATAATTTTTTTTCCCCAACATTTTGATTGTCATGTTTGATATTTCTTCAATATGATAAGAAATCTAATTTTAGAATGTCAATCTAATCAAAGAAATATTAGGAAAGTATAGATTAGTTTTAGAATACTTAATTGTGAAAAACATTTATGACCTTATAAAATATCTTCAATTGAACATAAATTAAATTTGCAAACTCCCAATTAAATTAACTTGAAAAACTATTATATTGGGTTTTTGATTACTTAAATAGAGAAAATACATCTTTATAAATCAAAGTCTTAATCATAAAAATTATTGAATTCCACCTTATTAGATAATCAAGAATCAGCTTTTTAGTTATAGGAATAAAAACATGACAAGTATTTTCCTCAAACTTCTCTCTTTTGGGTGAAGTTATCCAATAAAATACACTCTTTTTTGTTTTCAATCCCCCTTTTAATTATTCCCAACCGGTCAAGTTCAAAATATGAGCATAACACCTCATATATGAATAAAATCACCATTGAACTAGCTTATAACTTGTCTTTAAAATTAGATAAAAATGCATCATTAGTTGAGAAATTATCTAATGTAACAGCAAATTCTCGATTAAAAAAAAAATACTCTTGCTCAAAATTTTATTAAGTATTTTATTGCTCTTGCCTCTTATGAAGTTGTACGAGAGCTGACTCAAGCAGGGTTTGGCAAGTTCATAAGCAGTATGACAACTTGTTCGTTTCCAAAATTATTACTTCAATATGTTAGGAACCTTTCCGTTGCTTGTCAGATGAATCAGATGCCGAAAAATGGCAGGTTTTTCTATCACTGACAAATGCCCATTAGGTCTAAACAATGATTTATCCTTTCTGTCCAATGTATATACGGTACCAAGTTCAAAGCACAGCAAATGGTTGAAGTTTCAGGTTCAACAGCTCCAAATGTCGTTGACATTTATTCTAACTTACGATGATAACACGACGTCGTTCTTATGACGAAGAAATCAAAGTGCACAAAATCACCCCTTCTTTGGCGAGGCTGCAAGTCTTGTATACATTCTTGCCATTGATTGATAACCTCTGACATCACCAGAACGTAGAAGGTTTCCTGCACAAGTGTTATGGTCCATTAGGAAGAGACAATCATTATCCACACACATCAAATCTGCAAAACTTGGATATTGATTTTCAAAGCTCAAAGAGAGAAACAACATTTGATGCATAATCCTATAGTTCATCCTGTCCAAGTAGTTCTTTCAATGTTTCAGAATTATGCCTGATGGCCTCAATTCAATTCCAATATACAAGTGACTAGGTTCTATATGTAAGGAGAAAATACTTTCTGGCATGGAATTTATGCCATGAATAGTGAAACAAATAATCATTGCCCTTGGTTAATTAAAACCTAAATGATGGTGATTAACTCATGGCAATGAATTTTGTGATATACGGGGCATGATTCTATATAAAAACCTAAATTAACCAGAAAAGGGAAAAAAGCCAATAACAAGCTAAGCCTTCACAATACCAGTTCCTTTCCGATCCTAGCATTCTCAGCCATAGCACTTCCAAACCACCAAAGGTGGAGACAACTTTAATGGGAATGGCAAACTAGCATAAGCACGACGTGTCAAAGAAAAGAGGTAGATAGTACAGGAGAGAGATCTCCGATTTTTAAGGACCCTCTATTACCAATTATCTCAACGTCTCACTTACATTTTTACCATACCAAAGGTAGATACTGTCAGAGATCTCATCAATCCCTGAAGAACCTTCTTTAGGAATTACCCCAATATCATGAGTTACTGCTTCCTTTGAGATAGTAACAATGAAAAAGTACATAAACTAAATGTTAAATCATTGTATCAGCATAAAGGCATTGCTATTGATTGTTGTTTTTTGGTCATCATTCAAAGTAAATATATAATGTTCAAACAAAAAGTACATAAACTAAACTACCTGAATCACAGTTTAGAGGGCTATCAGGTTCTGGGTGGGCCATCAAAGCAATTATAGCCCTACAAACAGACTGCAGAGTCCAAGCTGGGCTCCAAGCATTCTTCAAGATATCAAGGCATATTTCTCCTGTCTGCAAGAGAAATTAATCATAGACCATGGTCAGTACTCAACCAACCATCTTGGGTATTACGTTCCAAAAACTTTAAACAGCACGAGGATGCTAAAACATTTAGACAGATTTTGGACTCTCTGATTTATATTTAAGATTCAACAGAATCTTGAGAACACCATGGGTCCTTGCCACCGAACCCTCTCCCTATTGTGCCCTCCTCTAGAAGGGAAATTAATAGAGTAGCCTTTCCTTCTTGTTTTCAAACAAGCTCTTAAAGTGGGATTTCCTTATACAAACTCCTTAAACTTTAAATTAAACAGATATAGAAACCCTGGGATCAATCAAAGAAAAAGGCGCATATCAACAAATACAACCAGGCCAGTCATTTCCTTAGAAAACAGATTTATAACTAGTTCCAAATAATTGTACCAACATGGCATCAGCAACAGGAAAATATATTCTCAAGTCCATGGTTGTACATATCAAAACTTATTTTAAAATCTCCACCCAAGCTGTTAACACTCTGCTTCACACGGTTCAAAAATTCAAGTTTAGTCCAGAAAAACCGAAAAACAAGAGCCATTAGCAGCTCACAGAACTCGGGTGTAAACAAAAGACTATTTATGAGCTCTTTATCACAGCACTAATTGCCAACATTATCGTACATGTCAAGTCATTTCTTATGGATCTTATGTAATGTTTTAAAACAACCAAATAAACGAGCTATAAAAGACAAGAGGCCAAATGGATAGAGGTTGAGCTGGAATCATGATTATATAGAGGGGGTTGAATGTAACAAAATAAACTCCAACTGAATACACCATATAATAATAACACATGGATTATAATTTACTTTGAAGGTTATAAAGACATAAAATGTAGGTTACACATATAGCTCATTACATATTCGATCACAATTGGTTTTGGGATTGAAGTTATTTCACGTTAAAAATACATAGTTGCTGAAAGTGAAAAACAAAGAAATTGCAGTAAAAATCATTAAACACTGCTTTAAGATAAAAGATCATTATCTGCCTGCAAAACCTTGATTAAGCAGCAGCCATATCATACCGTACCAAACAACTCATACCTTAAAATGCACATTTGGGTGAAATATTTTTGTCAAGAACCGCACTTGCGGAGGCTGCAAAGGATACTGTTCCGGAACAGAAAACACAAGCTGGAAAACTCCACCCTCAAAAGGAGTCTCTGACGGTCCCTACGCGCACACAAGACCAATCCATCCATAAAAGAACAGACTTTTTTCATACATGACACAAAAAACTCACAAACATGTTACCTTGATTAAAGCAGTCCATTTAAAAATGTTAGTATCATCGCAAGCTAATTGAATATCAGGATCAGCTACTTTCTCTCTCTGAACCTCTTTGTATTCCTTAAATAACCTCGCTCTTGATGCCTGCATTTCCCCTTTCTTTTCTTTTAATTCCTAAAAATTACTCGCTACACGAATAAATAAAAATATATTATTATTACTATTATCAACAGAGGCCGCCGCTAACCTGCATGTTTACAAACCACTGGTTGTTGACTTGAAAAATTCTTTCAAGAGTCAATCAACAGGACATACTTAGAGAGATAGATAATCAGCTAACTCATTAATCATAATATATATATATACATACATACATATATATATATATATATATATTACAGATTTCTTGATTCTGAGTCTCTCGGAATCCAAAGAGGTTAGTGATGATCGGTACCGGTTAGATCAAGCTAAATAATACGATAATTGAAAGTAATTAAGAAGTAGGATGATCGGTACCGGTTAGATCAAGCTAAATAATACGATAATTGGAAGTAATTAAGAAGTAGATTAGGATTAGGATTAGGATTAGAATTAGAATCTCACCTAATGGAAAGTTATTGAGAGGAGAGGGTGGAGGAGGAGGAGGAGGAGCTTCTTCGATTCGATTCGATTCGATAATTAGTTGAAAAGGATTTGAGGAGTTTTTGTAATGTGTATCGTGGTTTATAAGTTCTTTCTTTTTCCACCGTTTGCGTATCTGACTATCTGCACCGATGATGAGACCATCGATGGATGAGAATTGTCTGATGATAATATTTTAATCGCGGAACGTTGTATGATGTGACGCATACGTGGCGGCGAGAACGAGAGAGAGAGTATACAGTCTATGGAAAGGGCTGCTCCTGGGATAATTTAAGATCAGAAACCAAACATGTCGGCTTTCTGGCTCTCCAGTGTCTGCAGCTACCTTTTGTATTTTAAAAATATTTTAAAAAAAATTAATTTTTTATCATATCATTCGTATACTAATATTAAAAATAATTTTTAAAAATAAAAAAAATATTATTTTAAAACAAAAAATATTTTAAAAAATAATAATTACTACACTCTCAAACATCTTCTTTATTATTAATTTTAATAGTAAAACAACACATTTCAGTCATATTTTTTTCCCTAAAAATACCAAAAATGACAGAAAAATAATTAAAAAATAGAGATTGATTTCTTGGTAATATCTTTGTTATGAAATGGGTAGGGGTTGATTTTTTTTAATGCTTTTATAAATATTTTTTATGTGCTTCTTAAGATTTTAAAAGTAAATGGTCTGGTTTGTTCTTATATAATGCGGTAAATTTTTAATTCTGTCTTTGTATCTCTAATTATTCCAATTTAATCTCTAAATTTTATACTTTTTTTTTTTCATCCAAACTAATAGAAAATTCGCATTGCTTTCACATGATATATTTTGATGTCGAAAATGCCTTTGACTCTTAATAAAGTAAGTAGCTCATATGATCTTGTATTTGAATGGCTGTGTCTAATAAATCAGTATGTGTATATTTATATCCATTTATGTTCTTAATTTTAGTTAATATAATATCACAGAAAATTAACAAATACAAACAAACATATTGACATAATGTTTTCATTAATAAATTTTACCAACAAAATATTTCTTCGTTAAATTTATTAGTGGATACTAACGGAATATTCCACTAGTATATACTTGAGAATTACAGTGGAAAAAAAAAATAAAACTAAGCCAAAAAGTACAATGATGTGTTATTTATACCAATGTTATTAATATTGTCAGTAATTCCGTCTGTAAATTGTTCATTTCTCTATGACACTTTTCATCATTCCAATTACAAATGATATCACCAACGAACTAATTTTCATCGGTATTTTTCAAAGAGTTCTGGGATTGTTTACTTTTCAATTGCACTGTTAACTAATGTTCTTCTTAGATGAAATCATCAATGGACTTAAAAGTCGTCAGTAATATTTGAGGGGTTTTGAAAATTTTATATTAAATTAAAAAATTTAAATTAAATATTACAGATAAAATCGCCAACAGACTGAAATGTCGTTGGTGATATTTGAGGGGTTTCTGAAAATGTTTTATTAAATTAAAAAATTAAATTAAATATTATAGACAGAATCATTGATAAAATGATTAAAAATATTAATATTTAATAACTTGTCGGTAAAATACCCTAACAAAAAGACTAGAATCCCTCATTTCATAACAAACGTGTCTCCTCCTCTTCCTTTTCTTCCCTCTTTCCCTTGCGTAAAAAACACAAACTTCCCTTTCTTTCTTTCTCTTCTCTTCTCAACTACTTCTCTTCTTTTCTTTTCTCCTCCACACGCAGGTATGTCTTCTCCTCTCTTCTTATTTTCTCTTCTTAGTTTTTTTTTTTAATTAACATACTTTATGAATTTATTTATTTTTTTTCTTCTCATATTCACTCTCAATTACATTAAGGTAAGATTTTTTTTTTCCCTCTTTTTTTGTGTTTTTGTTTTGCATTATATTTGTTTTTTATTTAATTTTTAAAATTTTCTATTCTTAATAATTGTATGATGTTGTTGTAAGATTTGTTTTTCATATGAGATCAATTTTGTTGGATTTGTTTTCAATTTTGTTTTTCAATTTCAATTAAATTATTATATTTTATTGCTGGATTATGGGTTTTGAAATAGGTTTTCTAGGTTTGGTGGAAGTTGGTTTGTAGTGCATTTATTTAATTGTTGTTGTTGTTTATGTTTTTTGTGTTATTTATTTGTTGCAAATTCGTTTGAGTTAATTTTCTTATTCTTTTTTCCAAGCAACTTAGTTCCTAAGTATTATGGAGCTTTGGTTTATATTAATTTAATTATTTTCTACATCTATTAAATGGATTTTTAAATAATTACTAACGGTATTACCGATGGATTAAGTCTGATGTCGGTATATTTCAGAGAGTTGAAAAAAATAATTATTGCAAATGTCATTGTGCCAATATTTTATCACTGATAGAATTGCATACATTATTTTTGTCGGCTATATGGAAAAATTCTTGAGTAAAATACCGTTAGAATGAAGCAAGCAACAAAAACATTTTGCGTGCCTTTTATGTCAATAAATATATCAGTAATTTTATTATTGACAGACTCATTGATAGACTAAAAATTACAAACGAGAGTTTTACTGACAGGGCATTCTTGTCTGTGAGCTCATTGATAAATTTATTGCTGAAAGGACTAATAAGAGTATAAATATCGACAGAAAATTTTATTGGTATTTCTAAGAGTTTTGATAATGGGTAGTTCATATAAAAACTAAACTTGGATATTATGTGAAATTCACTTGAATAATTAAGGTAATTTAAATAATGTATCATAATTTCAACTTAAATCTCTTTATAAAAAAATACATATGATATCTTAAGAAAATAAGACAAGCATGAATTATTAGAATTTAAATTTACTTTTAAATATGTTTGTTTATCATGTATGAATTAAACATACAAAAAATAACAAATCATGCATTTGTTTTGTATTTTTAGATATTAGAGGAAAATCATTTGGTTTCAAAAGTTAAACTTAAAAGGATAGTTAACATGCATAAATTTATTAACTTCGATCGTATTTTATGATACGATAAAATATTTTGAGATCTAACTAAAAATTAAAAATGTAATAAGTATAATTATACATAAAAATACTTATTAGAGGTGTTGTTACTCACTTTTGACCCAATAAAAAAATCAAGAAAAAAAAATCCAAAATACAAGAGGATATACAAGAAGAAAGCCTAGAAGATTGTCCAAATTGGTGGTGAATGACGAAAATAACAAGTGAAAAAGTTGGAGGATCTAAATGTATAAGATTGATAAAATTAACGATTCAATTCTGATTGACAAAGGAGTCCATTAGTGAAAATATTTTTATTTTAGATAAAGAAATACAATTTTGGATAGGTAAAGACTTAATGAGAATTTTGGAAGGCTTAATTATTTTATTGAGGACTTAATTGAAAGAAAAATTAATGTTTGAAGTCAATTTAGGTTTTAATTGGAAGAAATTAAAGTCTAGGGTCGAAATGCAATTTTAAAGAGTTAATTTGGTCAAATCAGGGGCTCAATTGCATAAATATTAAAGTTTGATGAGCAATTAGAGACTTGATTGAAGAAGTCCAAAACCAAGGACAAAACTAAAAAAGATACATGATTTTAAGGGTCAAATTGAAGAAAATTAAAAGTTTGACGGTCAATTAAGGTTTCAAGTGCACAAATCAGAAATCAAAGACCAAGATGAAAATGACACTAAACTTTAAGGCTAGTGGTTGAATTTTACATGGATAAAATTGCATAGTTCAGCCACTGTTTAGCTTCTTCTTTACATTTGGTTAATCGAGTAGGCAACTTTAAACGAATGAATGTGACATCTCTAACCATTTTTAGGTTATAACCACCATCATTCAACTGAAAAACACATCCTTTATAAAAATCAGTTGATCGTATCAAATATTTACATCTCATTTTTTTCAACAAACTCAACATCTTATTTCTCATTAGTCATCACTTTATTGTCAGATTCTTTGTTGATCAAGTTGGCACCATCAAACAAATAAATATAGAGCTACAAACTTTTAGATTGAGAAAGAATGGATCTAATTAAAAAGTATGCTTCTCTTCTAGTAAGTTTTGGTGGTCTCCAAAGATATTTACATTAGAGTTACTTCGGCGAAACCTTAAAATTGATCAACTTAGTTAATCTTGACTAAGATATCTATTTGTTCACACTTAAAAAATGATGTACCTTTACTACCTCAACCATAGTGCCTATCACGATTTTTTTACTTTAAAGAACATATTATTTCATATAAAAAAAAAATCACACATTTTATTGTTTTATAATTAAATAAAAAATAATTTTTAGAATAAAATTTATATTAAATTTGATGACATGTATAATTTTCTTAACGAGTTTATTTAGTTGATTCAAATTCAGTTTTTTTTCAATATTAAATTAATTCAGAATGAGCTTTTCAATTTGTCTGAAATTAGTGCTGAAACACCCTTGTTCCACCCTCGGGATAATCAAGAGAACAGTACACTGCAGTCCGTTAGGCGACTGAAATTTCAGAATCAACCTTGTTAATCTGGAAGCCGAAGGGTAAGATAAATATTCACACGAGCCCTAAACTCTCGAATTCAATAAACCACCTCCTCGGTTTGCATTTTCAGTCACTCATTAACTATAAAGATTTTTTTTTTTTAAAAAAAAAAAAGGCGGGTGGGGGGGGGGGGGATTGAGAGATGTCCAATTAAAAACTGTTGAAAAAAATCCAAACTCATAAATTCAACCTGATCGAGAGTATCAGTTTTTTTTTTTTTTCTCTACAAAGAATGTACATGATTTCCAAACAAAACCCAAATAAGGGACCCGAAAGAGACCAGATGAACATATATATTGAAATTAGGGGGGGGGGGGGGGAATGGAAGTTAGTGAAGAAAAATATTTAAAATAAAAATGCAACCAATCATGTTATCACAAGCTACCCCCCCGGGGTGGATTTTCCTGGCTTGAATTTTGAAATATCAACTAGGTCTCCAAATAGCTTATCCTCTGGCTTGGAAGGCTTACCAGACGGAACATAAGGAGTTGTTGAGACCTGGTAAGATGAGTTTCTCAGGCCATTGTCATATCTAACAGATACTCCATTCATTCGCTGTTCAAGGTACTGCGTCCCTTGCTGCAAACCATACCCATATCCAGCCATTTGGTTGCCGTAAACTTGTTGAGGATACATAACGGCCATCGGGCCAGCTTGCATTGGTTGTGGATACATACCCATATACTGCCCTCCCTGCATTGCATGAGGATTCATGCCTAAAAACTGATTGCTTGGTGCGCTCTGATTATTAACTGCAGGCAAATGGCCGGTTGTGATTGGCTGCATGTACATACCCACCTGTTCATTACCCACTGGTTGAGGCCCTTGAGGGTGCATACCACTAGGCAGTGGTTGTGAATGCGTGACAGCCATCTGAGGAACTTGCATTGATTGAGGGTATTGAGCGCCTGTCACTGGGCTTGTGTCTGCTGGCTGAGCTTCCCAGGGAGGTGGAGGCAGAGATCCACCATTTTGAGCACCTTTAAACATCCCAAGGTCAAAGCTTCATGAGTTTTAATGCAATAGTAGTAAGGAGTAAACCTTATTCACTAAAACAAGCAAAACTAAGTCTTAAAAGCCAAGAATAAGGATTTTTATTTCACATGAACAAAAATTAATTTGAAAATAGAGGCGCACGTACCATAAACAGGTGAGGCCGGCAGCTGTTGCTGCTGAGGAGGATGTCCATTCCATGCAGGACCAGAGGCTTGCATGTATACTGACTGCTCATATCGTGGTGATCCCATATTAGGGGCATTTCCATTCCTGTAAACACCAGCATCTGGTGTTTGAAAATTCTGTTGCTGTTGGAATTGTGGAGTCAAAGAATTGGTTGGTCCAGCAAGATTGGTAGCCTGCATATTGACTGCATTTGGAGCATTGTTACCATCAGAAAACATGTCAAAAAGAACAAGTGCATTCTGCTGTGACAGAGGTGTGGTTGCCTGTGCTTCTCCAACAGGAACAAGAGCCAGAGAAGTCGCGGCCTTTGGTGAGTTATAATCATCACCACTCAACAGGTCCACTTTGGTATTGGCTGCTGCTGGAGTAGTTGGAGCATTAGTTGCAGGAGGTGCGGGGAGCAACAGCTGGTTTAGTGTTTGAGCCCCTGCACTAGAATTTGAGGTTGATCTGCAGAAAAATTCACTCACGGCTCAAATAATATAAATCTCAAAATAGAATTTTACAAGCCTAAACTTTCAGCTTCAACTTTGAGTTATAAATTCAAAAAATATTAAACAATTTTCATACACCATTTTGACTTGACCAGTTCAGAATTTCATGCCAACACCGATTCTTTTTCTTGGGGGTTGTTGGTTGGAACCTTATGTTTCACAAACTAATCTGAAGGCTGTCAAATGATTATCAAATGTGTTACTCCATAAGTAATTCTTCGAGTTATGAATTCAATATCCTCAAAATCATTGGTTAATTTTAGCAGGCAAGTAGCACAAGACATCTAACCAGACTCATAACCACAAACACATAATCCTAAAAGCCTAGCATAACAGACAATGCACTTCCAACACAAAGAAAATAAAAATAACAAAAACTTTGGCAATAAGATGACAACACATCATCAACAAACAACCAACATGATTGGATGAGAGCTTAGGCCATCAAGACACTTTAATTGAGGCCATCAATTCATGTATAATTCATACTGCTGATCTGGTCAATTTCTATAGATATGGAACAGTTTGAATAAATTTGCTTACCCCCCATCAGGCTGTTTGCCCTTATTATCTCCAGTATCAACTAGAGGAGCACCAATATCTACAAGTGCTCCACTAGATTCAGCTTTCAGTTTTTCATCCTGGACTGGAACAGGAGTTCCTGAAGAAATGGATTCGTGCCTGGCAAGTACTCGCTGCAAGTCATCATTCAATGCTAATCCTTGACACAGTAGTGATTCATCCCTGAAAAAGACAGTTCAAATTACCAAGCAAAATACGTCAACAGAAATCCACCTTGCATTTGATAGGGATAGTGGGTTCAAAAACCCAATATTCAGAACCACCTCATCTCATTCTATTTGTTATGCAAATGACTAATCTGGTGAGAACTAGATAGTCACCCCAATGTTGATTTGGCAATAACAGGCACAACCACTGACAGGCATCTCGCCCCACTCATGAAGATTTACTTAATGCAGTGAGACCTATGCAAACCTGCTCAGCATCAGTTCAGTCATTATCTCACAACAAAACATCACATCATGCCATTAAGTTTAGAAGTTATCATGTCCTCCTTAGATTCAAAAAATAGATTTGCGACTCCAGGACATCAGAATCCTGCCAAACACTAAAACAAACCTGACTCTAATGCCCTCCTCACCCTGATAAAGTAAACAAAGATTTGTTGGCTGTTGATTTATGGTTCTATTAATTTAGAAATTTACACAGTTTTGGAAATATTATTTAGGATTTATACTATTTTCGACTTCACTGTTACTGGGACTATTTTTTATTTAATCCTAAGAAGGATTTCACTGTTACCTTATCCTAATTGACCCCAATTGCTATGGAAATCCATGAGAAGAGCAACTTCAAAACTAGGACGAACTGCCAAACATTATAGAAGGAAACAAAATAAGAAAAAGGAGGAATGGAACTTACGAAGTTGAATTAACAAGATGTACCACTCTTTGCTTGTATGTACGACATTGATCCACTAGGTCAACAATAACCTCCTGCCTAATCCCCTGCAAATTGAGAAGAAAAAATTACCGGTTTAAGAATTGAAGACAAGCTTAAGAATCTTGATTCACATAGAACTAGTTTACATCTGAGTATAAGAAGTTTAAGCGCTTGATAACATGCAATTTATACATATAAGAACTAATATCTGCACCAAAATCAAAATGAAAATTTGTTGACTTTAAGCTAGCCCGCAATAAGTTTTTAACTACCCAGGGAATGGAAATGTACCAGTTTAAGAATTGAAGATGAACTTAAGATCTTGATTCTCATAGAACTAGTTTACATGTGAGTGTGAGAAGTTAAAGCGCTTGATTGCAATTTATACATTTAAGAACAAATATTTGCACCAAAAGCAAATTGAAAATTTGTTGAGTTTAAGCTAGCCCGCCACAAGTTGTTAACTACTCAGCGATTGGAAATGTACCTCTTGGTTCCTTGGATCTAATGCATTTAGCATCTCTGATAGAACATCCATTATACCCCGAGCATTTTGAATTTCTGTCAAGCTAGCGAAAAGAACTTCAAATTAAAACAAAACACACATCTTAAATAATCACTGAATACAACCACACCACAAGGGGTAAAATAAATGTAATGCAACCACCATGACTAAGCAGAATGAACGACTAGTTCATGTTCTAAATATCCTAACAAAAGTTGGATATTTAGAACATACCTCAAGGTTGGGAACTCTGACTCTGCTGGAGATTCAGCTGCTCCTTGTGGATACTCAATATTGCGCAGATTTTGAGGATACGATGACAAAGGCTGTGTTTGTGGAGGTGTGAATAGAGGTGTGGACCTCTCAGACCTGGGAGGGAATACTGCCCCAGCACGCTGATATAGAGTAATTCACTTAGAGATGCAAACCAAACAGGCCACATTATGATAATTGGGAGTGCTTGTGCAACAGAATATTGGCAATGAAATGAAAAGGCCATGCTTGTTTAATGATTCATAATGAAATGAACAACAAATTGTTCAGCTATGCAAACTAGAATCAATATGGCTGAAAGGAAAATCAAAGGAGACGCACCAACAACTCTTGGTATGCAGCATAATATTGCGGATATCTTGCCCTTGCACCACCAAAAGCTTCTTGCCAAGTATCGACCAGAACCAATATCTTCTCTTTGACATGAAGGTCAGGCTACAATTAAGCATATCAAAAACTATGAACAATTTTTACAAAAGGATAAAATTACAAGATGGGTTAGCAACCAAATTGTCCAAAACAGTCTCACCTTTTTCTTAGCTATTCTGACCATCTCATGAAGAAGATCTTTCTCTGCCACATGCATATGTACAAAGTCCCCACAGTTCTTTATGATCGTTTCTAACAGCTAGAAGCGCCCAGACCAAAATTGAAACAAACTTAGTCCTCTGTAAACAGAGATGTTAAGAAATGACAAGAAAAGTGACAGAGTTACTCTATGATAAAACAGGGGCGTCCAATTTATACTAAATTAATAGCAGCCAAGATAAATTTACTTGCTTCTATATTTGACCAATCCACCACTCTCAAAAAGAGAATTACAGTATACAAGCTAGTTTGACTTCATTTTCCAATATCATACCAAGTCAAAAAAACAAAATGAATCTCAGACCAAACCTGAATTCGCCCAATACAATCAGATCTCACCTTTCTACCTCAATCAAACACACCATAATACCCTACTTAAGAAATTGACAAATTTGTACACTGGATTGCCACTGCACTTGCTCATATTCTAAAACACACAACTCTCTCCCGATAAAACCTAGCATTAATCCAGTTACCCTTTTAGAAAATAAAAAATGGTAAGCAGAACCCTGATGAAACCAGCATGCTAAAAACTATATTGCACTTGTATTACAAAAACCGAATAAAGTATTAACTGATATCAAGGCAGCGCAAAGCTTACTGTTAGGGAAAGTAGCTGAACTTTTGCATTCCTACTACCAAGTTTCTTCTTTATTCCCTTGACAACATCCTTCGCTTGCCTGACAATCCAAGCCAAACCAAAAACTTCCAAACTTAAGCAATCTTAACAAGTTCTTAGTGTTTAGCATAGCCAAAACCTAGCTAAATCCATAAAACCTACATTTAGATTGAGATGAAGCAGGCTTTTTTAATTTATTAAAAATGAATATAAAACAAGAGACGTAAACAAACCTTAAAAAATTATCACACAATTCAAAATATATAAACTTTCTCGTCAATTAATCAGAATTAACTGTTCGATCAAATTCACTTGAGTCGTAGCAAATTATAGAACAGAGAAAATAAATTATCCAAAGCAGCAACAAACTAGGAAAAAAAGCAATGAATTACAAAAAAAAAAAAAACTTAAAAGAGAAATAAAGAGAGAAGAATCAAGTGCGGCGCATACGAAGGGTCGCGATTGCATATATCACAGATCTCGATATTCATAGCCCAATCAGGCCCGATCAGCATGTCGCTCGTGGCTCTTTCCACCATAGCATTCACCATCTCTGCTTTTTCTTTTTTCTTTTTTTTATCAAAACTCCTTCCACCGGAAACCACTTTCCTGACGAGATCGCTACTCAATTCCGGCGCCTAAATTCCGGTCAATAACCTAACGCACTCTCTCTCTGTTAGGTGTCCCCCCCCCTTCTCTCTATCTCTCTAGATCATTTCTTAATCGAAAGGTTTCTCTCTTAAAAGTTTCTCTCTAACAGAAAAAAAAAAAAAAAAAGTTTGTTTTATTTTATTTTATTTTATTTTTGTATAATTTTTTTCTGTTTTTAATTTTCCTTATTTTTGTTTTGTATTTTTCCAGTTTTTCAATTGAATTATTTGGGGAGGTGGGTTTTAAAAATGGCTGACCACTAAGATGATAACACGCGTAGGAAGCGGTGACATAATTTAGTGGAGGTAAACTACATTATGACACTGCAAGATCTTATAATATTCCGATTCGGGTCCTTGCTTTAAACTTCCTATTATTAATCCAATTATTATGGTACTAAAGAGAAATTTAATGCAATTCACGTCCATTCCATATAATGTTAAACAAAGGATTTTTCATTTTTTTCTTATTTTTCTTGCATTGTTTTCTTTCCATTTTTCATATATGTGATAATTTCTCCCAAAATCTTTCAATTTGAAAAACAAACAATAATAATAATAAGTAGGTTTAATCACATTAGTTGTTATGTGTAATTTAGTGATAAAATAATTTTTTTATTTAGAAATCTGTGTTATGTGTTTCATACACATACATACGATATCTTAAGAAGCATATTTATTGGGTGAGGCAACCACGAATCCCAAACGGAACTAATATTACTTTTTAAAAGGATATAAGGATATCCGGATAAGAACAAAAAAAATAATACACATACACGCGGTGTATTACATTAAATTTTAGACTATTGTATATCATTTAGATTTGTTTAATTTCACTAGTTTACAATTATATTGAGTTTCTACTGCTCATTAACTAATTTATTTATAGCAAAAATCATGTGATATAATATAATGATTAAATGATTTAGTATAATATATAAATTAAAAAATATTATTATTCAAAGCATGTACATAAAACTCATCTAGTAAGGTATAACTTAAAAAACATTTAGTTATTGTTATAAAACATAAGAGAAACAAATAGAAAAAATGAGATAAATTAAAAATATAAACAAAACTATATTTTTGTAACGGTGCATCAAATATAATAGAAAATAGATTCGATGATTTTTTTAACCATAAAAGACAAGAATCTATTTGAGTCTATTTGATAACTTTTTTATATATATATTGTGTGTGTTTAGTATTGTAGGTAACTATTATAATTATGGTTTAAAAAAAATTGTTTTATAAAAAATACTTTTGGTTGCGGTTGATTTGGTATTTATGTATGTTTGGTTAAAACTATGGTTGAAATTGAGGTTAAACAAAAAGTAATTTAATATATTTGGTTTAATAATGCTTTTGAAATTAAGGTTATAAAATAATTTTTAAAAATATATATTAATATTGATGATTTTTAATTTAAATATTGTAGATTTAACTATTATTATTATATCATGAAATAAATAATACTTTCTGTAAAATATTTTTCATTGTTTCATTAAACTATTTACAATCCCATCACTTATGAAATACATCTAACAAGGACTATAATTTTTTTGGTTTCTTAAGCGCACAACAACATTAGGTAAAATATAATCATAAACAAAATTGGGATTTCGATCAAATTCTGCAAATGCTACGTCATCAAGCAATCTCTGTCTAATTTATTTAGTGTTATTAAATAATATTAAACACTAATTTTTCAAATAAAACACAATTAAAAAATAAAAAATAATTTTTATTTTACTAGGTTGGACTCGGTTTAATGCATTTTAAGCTTTGGACCGGACTCGATCCGACCGGAACCAGTCCGACTAGAATAGTGTAGCATGTAATTTACACTGGTCATGCTAATTAATTCTATGAACAGTGTGCAAGAAGCATCAATTGCTTGCTTTTCTTTCCCTTGCGTCTCGGATACAAAAACATTGTGAGACCTATGTATAGTAAATTATGATTTTTTCTTTACCAAACAGGTTACATTTGTATTTTAAGTAAACCGTAAATGCAACCTCTTAAATAAACACTACTTAATTTCTTGTATTTTTTTTATATATAATCTTAATGTATATTATATTTCTATGCGGGTTTTTTAGTAAATTGAATGATAATTATCTAACAGTCAAAGGTTAAATTAAAACATATTATAAATTAGATGATTAAATAAAGAGTTATTATATAATAGAGACTGAAATGGAAAATAATATTTTAAAATAAAGATGATGTGAAAGCTGTTTGAAAGTATGATTGTGATTGTTTTTAAAGTATTTTTCGTTTTAAAATGTATTAAAATAATTTTTTATTTTAATTTTTAAAAAATATTTTTGAAATCAGTACATTAAAACTATTAAAAAATTAATTTTTAATAAAAAAATTAATTTTTTTTTTAAAACATAGATACAATCACGTTTCTAATTCTTCAGATGACGTGTTATCGGCCGACCATTCACAATCTAACGGTTTTTTTTTTATCGTTTATGCGATGATTTCCACGGGGTTTTGGGCTATTGTGAAAGCAGCATTGAATTAACCCACCTGCTGCACGTTTGATGACAGTTGCATGCTGTTAAATGATGGCATATTATAACATCGATCATGAAGTAATAAAGAAAGTTTTGTATTGATTAATACTGGAGGAACTATTATTTTTTAAAGTATTTTAATTTATAAATATATTAAAACAAAATAAATAATTTTTTAAAATAATTTTTCAACTTCTTTATTTTATCTGAATAGTTTAGCCTAACCACAACTTGTTCAGGGCAACTATTGTTATATTATTATAGGTTACCTACGTTTTGGGCCTTTTATTAAAAAACCACAATTTCGTAAAATATTTCAGGATATAACATATAATAATTTTTAAAAATAAAATAGTAAAAATTTATTCAACCACTAATAAAAATCATGGTTTTATTAATAAATCGCTAATAAAAATTAAATTGTCTTAAACAACTGCTATTATCAATAACGATTGTATTTTCATTGAAAAGTAATTATTACTAGAACTTTTTAGAACCCGTTTGACTAAACGTTTGCAGCTGCGTTTTTATTTAACATTTGCAACATATCGTTTGGTTACATAATGAGCTGTAATTTTCATGCATGGACCCCACCTTTATCCGTGTTCAAAACACAGTTTCTTTGAAACAGAAATTGCATGCTTTTCATTTCTTGTTTATTGCAACTGTGTTTAAACATAGTATAAAAATTATTCTCCTCTTCCTTTCTTGACCAGTGCTTCGGGTATGGGTGGATATTGTCCAGATGAGAAAACCATGAGAGTTGTTCTTACTTGGGCATGCCACTATTGAAGGCGTCGAAGGACTGGGCTGGCCCACTAAAACCATTTTCCTTTTGTTAAACCACGAGAGCTGTTCTTAACAGTTTTCCTTTTGTTCTTTCTTTATTGCTGCACTTGAAGATGATGATGACGATGATGGAGGGCTAGCCTACTGAAAACCATTTTTTCTTCTCTTTTGTTTTCCCTTTGTTCTTCCTAGTCTTATTTATGTGCTCTCCTTGTCTGCGTGGAGAGTGAATTTAATTCACTCTCTACAACAACAAAAATGAACAATAAAAAAATTTAATTTTTAATTGTATTTTATTTTATTTTATTTTACTTTAATGTTTAATATTATTTAATAAGACTACATAAATTAGAAGGAGATCACATGATGGTGTGATATTTGTAGAATTTAATCGTAATTCTAATTTTGTTTCTAATGATATTTTATATGAATTTTGTTACGCGCTCAAAAAACCATGAAAATTGTAGTCCTTGTTCGATGAATTTCGTACGTGATGAAATTGTAGATAGTTTAATGAAATAATAAAAAATATTTTATATAAAGTATTATTTATTTCATGATATAATAGCATCAGTTAAATCTATAATATTTAAATTAAAAACCACCAATATTAATATATATCCTTTTTAGTTATTTTATAACCTCAATTTAAAAGGCATTATTAACCAAACACATTAAAATTATTTTTTGTTCAACCTCAATTTCGACCACAATTTTAACCAAACATATATTTTTTCAAACCAACCTCAACTAAAAGTACTTTTTATAAGATAATTTTTTTAAAACCACAACCACAACAGCTACTACAATACCAAACACACAATGATTTAAAAAAGGGTGTTTTATAATATATATTTGGTTAAAATTGTTGTTGAATTTGAGGTTGAACAAAAAGTAGTTTAATGTATTTGGTTAAAAAATTATTTTTCAAATTGAAGTTATAAAATAATTAATAAATATTGATGGTTTTTAATTTAAATATTATAGGTTTACCTATTGCTATTACATCAATAAAATAAATAATATTTTATATAAAATATTTTTTATTATTCAATTAAACTATCTATAATTTCATCACGTATGAAATACATCCAACAATGCTACAGTTTTCTTAAGCACGCAACAATTTCAGGTAAAATATAATAAAGAACAAAATTAGGATTATGATCAAATTATGCAAATGTTATGTCATCAATAAAACACAATTAAAAATAAAACATATTTTTTTTTTACTGGATTGAACCCGATTCAATGAAATTAGCTTTGAACCGGACCCGGTCCAACCAAAATCATGCACCACTATTCACGTGAATAGTGATATGTGTCTCCACTGTTCACTTTTAAATGCACAGTGAAGCTCTCCAGAGCTCTACACTGAAAGCAACATTGAGCCCCACACTTAAAGCAGCATTGTGCTGGTTTTAGTGACTTGCATTTTTAATGTAGGAATTGCTAGGATCCATGCAGCTGAATTAAGTTTTCAATCATTACCAAACATTTATTTTTTATGGTTGGTTTCAAACGCAGAAGCAACCATAGAAACAAATGATGAATAACTATTATTTTAAATGAGTTATTTTATAATTATAATTGATAAATAGATTAACTTAATTATTTTATATATGTTAATAGCAACACACTCCTAAACACCATAATAGTAATAGCAGTAATAGCAACACCAACCCCATCTCTTCTCTCCTTGTTTTAACAAATGAAATAGCCATAAAAATATGTTTTAATTTTGAAGGTTGCTTTCATGGACTTCTCCTCTAACTTGGCCTCTTAAAGTTTTTCATTCGGGATTGTGACTCATTCAGAGATTGATAAAAAAATATTATTTTTATTTAAAATTATATATATATATATATATATATATATATATTATTTTGATATATTTTTTAGTAAAAAAATACTTTGAAAAGCAACCGCTATTATACTTTTAAACACCCCTTAAGTATATCATTAATGGGTATCTTTAAAATTTTATTGTAATATTCTTTATGAGATGATGATTTGTGGGTTTTGTTTGTAGGGTGATTCAATTATATGATCAAAGATGGAAAATGCTAGTTACTTAGGGATATGACAAGGTTTTTGGAGTTAATTGATGAATTTGCAATGAAAAGGCATGAAACACAGAGAAGTTGAAGTAAATTGTTTCGAAAAGATCTAAGAAGAACGCCGACATACTTCAAAACAAGAAGGGTGCAAATTTTTTAGAAGAAAAGTGCAGGGTTGGCAGGGATGATTGTGGAAGACAAAGGCCCAAATGGTAACTATTCTTGTCATCTTGCAACACAAGGCACCGAATGTATCATCAACAGTGAATTTCTAATTAAATTATCAAATTTGTGACTCTGATTTCTGAATCATGATTTTTATTAAAATTGCGATTTGAAGAAATATGATTTAAGAAATATGAAGGTCCCCTGCTCCCCGTCAGACTGCTTTGCAATCTCAACGGACAAGAAAGTCTCCTGCCATCAGACCTCATTAAATAATAGCTAAATGATAATGACATCTTTTCTGCTAAAAAAAAAAACAATGGCATCTTCCGACGCGTGAAATAAGCATATCACCTGCCTGGAACAATACTGGAAATTTGAGGCCTGTGACTAGATGCTCCACTCATTAGCTTTTAGGAGCAAGCGTCCACCATGTGTTGATGCAACCTTTGTCTGTTTCTCTGATTCATCAGTACCACTTCCATGGCCATACATTAGTTTATTAGATGCCTTATTATGGAGCTTTTTTATGGAGGAGTTTAGCTGGACACGCACATCCAGCAGAGCCCCCGACGAGTTGGTTATGATCAAGGACATTCTTTCGGCAAGAGCAGGTAGGATTGGTACCCTGTTTTCTAGATTTTCTTGAAAATGACTCGCCCCACTTGTAATTTCTTTAAGAGAATCCATTTAATTATGTTTTTCAAGTGATCTAGATCCTCTGTTTATCTTGCAGCACGCAAGCATATCCACTGCAGGTCATTTTGCAGGATGAAAGAAAACCTTAGCACTGCACCATAATGTACCCTTTACCTTCTTTGATAACAAGGAAAGGGGGAAGATATGGATGTATTTCTTTGAAATGTAAATTTGAAGTTGACTGTAAATTGCAGTTTTGAAATTTTGACGCTGGATCCACCAAACTATACAGCTACATCAGATGTCTTCACTCTCCACTGGAGATGGTGAGCACTGAATAAGCAATTCGAATCAATTTATTTTGTTACAGAAGATAGGTTTGGCTTGCAGACAGAAAATATGTAGCTCCTACATCAAGCTCCAAAGCCTGTGAAAGGAAAGCAGTAGTATTTTGTCGTTGAAGTCCCACTTTGCAGCGCCAAAGAAAGGAAGAAATAATGGAGTCAAGGGACCGGAACTCGGACTGCAGGGGGGCCTGATTTCATGTCCTCTAGTATAAGAGCCAGGAGAGCCCGAGTTATGGGTCCTTCTTTGCCTACAAATGAATGCACGCCAAAATATAAATTTTAGGAAGATGATAAGTTTCCAACTGCTTTGTTTTTCAAATATGATAAGGTTTCCACCGAGATATAAATTTTAGGAAAATGGCTTGCATAAGGGACAGAATGAAATGCAGCGCACTTGGAGTGAAAAATAAGTGGCAAGGCAGTGCAAAGAGGGAGAAAATATAGTACAATCATGTACCAAAGTTTTCCAGTAATGTGCTTCTGTGAATTTAGCATTTGTGAGCTTCGACAGGGGCCTCCAATGGAAGATTTATGGTAAAGTGGATGTACCAAAGTTTCGGCCATACAAAAAGAAAACTCAGCAACAAGAAAACAGTCATGCACGTACTTTCATCATGGCTAAAGAGCCACCCACAATGGATGGCATCCTATTGATTTAATGGAAAGTACCCTTGCTTTGTACTCTGAATTGAAGAGAAGCAAGAAAAAATTTCGATCAATTTTATAAGGTTCTGAAAACCATGTTGGCTCAATATCAACCTAGCATCATGCTTGCATGTAAAATTCAGCTTGAAGGATGCGTAGTTTATTGCAGAGAAGTTTCTTACCATCACCAATGACCTGATTGTCCCACTGCACCACAGGGCGAACAAGTACTCCACTGCCAATAAGCATCATCTCATCTGCTTTCTTTCCTTCCTCTACAGTCACATCATCAATCTTTATTCCATGGAGTTTACCCTCCTTTACCAATCCCTCTGCTAGTGTCAAAACTCTCTTAGCCGTGCACCCACTCAAAATTTTGTCAAAGGCGGGCATCAGAAGGTCTTTTTCCTTGGTAACAAATGCCACATTCATGCTGGGCCCTTCAGCAACGAATCCATCATTATCCAGCCAAATAGATGCATATGCATCATTCTCTTCTGCTTCCATCTTTGAAAGTGCATTGGGAAGGTAATTTACACTTTTCACGGTGGCAAATTGCGGGGGTTTTATTGGGACTGATGAAGTTACTACCTTGATGCCTCTTGAATCATGTGGAGACTGATCTTGGATTACAATGGCATAAAGAGCTGGCTGATGGCAGTCAGATGGAGATAGTTGGAAATCACCAGGTCCTGCCGAGAGCCAGTATCTTAGTGATCCTGTCTTGCACTTTGAAGCACTCACTGTTTGTATGAGTATTCTCCTTATATTTTCCCTATCAAAAGGGAGATTGATTTTGGCCAAGGATGCTGACCTTAATATACGATCAAGGTGTTGATCGAATTCATATAAGTGCCTGAGATGTGGTAACAGATGAGGATCTTGATTAGCAATTAATACTTGATTGAAAGCTAAGTGAGGAATACTTGTTCAAATGAAAATATCAATGATTCATCAACATATTACCGCATGTTTTCCTTTTTTCAGTTGCCAAAGCAGTTTAATTTTCTTGTCCTTAAAATTTAGATGATGATTGTTCCATCATATGCATTGCAGAAAATGTTCGAAGAATCATATGAAACAGGGAGGTAAAATAATATACTTGAAATACAATGAGGTTAAAAATGCAAAACTTGGAAATTGTACGGTTGCAAAAAATCAGCATTTTAAAGGAATATTAAAGAACTTGGAAATTGTACTGTTTCCTGCAAAACTTCAAGAGCTTGCAACCATTTAAAATGTGAATCAAGCTTGACAGATACAATAGAGTCAAGAGTTGAATTACTGGAGCCAAGAACTGTTTATACTGTAACTGTAAGACATTGTCACATTGAATCCTTATAAACTTAAACATAATATTATGCATGTGCTTTGCTATTTGAGCTTTTGGAGCATTGGTAGTATAACCAATAGACTTAGAAACATGAAATTCGTTTACAGGTCTTGGTAGTTCAATGGATGCAAACAGCATAATACCATTCCTACTTATGAATAACAAAAAAAACTTCGAATTGTCTATAATAGTATTAGACTATTCAAGAAGAAAAAGTAATCCATCTAAAAAGTAAATTATACCAACCCATCTACTATTGCAGCAGTATCAAAGACACCATGTCCCCTGTGGACCATGTGGTCATCCAAAGGTATCACCATGGCTGATGTATCTGTTGTTATTCCTCCAAAAATGCTAGAGTACATGGCCAAGAATTGCTGCTTTCCTTTCTGATTTTCTCGGTTTTTCTTTAGCCTTTCAAAAGCCTTCAAAAACATATATATAAATGGCATTTAACCAAGCCTTCCCCTTCTCCCATTGCACCAAAATGGAATCAGACCAAAAAAAATTTCTAAGCAATTAAGGAATACATCTTGACTTTTAATCTTTAATATAAAACAGAAATGTCCTCCACTAACACCAAATTAAGCCCAGATCAACAAAACTATGCAACTTTTATTCACTTTTATAGCATCGCTTTAAGGACTAATCAATTTTCACCAATCTCTCTCCATAGCACAATTTAAAATCTACTCTTATTTAGCAGTAAAGTACAGTGAACCGTTTATTTTTTAAGAGAGAGAGAGAGAGAGAGAGAGAGGACGAACCTCTGAGCAGGTTAGGATTGGAACATCAGAGATTTGAGTATTAGAATCTGTCACCGCAAAGGAAAGACATTAGTATTAAATTTCTCACTAGTCTTTACATTCTATGATTTGTAGAGTAGAAATTGAAATCTAAGGAAGCCAGTAAAGGATCACATGGCATGGTGACTGGTTGAATTTTCAAAGAACACAACTTACCAACCAAAGCTTCAGCTTGATGAGAGCATCTAGCAATCTTCACTTTCCCAAACAACCCATGTTGTGAAATCAACCCAAGTCTTTGAAATGAAAGATTTCTCGGTACAAGACACGAATTATGAAAGTGATCAGGCAGATTTATGCTAGTATTTGGGTGTTGAAAACTGGGTTTTGGCAGAGAAGTTGAAAGAGAAGCCATGCGACCCCAAACTAGTGAGAGAGTTTCTTCAAACTACGGCTTGATCGTAGGTTGATGGTGGTGATGATTAGTGTTTTAAAGTGCAGTGCTGGTGACTAGAACGGATTCCAAAGGAAAAGTCAGTGCTAGTGTATAAAATTTGCCGGCGGAGATTTATATAGAAAGGATAAACTACAGTTATACCCTCTTACTATTTTATAAATTTCGGTTTGGTCCTTCTCCCACTGATTTACCAGCTCAACCTATCAAAATTGCAAGTAGTCTCTCCCCTCCCATGGTTCCTTCTGCCACTGATTTACCGACTCAACCTATCCAAATTGCAAATAATCTTCCAAACCGTGGTTTCTTCATAATTATAATAAAAAATTATAGTTAGAGAGTCAGATTAT
Source organism: Populus alba (assembly GCF_005239225.2). Taxonomy (NCBI): domain Eukaryota; kingdom Viridiplantae; phylum Streptophyta; class Magnoliopsida; order Malpighiales; family Salicaceae; genus Populus; species Populus alba. Next base: position 3,280,501 of record NC_133301.1, on the reverse strand, counting down.
GGTAAAAAAAACAAAGAATGTTGACAAACAACTATTTTTCAAGACAAAACTCATTGTTGTTGATCTTAATAAACTCTATTTGAATATAAAAGTTTTATTTTATTAAAAATTAAAAAAATAGATCGGATCTCAAAGATATTTTTGAATTGGATTGATCATTTACTTTTTAGCTGATGAGATGGTGGTTTAATAGTAGAAATGGATTTTTTTAAAAGTTCTATGATGTTTTTTATATGTTTTCAGATGGAATAAAGGTGAAAATTGAATTTTTTACCTTTTGGAGTTGGTTGCCTTATTTTAAAGTCATTATTTGGAACATAAAGTGACACTAAAAGTGAGCAAAAAAATTAAAAAACAAATTAAATCAAGAAAATCAGAAAAAAAATAATTGAAAAAACTGAACCGTGAAAAAAAACCGATTAATCCAATTAGAATTTTTAAAAAAATCATTTGGTTCGGTTCAGTTTTGGTTTGATGAACTTGAAACCGAGAAAACCAAACCGAACCAAACTGGTTCAATTAAAAAAAAAAACTATAAAAACCCTTTTTAAATTTTTAACCCTAGAATTCCCCTCATTCTGCATCCAGCAACCGCCCCCCCTCTCCAAAAACCCTCACAAGCTAGATCTGGACTTTGACTAGATCTCAATCTCAATCTCTCACACTTTTGACTGATAAAAAATAAATTCTCCATTACTTTGGCCAGATCTAGACTTCTAATTTAGGGCAGCTGTTAGATGATGAATGCCCTGGAGACTTTATCAAGGGCCTTATTCTTTCTGTTTGTTCTTTGCTTCCAGTTGAGCCTCTTGTGGAAGAATGTGAGAAGAAGTAGCTCTCAGTCTGCCCCTGATTCTTGACCCTTGTTTCTTTTTATTTCATTGTTCTAATTCTTTGTTTGTTTGTTTGTGGTTTTCAGAAATCGACTTCGTTTGCTCACTCAGTTCTTGGAACATCTTGTGAGTGAGGGAAGCCAAGATGTACATGTTCACAATGCTCTTGGTAAAATATCATTGTTAGAAATAATAACCCATAACACTCCCTCAAGATTTTTGCATGGAATGTGAAAGAGATAGGCTACTATAGGTTTTTTCGGGTTTTATGTTAAAAAATCAAACCGGACCAAAACCAGTCCATTTGAACCGATTCTGATTCAAATTTTCTAGTTTTTCAAAATTTTATTTTGGTTATTTTTTCAGATAAAAACTGAATCAAATCGAAAATAATCACTCATAAGTGACTTGTCGCTTACTATCCTTTTATTTTTAAATAAAAATAAAAGGCAATCCTTAAAAAAACATTAAAAGAAGTCACAAATAAGTGTGTTGCCTTAAGCCTGCATGCCTATCCTTTTGTTTTTTTAAAGGTACAAGCATGATAGGCCAACCATGCCTATGAACCTAAATTTTTTTTTAAAAAATTATCTTTCAAAATTAAGTCTTGATTGATTTTTTTTAATAATTTTATCTTTTAATATTTTATTAATTTTGAATTGGGCTATATAATTTATTTTGCTTTGATATTTATAGGTTTTTCACGGCGTCAAAAAAAAAATATATTTGATTAATACTCAATTTTACGAGTATTTTTTTTTTCATACAAATAAACAAAAAATAGTTTTAAAATGAACAAAGTTATTAAACCTAGTAAAATCTATCCCTCATATCATATATTTAGCATGTTACCTCAAGTTAGATTAAAAATTGAGCTTTGTAATTTTTTTAAGTGTACTTCTATAAGGTTATTGTGTTCTTAAACAAATGGCTCAACATTTGCTCAGTGCTTGATTTTGCAAATGTCAATCTTTATTAGCTTATAATTAAATAAAAAAAATTAAATTGTTTTTGAACTCGATGGAACTCATGACCAAGATCATGGTGGGCTAGTCAACTTCAGTTGATTAGAAATCAAATTTTAAAATTTATTTTGATTTACTTTCTATGAGGTTATCATAGTCTCAAATAAACATCTCGACATTACTTTTACATAATTAAATAAAAAATTCATCTATATTTTTTTTAACCCAGTAGAGTTTATGATTCAAGTTGCGAGTTTGACTAGTTAGTCGTGAAATTCTTATTGATCCAATAAGTCATTATCTCAATATTTTTTTGAAAAATTTATGTTATCTTGAAATTTTTATTAAAAGTTAAATTGTGTTTTTACTGCTCACTTAACTTGTTTTTGAACTGACGAAGTATATCATATCATGTTGGACAACTATTAATAATTTAATTTAAAATCCAATAGGTGAAAAAGTTGCGAGATTAACTGCCATCAAAATGTTATATATATATATATATATATTAACATGAATTATGAATTGTTGGATATGAATTGTTGGATAATTAAATTACATAACCTCTGGAACCTAAAGTTCAGGAAAATAAACTGATAAAAGGAGCAAGACCAAGTAGTAGGTGCTCTTTTCCTCTTCCTCTTCCTCTTCCTCCTTATCCTCTCCAAATCATAGCATAACCTTTCTTTTTATCACAAACAAACACTGCCTTTCTCTTCTAGGGCCAGGCTTTTCAAGTTCCCTACTTTTTCCTTGAAATTGTCTAATCTGATCCCCCTAAAAACAATGACCTCAACAACAACAGCAACTCAAATTCATGTTCTAACTGCAACTGGGTTCTCAACAAAACCTACCAATCTTTTTCCGTCAACAGTCTTCTTCAGCCAATCACTCACCAAAACGACACACTCCTTTGGCCTTATTGCTACAACACCAACAATTTCAAGGTTTCCTGTTTCTACCAAGGCAAAGGCCAATCCAACTGGAGAACAGAAATGGACCCATGAAGGCTCTGTCACTGAATCACTACCTAATGGTATGTTTCGGGTTCGCCTAGACAACGAAGATTTAATTATTGGTTATATCTCTGGTAGGATACGCAAGAATTTTGTTCGGATTTTGCCAGGAGATAGAGTCAAGGTTGAAGTGAGTCGTTATGATTCGAGTAGAGGACGTATTGTTTATAGACTCCGCAATAGAGATCCGACTAGTGAATGATGGGGCTGTGTCCTTTTCTTTTATGCAAGTTGTGGAAAACATTTGAATTCGTCTCATTAATTTTGTCATTCATGATTGCAAATGAACTTATTATATGGTTGTTTTTTTTTTTTTTTTTTTGTCTTCGGGGAATCGGGGGGGAATCATAGAATGGTTGGAATTGTGGGGTGAACTGGGGATTAATATCTAAATGTTTCTGTCTTGGATTTGTTCAACTTATCCAAGTACATGAAGAGAGAGTTTTAGCGATGACCAGCATTTTGCTTGTGTGCTGCTGTGATAAACATCACTTTTATCTCCTTGAACAGCTCTTTCTAGGGCAAATGATGATTGTAATATTACCAGAGTTTAGTAATGAATGCTTTGTTTTCATACGTTGTTAAGATTCCCTGCATGGTTCTGCATTGTAATGCTCATCTTTGAGGAGTATTGTTAAACTGTTGAATATGGTCAGTATTAGTGCTCTGAGGAAATGTGTCTTGCTAGCTCTCTGATTTGCCTCCGAACCTGGTTATTGTACTGTGCCACTGATTCCTTTGTTTGGACTTTGGAATAGCTTCGTTTAGTGTGGAAGTAAAGTGAAAGATGGTGTGTGACTTGATCTTCAAAGCCGTTTCTATATTTTTATGGTGATTTTTCTGCTGTTCTTGCTATGATGGGCCGTGCATAGAGTAGAAAGAATGACAGAACTATACTGGAAATCGAGGTGAGAACTTGGAGTAAAATTGAAAGTGATGATGGTTTCAGATAAACTTATTCTACAAGTTTTGGTTTGCACCATATCGATCGAGCATTTCTTTGTTCCCTTCCTTCCTAGGATTGTGTTGCCACTTGAAAACAAAATCATATGAGATGCTGTGATTCTGCTGTTGCTAGTTTTTTTTTGTTTAAAGAGAATTAAATGGGATCAATTGCTCTCTGTACAGTTCGGATGCATGCCCTTCTTTAGGCAATCGGTAACGTATTGCGAGCTTCCTTCTCTTTCTATATATGAAATAGCTTATTCATCTGGTTCTCCAATGGAGTTGAGGACATTCTCAAGCATGTGCAAGGACGTTTAGGAAGAGGTAGAGAAATGGGTTGAAATATAGGGACAACACAACCGACTTGCAGACTCCATGATTTTTTCTTTCATGGGTAGTTTGTGATCAATTGTGTGAAAAAAGTGGTCGAATTGAGGGAGACAACTCTGTCATGTCCCTCCCAATTCCCAAACCTTCGAGTTTTGGTCCATAAAACTTGGTGTTGTTCTTATGGAGATTTGAATCTTCATTTTTATTAGTGTTGTGTTCTGAAATGATCTTGAGTTCATAGCAAAATGTTTGAGATTTGATATTGTTAAGTTGGAAAACCCAACTAATTAAAAAATTTATAAGATAAAAAAAAACTACTTCATTAAGGCTGTTCCATAAAAATTAAGTTAAACTGTCCTTTCTTTATTATTTTTTTCTATTTTCTCAATTTTTTTTAATCATGACAGATGCATTACTGTCCTTTTTTTTTAAATTATGTATTTACTATGCTGCTGGGATAAAAAAAATAATTTAACCATAAAAATAAAATGTTCATATCTAGGAAAATTTTTAGTATTAAATCTGAAAATAAAGTTATTTTGAAATTTATTTCTATTAATATAAATTTTTGTTGTAAAATAAAGCTAATATGTGCGTTAATAAAATAAATTAAAAATTATATATGTTAATAAATAATAATAAGTTTATTAATCTAAATCAAATATTGAGTTAAGATGTATATATATGTATGTATATATATTAAAATACTTAATCTCATGTCACATGCAACTTTTTAAAATTTTTTTATTTGATTATAGAACAATGATTTTTTTTAAAAAATCATTTTGCATAAAAACAAAATATATATTTTTCAAATCTAAAATTAATTTTCTTATTAAAGTGTCTCTTGTATATTCCAGTGAATGTAAAGTTTTAAATTAGAATTATTATTTTGTTTTTTTAAAAAAAAAATTACACTGAACCTATTATTTTTTTTGTTTTCCCTTTGTATTTTAAAAAGCTACACTTTATACTTTTAGTCAACTTGAAATTTCAAATCATGTAAAATAACATCACTATCCTCAGTAGTTATATTGTCTCTCCACACCAGACTACCGAACAAACAGGTCCAAATAAAATTAAAAAAAAAAAAAAAAGAAAAAAAAAAGAAAGAAAGAAGAGGAAAGCCCAAATATAAGGATCTGGGAATTCAGGAACGGTTTAAATAACCTCCATAAACCCCAATTTGTCATCCAATTATTGAAATCTCATGATTTTAAGGACACCCACATCGTTATCGTTTTTTCTGTATTTAAAAGTATAGTTTTGAAATTTAGTCGGTTTTGTGGATCGATTCAATACCCAACTAACTCGGGATTGAAACCGAGCCGGGTTAAAGAAAAAACAAAGGAATGAAAAATCAGGTGTGACCCGGCGGGTTAATCCGGCAAAACCTGGCTGCAAACCAATTAACTTTTATTTATTTTGTTTTTTTTTTATTAAAACTACATCATTTTAATATTTTTTTTTTAAAATTTGATCCAATTAAATCAATGACCCGATTAAAATTCAAAACCCGAACTTTAGATTTAGCCAGACTTATAACCATGCCTCAAAGTTCGAAGCCTTTGGCACTATTCTCTTAGCTTCCATATGATTTCCTTACAATAACAGTACAATATGGATTTTTTTTAGTTATATATATTATTAATTTGCCAAGTGACAAAAAAAAAAAATCCATATATAGAAAAAACAGAAAAAAAAAAAACTAAACAATGATAAATTTTAAATTAATTAATCCAAAATCGATAAGGACACGGCTAACTGTAAAAGTAAAACGGTTGTTATAAGTCGGTGGAAACTAGTTAATCCCCAATCGATGCGGACACGCGGACTCCGGTGAAGTGTAGTATATGTAGAAGCAACGATCCCTAATATTCAACTCTTCACTTCTTCAACTAAACGATCACTTATTTCCTCTGTTAATTTTGTTGTTGTTTCTGTTGCTTTTTGCCTGAGATCTTGAAACGTGAGTGAATAAAGAAGAATGGCTGCTGCAGCTGCGGTTGCTGTTAAAATCACTGCGGTGTGGAAACAGAATTTTCAGCAAGAGATTTTTAGATTGGACGCTGTCCTGTTCAGATTTCCGGTTGTTTCATTTGATACAGAGTTTCCTGGTTTTTTTGGGAACACTCCAAGAGACGCCATTGACTTGACTCGTTATGAGGATTTGAGGCATAATGTTGATCCATTAAGGTTAATCCAATTTGGCATCACCGTTGCAGATGCACATGGCAATATCGGGGGCACTTGGGAGTTCAATTTGCAGTTCGATCTGTCGAAGGATTTGTTTGTCTCTCGGTCCATACAATTCTTGCAAGACAATGGCATTGATTTCGACAAGTTGAGAAGAGATGGGATTGATTTCCACATGTTTGCACAGTTGTTGTCACGTGTTGTTGCCAGGCATCGAAACCTTTGTTGGGTTACCTTCCATGGCTTGTATGATTTATCGCACACATTAAGGGCAGTGACAAACAGGCCATTGCCCCATTCTGTGGCTAATTTTGCGTCTCTACTTGGTATTGTGTTCGGTGACGTGGTGGATATCAAATACATGGCACGCTTTTGCCAGGGATTATGTGGTGGCGAGTTAGGCTTGACAGCCATTGCTAAAATCTTGAATGTGGAAAGAGTTGGTGGGGCACATCAAGCAGGATCTGATTCTTTGCTGACGGCTCGCGTGTACACAAAAATGAGGGTGGTATACAAAATTCACGAGACTCCTTGCATGGGCTGCTTGTATGGCATCTCAGCTAGAATTTGCAAGCCGATTGCTATGCCTAATACCAACAGGCGCTACTTTATTCCATGCTTCAGCACTGCAGCACCGTTCCAGCATTGCTTTCCTCCCTATTGTTCTGGTTTCATGCAAGCTGCTCCACCTTTTAGTCATGTCCTGTAGGATATCTTTCTTGTATGAATTTGTTGTTTGTAATTGGACAGATGCTTAATTTCCAAATATATATAAACATCTGTAATTTGGATTATTCAAGCAAGTATTTTTGTTCATTTCCTTTATTATCTTTCTCAATACCTTTTTCAAAGAAATTATTAGATTATAGAATAAACCTAAATAATCAACTTCTAAACGCAAATTCACGAGAGAAAAGAGAATCAGATTTCATCACATTTTGATGACCGTATCTTTCCCATTTATCACATACAAGTATTCACACAAAAGGAAAGTAAAAGCAAGAACAGTAAAGGCTCCTCAGCTATATGTTATGGACTCCCATCATCACCAAGCCATCAACACCCTTGCTCTCGATCGTTGGCATTGCAATCCTGTTTGTTGTCTGTTCATCTTCAAATCCTCATCCTGCACATTTAGATATTGTATAAACATCCAAGTTGATCCTGCTGTAAATTGAACTGCATCAGCCCCTCAACTCGGTTGATCACTTCCAGTCATCTGCATCTAATAACGCATCAACTCACTATAAAAGGTGTTTCTGCTGCTACAGCTTCCATCTCCAAAAACTACTTTTAATGGAAGGTTTAACAGAATTAATTACAAGTCTGGTTTGTTTGCGGTACTGTCAATTAAAACTTCAGTGAAATTAATAGAGTTCCTGTCGTCAAAGGTCCGGGAGAAGAACATAAGAGATTGCATGATGATGTGGTACGGAGCACCTCATAGAGCGTGTTTGGTAGTGTGGTAGCGGTTGTTTTTCCAATAATTTTTCGTGCCGAAATATATGTCAATGATGTTTTTTTATTTTTTAAAAATTATTTTTAATATCAGCACATCAAAACGATCCAACAAGTATAAATTACACTTAATTTTAATAAAAAAATAAAATTTAGCCAAATAGAGGTTGAACGACATAGCCAAACGGTAGTTTGAGAAAGAGACAGTATGTGAAATGGCAGCATAACGTCGTACTAAAATTTGAAGGACTAAAAAAAGAGAGGGCCTTTTTCTATAAGGAGTTGATGACTTGTTTTTTTTTTTTTTTTAATACGACAGATGAGATGTCATCTAAAAATAACTTGTCATTTTTTTTTTTATCTAGATTTTGTCCACCGTGAGATGGCTAGCAAATTAAGGTGGGCATTTGTTTGCCGTGAGAATCTATTTTTAAACTTATTTTTATTTAAAAATATATAAATAACACCTTCATAATATTTAAATATTAATTCATCAAGCTCAAAACCCAAAAAATATATATATAAAAATACAAAATCAAATTAAATAATTATTTTTTCTTAGCCTTAATATACTTTTTAGTAATATTAAGATTCAAAACAACTATCATTAAACTACTCTCACTCCAATAAATGTCATTCACATTAAAATTAACAGTTTAGTGCTGAAAAATCAATTTTAATTAACAAATTTTTCTCTTGCCTAGAATGCCATGACTTTTTCTCTGCTTTTTCTAATTTAGGGATTGAAATATAATAAAAATAAACTTTTAGATCAAAATTGAAATTATAAAAAATATAGGGATTGTAGAGAAAGAAAAATGAAATTATGAGGACTAAAAAAACCTTTTCCAAGAATTTTAGATTGTCCATTTTGTTCCTTTTATTTTACACTTTGGTCCTTTATTTCTTAATTGTTTTAATTTTTAACAAAATTTGACAAATTGTTCATTAAGTTGACCATTAAAAAATGCAATTGAAAAAAAAAATCGAGAACCAAAAAAGAAAAAAAGACTAGTGTAGCTATAGTAAAACATAGGCATTTTAGTACATTTAGTAAAATTAAAAAAATATGATGACAATCTTCCTTGGGATTCATGTTCGTATGACATTATAATAATTTCTATCTTTTAAAATGCTTTCTAATTTGTTTTATGGTCTAAAAAAAGTTGAAATTAATGTTTTTTTACATGTTTTTTGATGTGCTAATACAAAAAAAAAATTATGAAAAAAAATTATTTTAATACATTTTTAATTAAAAAATATTTTTGAAAAGAACCTCACACCACATTAGCGCTCATACCAAACTTTAATTAATCAATGATAAAAAAATATTTTAGTATTCTATAAATTATTAGAATTTCAAATCAGTCAAAAAACTTTAACATCTTTCATTTTCACCGCTCATAAGTCAAGCACTCTTGTTATATTCTATTAAGGAAAATAAATAAAGGGGTATTCAAGCTTTAATCAAATATCTTATGTCTTTAGGTTTAGGTTTAAGTTTAGTAGACCTCGAGCTAAAATAAAATTGTTCAAATTTAGCGTGTTAACTTTGAGAAAAAGCTCTTACTAATGGAGAATTGATGGAGGGACTAAAAAAATTTAATAGACACAAGCTATTACTAATTTATTTATTTAAATAAACTACAGGGACTAATTTATAATTAACTTTCAAAATTTTGATCGTTCAATTTTCTAAAGAGGCATCTATCCACCTAAGCATAAGAAGTCACAAATCGTCCACTTTAGAATCGCACGCGCCACCGCACGAGAAGCCCCGCCAAATCCCGCAACACCTGAAAAAAACTTTAAAAAACAACTAATGCAACAGCGCGCCACCACCATAACGCCACTCTCTTGCCCTAGTATCTCCGTCAAATCTCGTTAAATTAGACTCTTAAATAACATCATTTTTACACAATTGACCTTAATTAGCGCTTAATTAAATAATAAACCTCACTAAATCCAAATCCACGTGCTTCCTTTTTGTTTCCATTCACTCCCAAACCCTAAAAATCACCGATCGCAAAAAATGGCTTTAATCAGCGATGCATTACGGCAAGCCTTTATGCCGAAACACGAATACGAATGTCTTCGTGAAGAAGACAAAGCATGGACGAAATTACAGCGACCGTTATTGATTTCTACAGTGGGAATTATATGCCTAGTGATATTTGTTTCGACGACAGTGAGTTTTAAAATTGTGTTTCCTGGCGATAGTGGGAAGAGACCCTTTTGTAGCGGTAACAGATTACAGCCATTGCCGATAAAAAATGGTGGGAATTCAGATTTGTTTCCTGGAGCGTTTTATTTGACGGATCAGGAGACTGCTGATTACTATTGGATGGTTGTTTTTGTTCCCTCCGTCATTGTTTTCTTGGCTTCGCTTGCCTATCTTGTTGCAGGTATGCATTTTTTTTAACTCGTTTTGTAGATTTGGTTTCCGTTTTTAGGTGAGTGAGGGTGTTATTAATTGTGGGTTTCAATGGGATTTGGTTAATTTATGGTGATTTGCTTCTAGTTATAGAATATAATGCAACTGTACTTCAATAAATGGTTTAGATATCAGTTTAAAATTTGGTTTAGCTTTCAGTGTATCAACTAATGATAATGGGTTATTGTAATCGTGCATTTTGATGCTTAAAGTTACTGTTTAACAAAATGTATCAAGTATGAAAAAGGAAATAATGAGAGTATGGCCAATTGCGTAATGTGATAATACAGAATGCTTTTCAGAATAATTGAAAGATTGATACCAGAGTAAACAAGATCTCCATTTCTTGTCTGTTGTAGTTATTAATCTCTGGCGTTGTGTTATGTGTTTAGACTTGAGAGGTACAGTGGATTAAGTGTAATCCTGGTCAGTCCTGGACAAAGTGACTAACTAACATGAAGTGTGGAATATCAAAATTTTTTTACGGACTGATATTGATATAGAAATGGGCCTGGGATAACTTCTTGATCATAAAAAATACTCCGATAGTTAGTGACTTGGGTGTCCCTGGATTGAGAATTAATTTGTTGTGTTCCTTTTGTTTCTGGTGTTAAGGGTGGAATATTTGAGGTTGGGTTAGTTGGTTTCTTGTGTTCTTTGATATCCGGAATCTCATGGTTTTATGCATGGTGCAGGGATGAATGTTGCTTATTCTGCTCCAGCAAGACATGGATGCTTGAAGGTGGTTGAAAATAATTACTGTGCTTCAAAAAGGGGTATGCTTTAATTGTGTTGACCCATTGATGTAGAATCTAAATGTTTGCGTTGCATTATTATCATTAAGGGTTTTACATTGTCTATACATGCCATTTTAATTCTTTATAGGACTAAGTTTGGTGATTTTGGTTTTAGGATTATACTTACAAAGAAGGAAACAGATAAATCTACACACTTGTTTTTGTAGTTTTTTTTTTTTTATTGGTGTTTGAGGTGTTGGCTGCTGCTCTTGTTCTGAATAGTGTAACTAATGCATTGTTGGTAATTGCGATCTCAAACATACCAACAATGCTGATGATGAAAGGTAAAAATTGATCCATGAGAGCCACAGTAAGAAAGGGGAGGAATTAGTAAGTTTTGCCAGAATATCACTTGTACTCTTGTCTTCCTTAGCAACCGAGGTAGTTGTCTTTTTTACCTGAAATCATATGATATACTGGTTTGCTTTCTTTAGTGGCTTCACTATGCCTTTTAAGTTCTGATTCATACAGCACTGGGTTGCTAAGGAGATGAGCAATCAAATGGGCAATTGGGTTTTTGAAGTTATTTAGTAAGGCTTTGGTGATGGATGATTCATGCATCAGTGCATTTTGGGATCAGTTAACTCCTATGGTTTTGCTTTGTTTTAAGAATTTTTACACGGTTTCCTTTGCAATGGGGGCTCCTTAAGGCTCTGTGATTGCCTCTGTAGTCAGCAGCTCTATCATTCCTTCATTTTCTTTACCATGATATCTGATCATTAATATTTGTACCAAAGGGATTAGGGGGGCTAAAATGGAGAATTATTTCCCCTTTGTGATCTAGGCACCAGAAGATCTGCCAACTCCTTTCCCCTTGGTACATTTGGGTGATGGCAGCAGTTCTGGTGATTGGAAAACTTAGGACAAGGCCTTAATTAGTCGGATCTAGACATTTTCAGATTAATGGTATCTGGGCTTCCTTTTCTTCTTTTTTCCATGCAAGTCCATTTCTTAACGAGTGTAGTAGTGCCTTGAGGAAACCTGCATGATCAGATACTGAGTGTGATGCAATCAAGATGTTTTATTTTAAAAATTGTAATGCATCATAAATCAACTTATTTTGTAGCTATTTCTCATATATTTATGAGATGTAAATGATTTCACTTCCTCCATACCTTTTTTTTATAAGAGATCAAGAAATAAAGTTGAGGCAGCTGACTGCATTACCACTGATTAGTGCAATCAAAAATCTTGATGAAGTTAGAAATGGAAGAAACAATAGGTTGACAGGCTGCAGCTGAAATCGATAAAATAAGGATGTCTTGTCAGACCATTGCGTACTGGAATTGATTAAAAGAATTAATCAGAATGGGACCGCCATCTTTTGATTTCTGGTCTTCTTGAATAGTCTTTATCATGGACGGCTGGCTCTGTACATTGCATGCTGGAAGCCAATCCTGGTCTTAACACGTTTTTTTCCTTCTTCCTTTTATTTTCCCATTTTGTTGAACTGATTGCCATAGTATTGCAGGAAAGTGAAACAAAGATTAACTTGCCCTTTCAGCATATTCATGATTTTGTTTTTCTGTATGTTATGTAGAGGCGCTACCTAGTTGTTTAATTGATTTGAGTATCTTCTAACTGTCGTTTTGATATATAGGTGGGGTGCGTTGTCTATCCATTTTGAATGGTGTCTTTGCCATTATCTTTGGTCTCCTTGCGCTGTTTCTTGGTTCAAGCCTCCTGACACTAGGGAGTAGTTGCTCATTGCCTTTGTTTTGGTGCTACGAGTTTGCAACATGGGGGCTAGTCATTTTATACGCGGGAACCGCCATCTTCTTAAGAAGGAAAGCTGCTCTAATTCTTGATGAGAGTGATTTTGGTGGTCGAAACTCGGGCCTGGAAATGTTGGAAACCAACACCTTGGTGGTCACTCCAAACGTGGAAAGGCGTGTTAATGAAGGTTTCAAGGCTTGGATGGGTTCGTCCCTCTTATCATCTGATGAAGAAGATGAACCTGAAAGTTATTCAGAATCACCTCACATCACTCGCACTTCATCTAACAGATAAAGAGTATGATCTTGAAGCCAAGTGGCATTGGTGAGTTTTTTGCAGGGTTTTCTCAAGTACAGCATCAAGAATGTCTGGATCTTCTCATGTTGACTGATTTTCTATCAGAAGTTTGGTTGCGGATACTGTGACGAGATGAATGGCGAGCGTGACATTTTTGAAGATGACGTCCATGTGACTACTCGTTGCCCTTGGCCTTTTAGGTAGTCATCGTAGATTGTAGGCTGTAAATAATTCAACGGCGATTTCTCTTCTGATGTTGTGCGCCAAAGTCATGGAAAAGCAAGCATTTACGTTCCCCTAATGTTAATGATTTGATTAAGGCCATGTTTGGTGGTATTGCAGCATGCCCGTGTCTTAAAAATAAAAACACTTCAATTTTTTATTTTTTTTCTATTCTTGTATATTTAAATTATTTTAATATATTGGTATTGAAAATAATTTTTAAAAAATATTATTTTAATATATATAAAAAAAACATTTTAAAAAACTATACATTTCTTTTGACACCATCACATCGTAGACGTCAGCTGGTTTTTAAATGTGTTTAAGAGTGTGGTGGTGGTTTTAAAATGTTTTTCATTCTAAAATATATTAAAGTAATATATATATCTTTTAAAAAAATTATTTTTGATATCAGCAAATTAAATTAATTTGAAAATATTAAAAAAAAATTAATTAAAATTAAAAAAAAATAAATTTTTTGAAAAAATATTTTCAAAATACAATGGCAAACACTTCTTTATTGACCAAATTTGTTACCACCAATGATAATTCAAATGTGTTTGTGCTTTGCACAATAAGAGCCATTTGTGTCATTTTAAAGGGAATACCTCTTGGCTTGGATTGGTTTCACTCGCATTTTCGTGGGTTTTTGTTATTAGGAATTAATTTTATTTTATAATATTTAATTGATAAATAAATTGAATTTATATATTTAGAAAAAATAAATTTTAATTATATTATTTTTTTATATTATTCTCATTACTTTTATTTTATTTCTTCAAATGTTTTTTTTTTTTAAAAAACAGGCAAATGAGTATTTTGAAAAAAAAAAATAGTCTTAACGTTAAATTTTTTATTTTAGAATGGTAAATCAGAGAGGTTAATTTCTGATTTATTTTCATAGTATTTTTAAAGATTAAATTTTATTTAAAATTTAATTTTTAACATTAAAAAAGATTTTAAATATGAGATTTCATTATCATCTTTAAATTAAATTCAATTAAGATTACTCTAAACATGTTGATGCTGTTAACTTCTAATTATGTCTGACATTTAAGAGCTTTTGTTTTATGAGTTGTATGACTAGGTTGATTAAACAGGACTGGGCAGCTTTAGTTTTATGATCTGTGAGTACATGTGTGGTGATTCAATCTATTTTTTATATTAAAATTTAAATAATTTTTATTTAAAATTATATTTTGATATTTTTGAGTTGTTTAAATATATTAGTGTAAAAAATAAATTTTAAAAAATAAAAAAATATTATCTAAAAATATTTTCAAACAAAAAATATTTTAAAAAACAATTATTAATACACTTTTAAATTGTTTGCTTTTCTGGTGTTATTTGCCAGTTTGCCGAGGCTTTGGCAGCGGAGTGCAGACAAGTAGATAGCCTCTCGTGTAACTGGAATATTTTCAAATTTTAATGAGCTTTTTTCATGGAGAAATTAGTTTGATTTTTATATATTAAAGAGGCAAAACCAAAATAAATTTATAAAATATATAAAAATAATTGTAGATACTCAAGTATATATCAAAAAATAAAAGAAAATATACACTTATCCAAACAATATATATAAATATAATTAAAAAAGTATGTAAAACTATCAAAACATCGAACTTATTCTCTTTTATATATTAAAAACAATATGAACTTTATGTCATAACAAAAAAAAAATGCAAACATTAAAGGTGTGCTTAGATTGTGAGTAGGGTAAGCAAAAAAAACGAAAAGATTAAACCAGAAAAAAATAACTGAAAAAATTTAACCGTGAAAAAAAATTGATTAGAATTTTGAAAAAATCAACTAGTTTGGTTTTAGTTTTATAAGCCTGAAATCGAAAAACCGAACCGAACCGAACCCAAGCCAAACGGGAAAAATCAAGCCAAATAGGAAAAACCGAATCAAACCGGTTTGAACCGGGTTTTTTTTTAAAAAACTAAATTAAACCGAACCAAAATTAATATGTTTAAATTGATTTTAGTTGTTTTTTTTAATAAAAACCAAACTAAATTGAAAATAATCTTAGTAGTAACTAAAAGTGGAGTTATAAAGAAGAGCAAGAGGGAAGGGCGTGCAGTCGTGATAGTGAATTTTAGTGTATGAGTTTTTGAAAGATTATTTTTTATTTATATGCTTGTTATGTTAACATATTTTTTAATTTTTTAGTTCAATTAGTTTGTTAAATTAATTTCAAATGTTTTAAATCAAAACTGAACTAGAACTATTTTTTTTTTCTGGTTAGTTTCAAATGTTTTCTAATCGGTTTTTTAATTTTTTCTCTTGTTTCAGTGTTCTTAATTAATTTGTTTTTCTTTTTTTTTAATATTTTCCTGTTTATTTAGTTTTTGTTTTTTCGCTCACATCTAGATAGCATGGAAGTGGCACAACATGATTTATGTGCATCTAGAAATCCGGATGCTTCTGAAAACAGGAAAATATCAATGGGCCTTTTCATCAAAACGGGCTCAAAGCCCAATGATAATACCTAAACCCTCTCCCTCGCTGCCTCTCACACTCCCCTCCTTCTCTCCCTCTCTTACCCTTTCCCCATTCTGCTTGCTCCGATCCCTCGTTCCACAACCATGGCAACAACCTACGACTACGACGACGCTCCGACCAGACACGATGAGCAAACCGGTCCAAACGGTTACGACCCAAACTTCGTCCCGGACTCCGTCAAGTCCTTCGTAACACACTTGTACAGGCACATAAGAGAAAAAAACGTGTACGAAATTTACGAGATGTACGAAACCTCTTTCCAAACACTTTCCGACCGTTTCTTCAAAGACAGCCCTTGGCCTTCAGTCGATGCGGTCGCTAATTATGTCGACAATGATCATGTTTTTTGCTTGCTTTATCGTGAGATGTGGTTTAGGCATTTGTATGCAAGACTTTCTCCTACGCTTAAGCAGCGGATTGATAGTTGGGATAATTATTGCAGTCTTTTTCAGGTTTGTTTTATTTAGTTATGTTTGTATTTCTTTTTTTCCCATGTAATGTGATAGCTGTGATTATTATTATTTTTAAAATTTTTTGTGATGTGCGTTTGGTTTGATTTGATAGGTGGTGTTGCATGGAGTGGTGAATATGCAATTGCCGAATCAGTGGTTATGGGATATGGTGGATGAGTTTGTGTATCAGTTTCAGAGTTTTTGTCAGTATAGGGCTAAAATGAAGAACAAGACTGAGCAAGAGATTGCCCTTTTGAGGCAATTTGATCAGGTAAAGCTTTTGTTTCTTGTAATTTGGGAATGGTTTTTTATTTTTAATGGTAGTTTGATTGCTGCATTGTTTCATTGTTGGAAGCATTGGAATGAAAGAAACAATGGTTAAGTGGAGTTTTATCTGTGGCTGTTACTTGTTGGAAGCTGGAGGTTTTTTTTTTTTTTTTTGACTGAGATGTGAAATTGGAATCTACCCTAAATATAAATTGAGGAGACAGCAACAGAGAAAGAGGAAAAATTATAATTAGATAGGTTGTTTTTAGGGAATACTGTTCCTTGTCTCTTTACTAATGCAAACACGGGTTGAGCAATGGAGTTTGAATGAAGGTGGAATCAGAATACACCCTTCTGTTGCTTATGGTGATGGATACTATAGTTTGATAATTACCACACCCATGCAATCACACTTGGGATATGGTTAGTTTTTATTTTTATTTTTTTAGTTTTGAATTGGAATTAAAGGATTTTTTACTTACAGGCTTGGAATGTGTATGGAGTGCTGAACTTCTTGCAAGCACTGGGGGAGAAGTCGATGATCATTCAGATACTAGAGCGGGAGAAGGAAGGTCTTGAACAATTCACTGCTACTGATGGGTATGATTACAGTGGTGGAAGTAATGTCTTGAAGGTTTTGGGATATTTCAGCACAGTTGGTTTGCTGCGAGTTCATTGCCTCTTGGGTGACTATCATACTGGCCTGAAGTGCTTACTTCCTATTGACATTAGTCAACATGGTGTCTATGCCACTGTTATTGGAAGCCACATCAGTACAATATACCATTATGGTTTTGCCAATCTTATGTTGAGGAGGTACGTTCTAACTATGTTTTGTTCATCAGCCTAAATTTAATAAATTTGTTTTTTTTCCTTTCACTTTCCTGTTTTGGAACTCCATCTCTGTCATTCTATTGTCTTTGATTTCGTCTGTGTTGCTCGAGCCCTTTGTTTTAGCAGCTCTCAGTCTATGGTATGGTGCTGCAATGCCAGGAAGGTTTGTATGAAGTACATTTAAAAAAAAAAAAAAAATTTGATGTGAAATTGAGGGAGTAGAGTATTCTTAGACAAAAAGTAAGCCTGTTTAGCCACATCTAAACACACAATCATTCACTGCTATCCCCTGTCCGACTCAATGATAAAAAGACCAAATCTTTTAGGTTAGATCCTTTGTTTCTCCTCAACTATCATTTTGCATATATAATAATGTTCTGGGCTTTACCTGAATGAAACATTTTTTTGCTGTCCTTTTTGTTTCTTTTAATAGATATGTGGATGCTATTCGTGAATTCAATAAAATTCTCCTGTACATATACAAGACTAAGCAGTATCATCAGAAATCTTCACAATATGAGCAAATACTAAAGAAGAATGAACAGATGTATGCTTTGCTGGCAATTTGTCTATCTCTTTGCCCACAAGTGAAGCTTGTTGACGAGACAGTCAACGCACAATTAAGGGAGAAGTATGGTGAAAAGATGGCTAGAATGCAAAGATATGACGACGAGGCATTTGCTATCTATGATGAGCTCTTCTCATATGCATGCCCTAAGTTCATTACTCCCTCAGCTCCAAGTTTTGAAGAGCCTCTTGTAAACTACAACCAGGTATGCGTTACACATTTTATATGTTGAGCAGAGCTACTTAGAAGTATTTAAACAGAAAACATATTTTTTGATACTCTTTCCTTTGTTGACCAGCTAACCTATATGGAAATCACTCATGAATTAAATTTTATGTATATGAACTGAGCTGCTTAGAAATATTTGAATAGGACTGCATATTCATTTTTCTTTCGGTTGACCGGCTAACCTTTGTAGAAAAAAACTTTTCATGAAATTGTTTTGGCAAGAAACCACCGATTGAGCTTCAGTTCATTACAGAAGTCAAGATATGCTGCAGTCTATTGAAAGAATTTTGTTATAATAAATGCATATGCTGACACAATATTAAATTAGATGCTTAGAATCTACTTTCTTTGAGAAATAGGACTGGAGGGGGAGAAAATAGCAGCAGCGGCAGGGATCACACCAAGCTAAAGCAGCACATTATTTCCGAAAGTATTTTTTAATAATATCATCCGATTCATGTCATGATATGCTTTAT
Organism: Populus alba; assembly: GCF_005239225.2. Taxonomy (NCBI): domain Eukaryota; kingdom Viridiplantae; phylum Streptophyta; class Magnoliopsida; order Malpighiales; family Salicaceae; genus Populus; species Populus alba. Next base: position 3,261,962 of record NC_133301.1, on the reverse strand, counting down.
ATGGATAATGATAGCTCTTATAAATTCCAAATAGTTTAGCTCCTGCTGCACCTAAAACACTGTAGCTATTGGATTCATCAGCTTTCAGTACACAAACATTTTCCACATGCATTACAAGACTGAAGGAGTCCCACTTGGTTTTGCCATTTGTTTATCTAAGCATTGTGAGTTATCTGGATTGGGCAATACAGATATCCTCTTAATTTATTCTCTTAAAAGTGATGGCTGCATATCAAGGAAGTGTCATTCCCTTTGTTTCCTTTTCATATATTCTAATGTTTTGACAAGGGCTAAATCAAGCTTTGTAGCAGTTGATCCACTTGAGTAGTTTTCATGGTCCTTCTGTGCCTGTGCATCTGTGTGATATTTACAAACTGATATTTGTCTCTGCAGGATGCTTACAGACTGCAACTGAAGTTGTTTCTTTACGAAGTAAAACAGCAACAATTATTGTCAGGTGTTAGAACCTTCCTGAAAGTGTATTCTGCTATATCCGTTGGGAAGCTTGCTAATTACATGGAAGTTGATGAACCAACTCTAAGGTGAGTATTTTGTTTTGTGGGCTTATTTCATTTAAACTTTGGATGACTGGAAATGATGTTTTCAACTTGCTGCTATTACATCTTACAGGACTATCCTGATGTCATACAAGCACAAGACTCATGCTGTTGATTCTGAGGGAAAGATTATATCGAATGCTGATGTGGATTTCTACATTGACGATGTATGTCTTTTTGTATTTGATTATGCCATCTAGTTTGTAGATTATTTTTTATAAAGTTGTGCTTGAAATTTTCACTTGATTTTAAATTTATGCAATAGCATGTTCTCGGAGTTTCCATAGTCTGCAAGTACCTGGACTTTGTTGATTTTGTTGACAACATTGATAAACAATTCACTGAGCCTTTCATATTTTCATTAGAAAGTCACATCTGTTGTTGGTAAAATCCATATCAACTTGCATAACTGATCCACGCTAGCCTATCAAAAAGCACAGAATCATGGCTATGTGCTCATTTTCTGGTCATAATAATTTACTCTGGGGGCAACCAATTCTTCTTGTTATCATAGCTTCCTCTGAGTTGTCCACGCTATAGGCCCATACATTTATGCGATTTGTTGGATGTGTGCCTGTTGTGATTGCGTTCAACTAAGCAATGCAAGTTAATTTACATTCTAGATATATTATAAAAGGCAAAGTGCAGTTGGTTGTATTTATTTTAAACTTTGCTTGTTTGTTCTGAAATTGCTTTGTCACTGCAGGACATGATTCACGTTGTTGACACCAAACCCGTGAGGCGATATGGTGATTACTTTTTGCGGCAAATTGTTAAGGTATATTCATTTTCTTGTTTGCTGGTGTTCCAATTTTATACTAATGCTGATATGCGCCTGTCATGATTTTTTCCCGTTTCCTTTTTATGATACAGCTTGAAGGGGTGATAAATGATATGGATCGGATAAAGCTGGAATGAGGCACACAACTCCTTGGAATTTGACCTGCCAGAAATTGCATCTAGTGACTTCATTTTTTACTGTGATTTTGTTACTAATGTTGGCATTTTTTCTGCCTTGTCTATTTTTAATTTCTGAATTAGTGCAACTTTGTTAGCTCTGAAGTGTAATCTTCAGCCCCTGCATTTTAGGCCCAAAAAAGAAGAGAGAAATCAGGTTGAAGGATCCTTGTCTGCTTCATGCTGTTGCTATGCGATTCCCATAGTTCATGAGATATACAAGTGGTACTATTCTTTGTACTTGGATTCTTGGGATGATTCTATGCTTCTGTCACTGTGATAATGATGCACACGGTAGGAATGAGAAAAAAAATAAAAAATTGATTAAATTGAAAAAATTGGAAAAAAATAACTAAAAAATCAAACCATAAAAAAATTAATTAAACTAATTAAAATTTTTAAAAAAATTGATCGGTTCGGTTCAGTTTTATAAGTTTAAAGCTGAAAAAATTAAATCGAATTGAATTGAATTGAATCCAAACTAAAAAATCTAAAAAAAATTGAGTTAAACCGAGTTAAACTGAAAAAACTGAGCTAAAACCGGAAAAAATCAAGCCAAAACTGAAAAAATCGAGCTAAACTGGTTTGAATCAATTTTTATCCTAAAAACCAAACCGAACCGAAACCGGCTAGTTCGAACAGGTTTTGGCTTTTTTGAAAAAAATAATTTTAATTTGATTATATTTTTTTTTATAAAATCCAAGCTGAACTGAAAATGAACATCCTTATACACTGGGATGCCCACTAAAAAAATGAACAAGCTGTGATGGAAACAAAAAAATAACGGAATGAGAGATGTGTTTTTATTTTTAGATTGTTGTAATGTACTAATGTTAAAAATAAATTTTAAAATTAAAAAATAATAATATTTTAATGTATTATTTTGAAAACCAATATTTATCATGCTTTTAAATTAAGATGCAATGAAAAAATAAAAAACTTCTTTTTAGATAATAAATAATTTAGAAAAATAAACAATCATACCGTGTTGATTCTATTGCATTTGCAGGATAACAAAATTATTTCATAAAAATGGTCATTTCTTTTGGCATGAAATCTCTTTACCAAACGATATATTGACAAATTTACACCAATCAAGATGGACGGGCATTTAAAACAAAAAATTAATTCAGTAATTTCTTATATATTCGTCTCATAGCACCTTACTCTCTAATATAAACACAACATAAATAAAAATGTCTTACAACAACCAACGTTAAGCTATCAATTTTCTTCGATCTATCAAGATTAAACATGAGCAAAAACAATAGGGCAAGAAATTATATATTTTTTATTCATTTATGCTACTTCACACACATAATTTTGTTCCACATCCTATGCCATCATAAAAAACCTCTCCATACTTTATAATTATGTAAAAAAGATTCCATTACTCATAGTGAAGAATCTCAAACTTAAATTAATACAGAGAAAAAGATACAGATGAATGAAAAGTATTCCTCTATTTTCCTTAACTTGTAGCATGTACATTGATTGTATATTTAAACACAAATGTTTATAACTGCCTCCTATACTTTAGCTATTCAAAACTAAAAAATACTATCACAATTGTAAGAGAGTTGTTGTTGCAAGATATTAAGGATAATCATCATGTTTTGACTGAGTTTATCTTAGGATCAGATTTATCTCCAACATGCCCCCTCAACCGAATGGGCAAATCTTGAACATGAAGGTTGTCGCGCAGAAGCTGAAAACGAGTAGAGGCCAAAGACTTGGTCAATAAATCAGCAAGTTGTTGCTTTGTAGAGAGAAATGAGACCTAGAGTTTATTTGCCAAGACTTATCCCGTACACAGTGAAAATCTATTTCAATATGTTTAGTTCTTACATTGAAGATTGGATTAGAGGACAAATATGTTGCACCAATATTATCACACCATAACTATGGACTGGTTGGTAAAGAGAACTGTAGATCATAGAGAATGGATTGGATCTAATGTAATTCAGCCGCTATGTTGGATAGTGATTTGTATTCTGATTCAGTACTGCTGAGAGCAACAATTTGTTGCTGTTTATAACTCCAACTGATAAGATTAGAGCCATGAAAAATACAGCACGCCCCAATACTATGTCTATCATTTTTATCGGCAGCCCAGTCGGCATCACTGTATGCATGGAAATAATGATATGATAGACTTGTGAAATGAAGGCCATAATCCACTGTATTTTTGAGATATCTAAGAATTCTTTTGATAGATTGCCAGTGTGGATCTTTAGGTTGATGCATGAATTTGCTTACACGGTGGATTGCGAAAGCAATATCCAGGCGAGTGAAACCCAAGTAGTGTAAAGCACCAACTGTACTTCTGTAAAGTTGTGGATCAGAAAAATCTGCACCTTCAAACTTAGATAAGTTGCAAGTTGTACTCATAGAAGTTGTACATGGCTTGGCTTCATGCTTATTAACTCTCTGTAACAAATTTGCAACATACTTTCTTTGAGTGAGAAAGAGATCAGGCCCCTTAAACAATGCTTCTACACCAAGAAAATATGACAGAATGCCTAAGTCTTTAACATGGAAGACATCACCAAGCCGCTGGATGAAGGTATTAATTTTAGTTGAAGAGGATCCAGTGATGATTATATCATCAACATATGTAAGGATGAAGATAGAGAAGGTGGGCTGATGAAGTGTGAATAAAGATATATCTGCTTTAGAACCAACAAATCTCAGCTGTTGCAATATTTCTGTTAAGCGAGAAGACTAGGCTCGCGGTGCTTGTTTAAGACCATATAAGCTCTTCTTAAGGTGGTACACATGATGAGGAAAATTAGGATGAGCATAACTTTGAGGTTGTTGCATATAAACTTCCTTTTAAAGTTGGCCATGAAAGAATGCATTTTATATATCTATCTGACGAAAGGTCCATTGTCGTGTAATTGCTAAAGATAATACTAAGCGTATAGTATTTGCTTTAACCACTAGACTAAAAGTTTCCATGAAGTCCAGACTTGGTTGTTGATGGTAACCTTTGGCCACTAGTCACGCTTTAAAATGCTCAAGACTGCCGCCTGCATTGCGTTTGACGCGGAACACCTATTTACTTCCAACAATATTGGTACCTTGTGTAAGGGAGACAAGATCCCAAGTGCCTTTGGTTATAAGGGCGTTGAACTCAATGTCCATGGCATCACGCTAGTGGTGATGTTTGGTGGCTTTAGAGAAACAAGAAGGTTCTATATAAGAGGAAACATGGTTAGTTAATAAACAGTGAGGGAATGGGTATCGTGCTATACCAATATAAGGGGTCTTTGGTTTGAGAGATTGTATTTGTGATCTAGTAATCATCCGGCGTGGCATTAGATTATCACTGGAAAGTGGAGGTTCTGCAACAATATTGAAGTGCAGAGAGGTTTCCCTTACTAGCACATGAATACCATCTGAACAAATTAGAGTAGACTGAATATCCAAAGGACCCTGATGTAGTGGAATGAGGTGAGTAATTAGTGGAGTATTTGAACATGAATTTGATCTTGAATAATTGTTAGGAATACTCGGTTGAATTAAGAAAGGGGGTGAATGAGAATTTTGTGTGGAAAGAATAGATGTTGAGGAGTCTTTTTGATAGGGAAACAAAGACTCATAAAAAATGACATGACGGGAAACATATAATTTACCTGAAGCTAAATCGAGACATTTATAGCCCTGGTGTGAAAGACTGTAAGTCTGTAACCAAGAAAAATACAAGTTTTTAAACGAAAATCAATTTTATACTTGTTATAAGGATACAAGTTTGGCCAGCAGACACATCCAAAAACACCTAGAAACAAATAGTTTTGTTTTTTTTATTTATTATAAGCCATTTCAAAAGGTGATTTGTTGTTAATGACTTTGGAGGGAAGACGATTGATTAAATAAGTTGCAGTTAAAAAGGCGTCTTCCCAATAAGGTTGAGGTAAATTTGAGTGGGCTAGTAAGGCTAAGCCCATCTCAACAATTTGACGATGTCGACGTTCAACAGAACCCATTTGTTCATGTGTATAAGGACATGATATACGATGTTGAATCCCACATGATTTGAAATAATTATTTAAACTTTGATACTCTCCCCCCCAATCCATTTGAATTGCTTTAATTTTTAAATCAAAATGTCGTTCAACATATTTTTGAAATTGAATAAAAATAGGTTCAACATATGATTTTAATTTTAAAGGAAATATCCAAATAAATTTGGTGAAAGCATCCAAAAAACAAACGTGATAACGAGATCCATAAGTAGAAACGACTGAGCTAGGCCCCTAGACATCAAAATAAATTAATTCAAGAGGTCTGAAAATAGATGAAATAAAAGTAGAAAAGGGTAAATTATGGCTTTTAGCCATTGCACACTCAGGATAAATATTTTGTCTCATAGTAGAGCTAACAGGTAAATTATTGTTGTGCAGAACATGTTTAATAGTACCATAGAAGGCATGACCAAGACGGTAACGCCAGTTTTTGATAGAGATCCAAACACCAAGAAATGCAGATGGAAGGCAGTGTTGAAGTGGTGGAGAGAACGAATAGAGACCATCAGACATAGAGCCTTTATGGAGGACGTTCCCCGAGTAATCCTTAATAAAAAGAACAAACTATGAAACTCAAAATAAACATTATTGTCTTGAGCAAATTTTTGAACAGATAAAAGATTTTTGATAATTTGTGGTACGACAAGAATGTTATTAAGAACAAAAGAAGAAGAAGAGGTAGATAAAGATGCAGTTCCAGTATGAGTGATTTTCAAACTTGAACCATCTCCAATGCAAATTTGATCATTGCCAGAAAAATCATTACTTTGGATATTCAGGATGCTCATGTTGTTAGTCAGATGATGAGTCGTGCCAGTGTCAGGATGCCACTCTTGTTCATTTAAGTGCTACCGAGACTTGTGAGAGGCAAGGTTTGCTTGAGGACGTGAAAGTGGTGGTGGAGTTTGGACGTTTGGATCAAAACGCTTCCAACAACGAGAAGCTATGTGACCAGGTGTGTCACATAATTGACAGCAAATATGATTATTACCAATGTAACCTCCACGAGTAGCAATAAATTGAGGACACCCCCTGCCTCGAGGAGTGGAGAATTTGTTTCGGTTCTTGCCTTCAAAATAATATTGTTGGCGACTTGCAATATTGGCTGAAGCCATAGGAATACATAAGGTTTGATTGTGATGCTAAATGCGAGCTTCACATGTTAGTAGCATAGAGAAAAGCTTGTCTAAAGTGAGAGAATTATCTCGGTGAGATATCATTGAAATAAGAGTATCATATTCAGGACCAACACCAGCCAGTAAATAAGTGATAATGTCATCACAGTTCAATGGTTGACCAGCAATTGCTAATTCATCAGTAAGACATTTGATGGTCATAAAGTATTTAGTTGCTGATTGATTTCCTTTCCGCAGAGTGGAAAGTTGAGAGCAAACATAGACTGCTTTAGCACAGGATTGTGATGCAAAAGTGGAGCTGAGACACAGCCAAGCAACAGTAGAGGTTCTACAATTAGCAACTTGGGCAATCTCTTCATCAGAGAGAGAAGAATTGATGCATCTAAGAATAAGATTATCTTGAGTTTCCCAAATATGATAAGCTGGATTGGGAGTGGTAGAGCCATCAGAGATAGTGATAGTCTTTGAAGGTTGCTGAACAATGCCATCAACATAACCATATACTTTTTGACCTTTGAGGTAGGGTAACATGGTAGCTTTCCAGGTAGGGTAATTCAACCGTGTGAGTTTGGTAAGGTGGATGGGAGAAGATGGATTGAAGATGGAAAGATTAGTTGCAGTATTAGGGGAAGCTGAAGAGTTTTGGAAGGCAGACATTTTGAAGAATGATTTAGACATGAGTCTTTAAAAAAGCTCTAATACCATGAAGAATCTCAAACTTAAATTAATACAGAGAGAGAGATACATATGAATGAAAAGTGTTCCTCTATTTTCCTTAACTTGTAGTATGTACATGGATTGTATATTTAAACACAACCGTTTATAACTGCTTCCTATACTTTAGCTATTCAAAACTAAAAAATACCATCACAATTGTAACAGAGTTGTTGTTGCAAGATATTGGGGATAGTCATCATGTTTTGACTGAGTTTATCTTAGGATCAGATTTATCTCCAATAGCATCATATTTATCTCCAACACATAGCTACATATACTTTTACTTAAGCCTGAGGGGTGTAGCTCAACTAATCAGGTTCTATGTTTGCTGCCTAAAGATCACTAGTTCGAGTCTCACAAACTTCAGGGCCACTGGAGGCTTACATGGTCGTTAACTTCAAGGTATGTGGGATTAGTCAAGGTACACACAAATTGACCCGGACACCTATACTAATAATAAAAAAACACTTTTACTTGCATGCTCTCAAAATTTTCACTATAAGGCAAGAAAAACATGTTGGGGAAAAGAAAGAAAGAGAGAGAAGAAAAACATAAAATTTAAGAAGAAATAAAGCATTTTTAGAATAGATATTATGTTCTTCTCTGTTGTGAAATTGTTCTTTATTACTTGTATGTTCTTTATTTTTATTGTTGGAAATTGTAATGGCCGCAATTTTTTTTTTTAAAAAGAAGGAATTTCAAATTTTTTAAATAAGATGTGAATATGGAATTTCTAAAATCACAGTCGTTTAAGGATTTTTTTTTTTAATAAAATTGTAGGTATTGCATTTTCCACCTTAATATATATGCGCTCATTACAATTTAAATTTTATTTCAGAAATACGTTTAAATCACGAAATTCGTTGCCTAGCATTTAAATTCCAATACATTAACCGGTCATTAGATTGAGAAATGCTATCCTTCTATATTAATTATATACATATTACCTTCTCTTCTAAAAGAAAGAACGGGGAGCTCCTTTGCTAGGGAAGGAGGAGCTCTTTATTGAAATTATTTATTTATTTAATATTTCATTTTAATTTTTTTTTCATAATTTATTTTAATTTTTTTCTATAATATTATCATTATATCAAACAAATATCTTTATATTTGGTTCATACTTAATTTTTCAAACGTCTATTTTGATTGAATCTTCTTCTTCTTCTTCTTCTTCTTCTTTTTTTTTTTAAGTTTTATCATTTAATATTTCATTGATTTTGAATTAATTTTTATAATTTATTTTGGTTTACTTTATATGAAGTTATTGCAGTTTGAAACAAATATCATAATACTTGGTTAACATGTAATTTTGCGAGTGCATATTTTTTATTATTGTATCATTAAGTTAAAAAATAGTTAAATTTTATTTATTAAACCTTGTGGGGTTCATAATCTAGATTGCAAGTTTGACAGATTAAGCTGTGAAACCCTGGTTGATCTAACATTTCACCGTCTCAATATTAAAAAGAATATCTTTTTGAAATGTTATCAAAATCAAACTATGCTTTTTTATATATTTTCTGTGTTGCTTTTAGATTAATCTAGTCGATTAGGTCATGTTAGGAAAACTTCTATGCAAAATAATTTTAAACCTAAGCTATGTAAGAGATTTTGTTGAGAGGTTTGAAGGTTGACCCATTTGGTCAAGCCATTTTTTTCCTTTTAATATTTTCAAATTTCATCATTCAATTTTTTCTTTTAATTGAATCCCTTTTGTTTTTCTTTTCAATTGCATCCTTTATTTTTTAGTTGGTTTAAAATTTATCTTCATGATTTGTTTTAGTTTGCTTCCTATAAAATTATTGCAATCTCAAACAAATGTTTTAATAGTTGAATGATGTTTAATTTTATAAATGTTTATTTTTGTTATTGTATTATTAAGTAAAAAATAATTTAAAAAGAAAATTAAAATTATTAAAATCAGTAAAATCTATAATCCAGCCGTGAGTTTGTCGACATAGAAACTTAAATCGATTCACTGGTCTTGTGTTTTGAGTTAAAGGTATTGGTTGGGAGATCAAATGGTGGTTTTGACCGATTCTGAAGCTAATTTTCTCGACATTGGTCTTTGTTCAAAGAAGAGCATATTGTTCTACCAAAAAAAGAGAGAAAAAAGAAGAGCATATAGGAATGGGCACACCACCCCTGCTGCTCGATGGCTCCATGACTGTTAGGTTGCCTTCAAATTGGTGTCTTCTGTGTATTTTCTTGTCTCCATCGTTCATCTAACTTTCAACGAAGTGCAAATCCCACCCTCTTGCAAGCACAAAAGCACACCTGAGCATTCTTCGATACGGTCTCTCTTAACCACAAAAACGACATCAATAGCACCGCACCCACCAGCCCCCTTTCCTGACCGGCAGCAGCTTAGTAGAGCATGCCGGCGCTGGAATTTCAGATGGGAAATAAGCTTGGAAGGAGCTCAATACTCTCCTGCCCACCACAATTGGTTGTTGTGATAGCTGCTCAATACAGGTAGATTCAAAACCAGCGATGACAAGGTGTGCTAGGTGTTGCTTGCACGACTCAATCAGGATAGTTAACCTGGTAATGCTCCTGTGTGGGATTGGAACGATCATATACTCCCTTTGGCTTCAAAAGAAATGGGATGAAAGTATTACCAAGTTCCCTCTCGGGTCATCTCCTCTAATACCATGGTAGGTCTCCAATCTCCACTTTCTCTTCACAACCAGACATATTCATGAAAATCAACATCTTTTGCCTGTGGAAATTGACATCACTAGACAGATGATTCAAGAGATCCAAGCAAAGGGTTACTAGGGATCTGACAAGCCACTCTCAATTTTCTGTTTTCAGGTTTATATACACTTTTTTAGGAGCGGGGATTGTTGTCTGCTTAAGCACCATCGGTGGTTATATTATAGCTAATTGCATCAGCAATTCTACCCTCTGTTTCGCATCCTTTCTACTTAGCTTCAGTATAACTAGAAGAACAAAAGAACCTCTGAGATTCTCCAAGCTTCATCATTTCCAGGGACTGTTTAATCATTCATGATATTCTTAATAAGCACACTTTCTGTCCTTGTAGAGGGAGTTCTCCTTTGGTTGGATTTTGCTAATTACATTTGTGTCTGCTTCATATAATTTCTTTCCTTGACTTAGATTTTAGTATATTGTTGCCATCTGCTGCCTTCTTTTCCTTGAAGTTGCCGTCATCGTTGCAATTTTCTTCAAGATAGACTGGGGAAAGGTATGCTTGCTCTATTTTTGAATTAATGGATACACGAGATGCTTTTGGTACCATGTTCATAAAACTTCCTAATCAACCTTCAGCAATGATATCAACTGGATAAAAGTAAATTAAACTAAATTACTCATCTATAGTTATGACCATAGCTTATTTCAAGCAGTTTGAGACTCTGCATCTATGGTTTAGTTATTGGTAAATTCTCATTATCTTGATGCTAGGAAGGACAGAAGTGGCTGCCACCCCCTTTTTCCCCTAACATAGACATGTTCTGCAAAATAGTCTGGAATCAAGTCTACTTTAACACACTCTATACAAGCCATGAACCAGCTTTCCGAGTCTTGATATGGTCCCCATGCATGATCCTGGCCATGAGCTGCTTTTATATTCGAACGTGCGTGCACTCAATTAGTAAGGATCTTTTCTGTTCGAGACTCTGCTTCTCATGTCATATTTATCCTCGTCTTCTATCACAGCAAATCACTACATATACTGGCCAGAAAAACACAGACTTTGAGATTCTTATGACGTTCCACGTAAAGATAAGGCGCGCAATCATGCTCTTGATTATGGTAGCTCAGGTAAATTCCAAGACAAAAGGCTTAATAGTTTATGGTAGCAGTAGTCACTTTGAACATAATGTTATCAGAAACTTTGTGATCAGAGTGTTTAGTTTGTTATCCCCTGAGTAGTAGAAAAATACTTACAGTGGTGTTCATCGTTTTTCAGATCAGTGTTGTTATACTTGCTGCCATTCTTTTGGCAGCAGGTACAGAGCCAAGAACTCACTTTCAAGAGGTGGCTACCCCGGTTTTTAGTCAATCCTTTTTAGTGCCAGCAGAGTCTCCAGGATCTGCAGAGGGCTCTAGACAAGCTTGCAGAAGATGTGGGACTGTTTTCTCTCTGCGAGGAGAAAATGCACCGAGAGGCTTTTTTTCAAGTATTAAGAGACTACTAAGAAGGAGATTCCAGAGAGCAAACACAGTTTATTAATTTCCTCTAACCCTCTTTCAGTTGAGCACAACAAATGTTTCTGCAAGTAGTACTGTACATAAGTAAATTGTAATAATGTGTAAGATAAAATACATGTTTGGGAGAAATTTTGTACGTTTAAGGAAAGCCTTGCAAGAAAAATTGCATCAACTTCTAAATGCTCCTCCTAAGATTGCTTCCTTGACTCACCATATAGCTCGATTGTCTTTTTATGCAATATATTTAACCCATTTTTAATATTTATTAAACCTAGCTCGATAAAAAGCTCTTGAAAGTTGACCTGACAAAAAGCTTAGGTCACGATGGTAATTCAAAGATTATTTTTAAAAAAAATATTAATGGGTTTTGAACAAACATTGTCAATTCTGATTGGCTGTTTTTTTTTATCGAAATAATAAATTTTGATTCCAGATCATTTCAGTATGTTGTCCTAGGGTTTTGTTCTATGTATATATATAAAATTCAAAATATTAATTTAACATCCATAACTTTAATTTAAATCTAAAAATAAATTAACTTTAAATCATGTAATATAACACAATAATTTAAATTTAAAAATAAATTAACTTTAAATTATATAATACAAACACAATATCAAACATTTAAATATAATTTTAGTTGGGACCCAAGATCAAAGCGACCTAGACTGTTATTCTGAACCTAGCAATTGTTTATGTTTTACCATAAATTTACAAGAACCAAATTGGTATTTGATAAGCTAGATTGTTGGCGAAATACAATACATAGAAGTCATTTCTATTGCTCTACTGGATGCGAAGAGGAAACACTCAACCAGCAAAGCTTCCGATCGCCACCCATTCAGATTAAACTAGTCGGGAAATTCTTACCCCAGCCGGGATTTCACATTGCTGAACAGGGTTTACAACCACAAGCAGCAGGCATGAACACTTTCACATACATACATTATAATAATAATAATAAAAATAAATGACAAAAAAATTTCGAGAGATGGAAGTTGAACAAAATAACATTTAACAGAGAAGCCAAGGATTATCTACATCAAAGACATGCCTTGTATAACATTAAGTTAGCGTTTGAGAATGCGGCGTAAACGATATTTGATAAAAAAAAATAATTTTTTAATATATTTTTCAATGAAAAATACTTTAAAGAGCAATCGCTATCATAATAGCAAGCGATACCTAAATAGTGAACCAATCATTATCTAAACTTTTCTTTTAAACCTACTAGTACTGGTTCAAAAGCATTATCTACATAAAAGACTTGTCTTATTAAGGTTTCAAAAAATCTAATTAGCTTGGGAGCAAGACTTATATATCGAATAATCGGTTAATCTCTTGATTTTATTAATCCGATCCATTTTCTCTAGCCAAAGTAGCTGGTAGCCGGTACTTGGTGTTTGGTAGGCCAAAGTGGTTGGTATTTGCCAAAGGTCCTATTTGGTATGTCATAACCCAATTGCATAAACATCAAAGTTTAAAGTCAATCGAGGGTGTAGATAAGATAAATCAGAAATCGAAGGACAAAAACAACCTTTACCAAAATGACGTCGTTTTGATTACTGTTCATCTTCTTCTTTAATTTTCTCTGAAATGACAGTTCAAAGAGGCTATTTTGCAGTTACATTTAATGCCTCTAACCTCCACCAAATTTGACAAAACTTGCACGCAAATGATCCTCTAACATCCCTTTACAAAACATGCACGCAATTGACACCATGGTGGTTGAGGCGTTGACGCAAAGTGTCCAACCCAACCAACTATTTTCCTGGAGATTTGACATCTCGTGATACACACTTTGAACCAACGGTTGAGATCCTTTCCAACTGAACCAAAGGCCATGATTTGACACAATTAAAGATAAAATATCCCTCTTCTACCCCCTATAAATAAATCTAGATTCCATGACATGAGGATGAAGAAATTGGAGGCCAAAGTCTTAAACAAACCAACAATCCCCCTGTTTCCATTTTTCTTCTCTCCCCATCAGCTTTCTGTGGCTCTCTCTGCTGCTTCCACAACTGCCTTTTTTTATGAGAATACCAACAACCTCAACCTCAACGATCGTTATCGCCTACCAAAATGAACAATAACATTGTTGCAAACTTCTTCTTCCTGCACCACAGCAACCCAACCACCAACACCTCCGATCATTGTTGAAACCACCATGAACGAGCCTCTCACACCAGCTAGCCACAACAAGGTTGACCCCACATTCTTTCCTTCCCCCTTCTTCTTTACAATCTCTTTCCATGTCACGCCTGCATATAAAAAGAAGGGACTGGAGGGGGATAATTAACCCCCTATCTTGGGGTGGGCCAATTCTGGCTCATTCAAAATTTCTGGGTCAGGTCTGGCCTGGACTTAAAAAAAAAAAAAAAGATCTGTCGGGTCAAGATTGGCCTAACCCAACTTTCTTGGGATCGACCTAGTTACTTGGGCTGACCTCACATATTTAATTATATTATATATAATATTATATTTTAAAAATGAAAAAAAAAAATCCTTTCAAAAAAGTTTGATTTTATTACATATTTTTCTACCAATTTTATTTAATATTGGGTTGTATTTTTACATTGTAAGATACAAATTAGGTATTAAAATATCTTGCTTTCTTCAAAATATTTCTAAAAAAATTCAAAAAAATCTCAAACTTTTTAAAATTAGTTTTCCCTTTTCAAAAGACAAAAAGAAACAAAAAGATATTTTATTTTTATGCAAATGGCCAAATCCTACAATTTTCCAAGCATATTTTCTTAAAAGGACAAAAAATTGCATCTTTCTCATGTTTTAAAATGCAAAAATTGATATCATAACCAGCTTATGATTATCCATTAGGATTTGACTAAAATATAAAAAAAAAACCCTTTACTAATTTTTTTTAAGGTCTAGATATAAACTTTAATATCTATGGGGTGTAATACTACATGATATAGTATACCCTCAAGTATTAAAGATATAGGTGTAAAATAAATACAATGCTAAAATTTAAACTTTAGAATGGTTAAAATTTCATCTGATGAGGTATAGACTCTCTTACGAAGGGAGATATGCTTTAGACATTAGAAAAGACAAATGAATAGAAACTCGACTTAGAAAAATAATCAAACAACAATGCAGCTTATCTTAAGTAGGGTGCATTGGGGGTGATGTGTCTTTCTCTTACATAACTAGTCCTTTACTCACATTCTCACAGACTATAAATTTCTAGTAACCATAATACTAGGTGGCGACTCCAGAACATTAATCATAATTTTATGATTAAACCCAAACTTAAAACCCTTCCTAACAACACGCACCTCCTCAGGAGGCACAGAAAACCTCGTCATCGCCCTTCAACATCGTGGTGCACCCTGCAACAAGATGGCAACTCCACTGGAAAACACCTTGTCTGGCCAAACTAAGTTTTGCTTGTTTGATTGTTTGCCTATTTGTTTTGGTCTATTTAACTTTAGCTCGTATTTTCACTGCTTTAACATTTGTATTTCATGTTTATGCATAAGTACATCGAGTATAGGTTAATGCCCTCATACATTTTGATTTCGCGAGTAGACCCAATTTTAGGTTAGGCATGGAGTAGTGATCTTCTTCATGACTTTCAATCGGGGTCTAGATTTGTGAAACATCCAACTATGAACTAAGTGTTTACTCGGTAATGATAGTCACATTATGCCCCAACAATTCCTTGTAAACCCCTATACTGCCTTCATGCAAGGTGGTTACTAGGCAATTCATAGATCTTTTAAAATCAGCTAGAAAGCTTACCCATCATGTAATGGTCTAAAACCTTCCTTTAGAGCATGAACTCCCTAAATATTGAGTTTGTGAATGACTGCATTGGTGAAAATAAATATTGTGTTTATGAACTTAACAACGATATTGAATATTATGATTGTGATTGACTGCAATGATAGTAGTGATCATGTGTATTTTTGCTTACCACAACGATAGACCCAATAATGTGTGATAAAGTATATCATTTCAAACGAAGACTAATGAAAATAATAAAGCCTGTTGTTTTAGACAACGACCGGTGAGATTGGTAAAGTCGGTCATTTTTAATGACTACGAATGAGATTGATAAAGTCTACTGTTTTTGGATGACGACTAATAAAAATGGTGAAGTTTGCTATTTTAGACAAAAATAAATGAAAATGGTAAGGTTTGTCATTGGACGAAGACCAATAAGATGATATGGTATCATAGTTAGATGTTTGGATGTAGACTATAGATACAAATATAGTCTGCCATTTGGAATATGATTGATGAGTATCATAGTCAGGATAAAAGCTCAAATATTTTTACAAAAATAATACCTATAGGGTAGAGAATTAATATAAATAAATTATGCTTACAAGACATAAAATAATATTATGCAAACCATGCCTATAGGGGAGAGAAAAAAATGTGGGAATTTAAATGGAATGCAATGGTGCAAATTATAATACGAAAAAATTGAATGGACAACAATGATGAAATTCAAATATGTGATACTTGAATGGGTTGTAACGACAAATGTAACTTGTGATATCTAATTATCTCTAATAGAAGAGTTTATTATGTGATATTTAAATATGTCATAATAAGCATAAGAAAATTACCAAGATTAAAAGATATTGTAACTTGATATAAATGTATATGAAAAACATTTGAGTTAGAAAAATAATATAACTTGCCAAAAATAAACACTAGAAATATTTAAGTTGAAAAGAAATATTGAAATTTACTATAAATGAGTGTAATAAATATTTAAGATAAAAGACATTATTGAAAGAGAGAAATTATGTGTAAGGTATATAAGAATGAAAGAAAGGTATGTTTATATCATAAACGAACCAGAAATATACTGAGTTTTTTTTTCTTTAAATTATATGGATAAGTCATAATGAACATCATAGACATTTAGATTGGAATTGATTATTTGATTAATCAATAATGATATAATGGATAATATGATGAATTAACAAAATCAATTAGTCAAAATAAAATAAAAGCAGGATTTTGATAATATTTTTTTAAAAAAGTTTATTAAAATAATATTTTGTTTTATTTTTTAAAATTTATTTTAATATCACCGTTTTAAAATTTTAAAAAAACTTTTAAAACAAATAATGTATAATAATACTACAGGAAGGATAAAAAAATCTTATGGTACTGTGACCTCCTGAGAGGACTTCACTTCGAAACTTTAAACTTGGTTTCTTTCTCGAACTAAACACATTTGTTCTTTTTTCTATTTGAGGACACAAACAAAGGCAAACAAAATACAGTTTTGATAAAAAAGAAGGAAAAGATTTGAGGCGAAACGTTACCGTTTCAGCCTAGGTTAAGCCCTTTCTCCCCTTCCTTCTTCTCTTCTCTGATTTAGCCGTTCACCTCAGTCTCCCTACTTCAAGTGGTGATGGCGATGGCGATGGCGATGAAGCGGCAAAGGGTTTTAATGGCTATTTCTTCTTCTTCTTCAGCTTCAATCCCTTTTGGACTTGCTTCTCAGAGAAGCCAAACTGAAATGGGTATGGCTGTCTTTCTTCATACTTCCAGTGGTAGTGGTAGGCAAAAGTGCCAAAAGGGGTGTTCTATTACTAATATTGAAGATGCCTTGTGTCGCTTCAATGACATGGTTCATATGCATCCCCTGCCTCGTATTGTCGATTTTAATGATTTTTTATCAGCTCTTGTCAGAATCAAACAATATGGGGCTGTGCTTTCTTTGTCCAAGCAAATTGAATTGCTGCTGATCGAACGGAACGTATGTCATTTTAGCATTTTGATTAATTGCTACTGTCGCTTGCAACGTGTCGATTTTGGGTTCTCTGTCTTTGGGAAGATCATTAAGCTTGGTTTTGAACCTAATGTTGTGGTTTTTTCTACTTTAATTAATGGCCTTTGTATTGAGGGTAAATTTGCTCGTGCTGTGGAATTTTTTGAGGAGATGGTGGAAAGAGGATATCGACCTAATCTACATACTTATACCACGGTTATAAAAGGTTTGTGTAAGATTAGAAAGACCCCTGTCGCTGTTGAATTGCTAAAGAAAATGGACAATGAAGGATGCCAACCAGATGTTGTGACATACATAACGATTATTGATAGCCTTTGCAAGGATAGACTAGTGAAAGAGGCTTTCGATATCTTCTCTGCGATGAAGGGTAAAGGGATTCAACCAAATGTTGTCATTTACAATTCCTTAATGCATGGCCTATGCAACTCAGACCATCAGGAAGAGGCTCCAGCTTTTGTCAATGAAATGATGAGTTTGAACATCATGCCAGATGTCATTACCTTCAACATTTTGGTCGACACACTTTGTAAAAAAGGCAAGATTTCAGAGGCTCAGGGAATAGTCAAGACAATGATTGAAAAGGGTGTGGAGCCTAATACCGTGACTTATAGTTCGTTGATGAATGGATATCTTCTGCAAAACAGAGTTTCTGAAGCTAGAAAGGTATTTGATGCGATGATAACCAACGGCTGCATACCTGATGTTTTTAGTTACAACGTCTTAATCAATGGATGTTGTAAGGCCCAGAGGATTGATGAGGCAAAACAACTTTTTGATGAAATAAGTTTTCGAGGCTTAGTTCCAGATACTGCTAGTTACAACACTCTTATAAGCGGCTTGTGTCAAGTAGGGAGAATTTTGGAAGCAAAATATCTTTTCAAGGATATGCTTGCCCAGGGCAGCTCCCCAAATCTAATAACTTACTCAATTTTGCTTGATGGCTTAAGCAAACAAGGTTACATTGATCAGGCATTGGAACTATTTCGAGAAATGCAAAATAGTTACTTGAAGCCTAATTTGGTGATCTATAATATCTTAATTGATGCCATGTGCAAATCTGGGAAGCTTGAAGATGCAAGGGAGCTGTTTTCTGAACTCTACGTCAAAGGATTGCTGCCTAATGTTCAGGTTTGGACTACAATAATCAGTGGACTTTGCAGAGAAGGATTGCTAGATGAAGCATGCACAGCTCTCAGACAAATGGAAAGGGATGGCTGCCCACCAGATGGTTGGTGCTACAATGTTATTGTCCGAGGATTTCTCCGGAACAACGACGCATCAGGGGCAAAACAACTTTTGCAGGAAATGTTCGATAGAGGATTCTCTGCAGATGCCCACACCAGAACCTTGATGGGAGATCTGTTGTCTAATGATGGTGTGGCAATCTTGGTTTGAAAAAGTTGCTTGATGAATCTGAATGTTGTCGAGGTGAAAAGGTGATGTAAATTTTCCGTACCCAGTGCTGCTAGTTGATGGTGCAAATATAACCTGACTTTTCTCAGTTTGTTCCTGCCGCAATTTTAACAATATTAACTTGCTTTTATTTCGTGTAGTTACTATTTTGGGACTGGTATGTTGACAACATTTTACTTTTACTGCAGGCAGGATAAGACCCATCTGGTGGAAAAGGAGAAATGAGAGAAGAATATGCAAAATTAGTCATGTATGGAACACAAACTCTGACTTGCGTATGCAATCTGTTTATTGCATTAGATGAAAGAACCAGTTTTGAGTCCTTGGAAAGCAGCATGACTTCTAATTTGAAGTATTCACCCTCTATTTAGATGCTATGTTATTGAGGTGATATGACAAACTCCGACTTGCCTATGCAAATCTGTTTATTGCATTAGATGACAGAACCAGTTTTGAGTCCTTGGAAAGTAGCATGTACTTCTAATTTGAAGTATTCACCCTCTATTTAGATGCTATGTTATTGAGGTGATATGACATTTCTTCATGTAGCATTACTCATATTTGCATTTATCTTCCAAGAGTCCTTGTGGTAGTTAGGTTTTACAAGTTTGGAACTTGGATGTGTTCGTCAAATGATCCATTATTGAGATTTCAAAGATTAATTGCTATGATATGGTCTCCTGATCTCGATTCTATATTAAGTTATATTTGACAAAGATTTTATTCACAAAAAGTGTCTAAGGTCTGCAAATGTCACTCTTCACTCCAGAATCTGGAAGATAGACCAGTTTCAGAACTCAAATTCATGTGCTTTTTTTCTACCAGGAAATTATCTCAAGTTCTGCAATGCCATAAAAAGTGCCTATCCTGACATCAAAATCACAAAATGTAATGAGTCTTCTCATTCTTTGGATCACCCAGCGGATTCCTATGATTTTCACGTAAACATCCTGTCACAATAGCTTTATTTTCTTTCTGTTTAGCAGTATTGCACTTGCACATATTTTTATTGGGCAGAAAACACAATTGTAATCCTCTTTTATTCATTAAACTAGATTTATACATCATCCAGCAACCTGTTTTCTATGACTCATCAGTTTGATAGCACATCTTGCACTGGACCTGAGGTGTGTGATATGCTTTTTGACAACTACTGACTAAAATATGTGATTAGTCATGGGATTTTCTATTTTTCAGGCTTTTGTGAGTGAGGATATGTGAGTGGAAAAGATGCGTGCACAGGAAGTCTTTTAGCTGCACTCACCGAAGCTGGATTCCTCACTGAGCTGGAAAAGAACAGGTTTGTCATGGCTGAAGTATCTTTTTGTTTTTTCATACTCATCATGAAAATTCGAGGAGGGCTTTATTTCTCCATTGCAGCGATATTGTGGAGATGGCTAGCTATGCACCACTTTTGGTGAATTACAATGATAGGAGGTACCAATCTCATTCTATTCTGCAAAAATTAATTCAAGCATGCACAGCAAGGAATAACATTTTCTTTTCTGGGTACTCTGACATTAAATGGAACTTTTCTATGAAGGTGGACTCTAGATGCAATTGCCTTCAACTCGTCAAAGCACCATGGAACTCCGAACTACTGGGTGCCAAAGTTCTTCATAGAGTTGAGTGGAGCAGCTCTTTTTGATGTTAAGCTACAGACAAATTTCTCTACACTTGTTGCATCTGCAATTACTTGGCCAAATTGTAATGGTGAAACTTACCTGAAAATAAAGGTTCGCTAATACCAGCATAGCTTGCAGTGATCATGTCCTAAACACCAATTATAAGTTTTTATCCTTTTTTGAGGTCAATGCTGCAAGTTTGAATCCCTTTCCAATTTAACAAATATGGCATAATCCACTGAGTCAACTTTTGTGGTCTTCACAGCATAACATGCTGCTGCTGGTTGACAACAAACTCAAACACATGTAAAATCGAGTTGTAAGAGTTTATGTTCGAGTTCTTTCAGCCAACTTCTTACTTTCTGGGAAATGTAAATTTCAGGTCGTGAATTTTTGGAACAGTAAAGTGAATCTCGAAGTTTCTGCTTGGGGCTCAACTTACAATTGTCTGGATCAACAAAAACTGTGGTCATTTCTTCCAGTGTAATGGACGGGATTTCCTTCATTGATCCAAAAAAGGCATCTGACATCTTTTGTCATAACCCTCGTGAATTTTCAATGATCTCGGAACCCTTCAATTCCAGTTTATGTAGCAAATCTGCAAACTGCTTTGGCATCTTCACGTTATGCAGGTGGTGCCAGCATAAACTCTGCTTAATAATGCTGACAAAGACATGCATGTTGTCCTCTCTCCATATGCTTCAACTTCATTTCATTTATTAACAGAATCAAACAATATCAGGATGCCACAAACCGATTCTTTCTCAAGATCATCAATTTAGAAAAATAAATTAATACATGATGTGTAATTATATGAAACAATCGAAATAATTTTATTTGTGGCTGGTGTCTTTGCCTGCTATTTATGTTAATTTAATTGGCTAATTTCACCTTGTAAGATATATCTATATTGTTGCTTTTTATTTTTTAATGTCAAAGCTGTTGTGTAAATGTCTAGTCATGGCTGAAGTAATTTCATCCACAAAACAGCGAAGTACAGTATTTGAGGTTTGTGTTATACTCCTAATGGTGAGAGTAGGGCGTGGCATCAATGCTGACATCGATATCTGCAATTATAACTGTTAAACCTAGTTTGGTATATTTGATTATAGAGACCCGGATCAGGGGCCTAATTCGGGCAAGCTTTGTAGTGAAATTGGACAAGAAAATGACCTCGGTTAAATTTATTTGACTTGGTTGGATATTCAGTGATTTGATTGATTAAAAATATATTTTTGAATCATTCTTAAAATTGAGTTTCAAATCATGTTCTAAGAGTGTGTTTGGTATTGCGGTAGCTGTTGTGGTTGTGGTTTGAAAAAAGTTGTTTTATAAAAAGTACTTTTAATTGAGGTTGGTTTGAAAAAATAGGTGTTTGGTTAAAACTGTGGTTGAAATTGAGGTTGAATAAAAAGTAGTTTAATGTGTTTGGTTAAGAATGCTTTTGAAATTAAAATTATAAAATAATAATTTAAATATATATATATATATATATATATATATATATATTAATATTGATGGTTTTTAATTTAAAGGTTGTAGATTTAACTATTGTTATTATTTCATGAAATAAATAATACTTTATATGAAAATTTTTTATTATTCCATTAAACCATCTACAATTACATTACGTACAAAATTCATCCGACAAGAACTATAATTTCTATAATTTTTTAAGCGTGCAATAAAATTAGATAAAATATTATCAGGAATAAAATTGATTTGATATTACAGTGCGAGTGAATTTAATTCACTCTACACTAATTTTTCAGGAAAAAAAATATTGTTTACATGGCAATACAAGTAAATTTAATTTACTGTAAACTAGTTTTTTTTTTTAAAAAAAAAAGTGTACAGAAAATAAATATATTAAAAAAAAAAAAAAAAACCTCACGCGAGCAGTGCAAGTGAATTGCACTGTTCACGTGAACAGTGCAATCACTTGCACTGTTCGCGTGCACAGTGCAATTCACTTGCACTGTGCACGTAATTAGCCACTAATCGTTCCAACCACAGGTTGAAACTTGTGAAAAAAGCAGGATTTTATTGCTTCGCCAAAATCGTGTTCCTGTCGCTGTAAATGATGGGGCCCACGTTTTTTGATTTCTTAAGAATCGGTAACCAAACACTTAATAAGTGTTTTTAAATAAACGTAACCGTTAACGCGTTGCCAAACGAACTCTAAGTATAGCTTGGGCCAGCATGTGTTTTTGTTTACAATATACAATATGCATGCCCACGCGTTGCCGCGGGTTTATAAAATAAATATATTTAATAGTGTTATAATTGTGAACCAGTGTTAGATAAGTAATAGAAACTAAAAATATAATGGGGCTAATATTTCATGACGGCAAAAAAAAATTGTGTTGGTAATCAAAACTTAGAGATTGAACAAAATGATTTGTAGCAATCCATAATGTTTTGGGAGGAAAGATACATTGCTTTCGCCACATGATTTAGTTTTTCTGTTAATAAAAAGCAAAAAAAATTACAAAGCTAAATTTTCTACCAACTTAATATTAAAAAAAACCAACAAAGATAATTTTGGAAGGAAAAAAACCTATAAAAAAAACATTGTAGCAATTGATAATGTTTTATGAGGAAAACTACAGTGCTTTCCCTAATAAAATAAAAAACCATTTAGATAAATACTATAGCAATCCTTAGTGTTTTGTAAGAAAAACTATAACACTTTCCCTATATGATTTAACTTTATTGTAATTATAATTCTTAACCAACGTAATATTTTTTTAAAATGGATAAAGATAATTTTGGAAAAAAAAAATCATATGGGAAAACACTGCAATAATTCACAGTGTTTTAAAGAAAAAAATTATAAAGCTAAATTATTAATCAGCTCAATATTAAAAAAATATTAAATCGACAAAGATAATTTTTGAAAAAAAAATATTAAAAAAAAACACAAAAAAAAGGAAAACATCATGTTGGAAACACTGTAGCAATTCACGGTGTTTTGTGATGAAACCTACAGTGCTTCCCCACATGATTTAACATTATTTATAATGACTTTCAATAGTAATTTTCAACAATGTTTTGTGAGGAAAGCTACAATGCTTTCCCCATATGATTAAGTTTTATTACAAAGTTAAATTCTAACCAACTCGATATTAAAAAAAAAAAAAATCGTCGAAGATAATTTTAAAAAAATATATTACAAAAAAGAAAAACACAAAAGAAACTGGAAAAAAACCATGTGAGGAAAAATTGTATCAATTCATAGTGTTTTGTGAGGCAAAACTTGTATTTATTTGTAATTGCAATTATTAACCAGCTTAATATTTAAAAAAATAAAACTGATAAAGATAATTTTAGAAAAAAAAAACATAACAAAACAGAAAAAAACCACATGAGAAAAAACACTGTAGCAATCCACAGTAATTTGCGAGGAAAGTTACAGTGCTTTCCTCACATATTGTAATTGTAATTTTTAACCAGCTCAATATTAAAAAAATAAAATAAAAAAAAATAATTTCGGAGAAAATAAAAACAAAAACAAAGAAAACCATGCAGAGAAACACTGTAGCAATCAACAATGTTTTAAAGAAAAAAATTACAAAACTAAATTCTTAATCAGCTCAATATAAAAAAAGTTAACAAATATAATTTTGAAAAAATAAAAAAATAAAATAGAAAAACTAATTGGAAAAACACCGTAGCAATTCACAGTATTTTAAAGGAAAAAAATTACAAAACAGAATTTTTAACCAATTCAATATTTAAAAAGTAAAATCAATAAAGAAAACATTTTAAAAGAAAATTAAATGGAAAAAAAGGAAAAAAAAAAGCAAAGTTGGAAAAAAAAAAAAAGGAAAGCAATTTTGAAAAAAAAAACGAGAAAAAAGGAAAGTTGAAAAAAAAATGCAAAAAAAAGAAAAAAAAAAGAGAAAGCACTGTGGATTACTGATTACTGTTGTAATCCATAGTGATTTAGGTGTAGGGGAACAATAATTGCCCCACACCATTTAGAGTATTGTATAATATATATATTTTTAATTTAGTTTAGGTAATTTTTAGTTGGGTTTTTTTTTTTATCTCAATTTCATGGCGTGCGCAATGAGTTAGTTTAGTTAATTCAATTTGATTCGGATTTGTTTTCCTTTAATTTTTTATAATTATTTTTTTTAATTACAATATTTTTTAATAAATTATTATCTCTTGAACTTTGTTATTTTTTAACTTTTCTTTTTTTTTTGTTATTTTGAGAGTAGGTAAAATTAATTTGAGTTGGCTCAAGATATTTTTGATGTGTTTTTATTGAACTTTAGTTTTTTACTAGGTCATTTTTTTGATATATTTTTTTAATCCTAATCTTATATCGCAAGCTGTTGGTTTGTTAAGTTATTCTGTGTTGACTTGAGTGTTTTTTTATGTTATATATTTTTTTCATCTCTAATAGTAAGTTATTAGACTTAGAATTTTATAATTTATTTTTGTTTTTGTTTTACGAGTTTTTTTTTTCCTCATATCTTGGATTGTATTTTTATTAATTTAATTTAAATTATTTTAGATTATTATCGTTTGAATATTTTTTTTTATTTTTATTGTTGGGTTGGAAAATGTTGTCCCTGCTTGTGGCGCAGCGAGTGCACATATCTAGTAACAATATTGAAATATGTACCTTCTACTACGTGACTTCCATTAATCTTCTTACAAAGAGCAGGACTAACGATTATACATGGTTTTCCAGACGAGGATTATGAAGCACTGTTTTGCGCTGATAAAGTGCACAAGATTTTACCTCGCAAGTCCTTGGGAAATTCAAGACCTGTCTGCAATAAAAACCAAGTTGCTCATGAGAAAATAACGGATAATTGGTGTGTTCTTCAACCAGGAATCCAGAAGATTTATTACACACTAGCAGTTTCATCGATAGAAGTGTTTTGTTGATATTTGCATTAGTAATATGTCCGTACATATATTACAACTAGACTTGTGGACGAAAACATCCATAGAAAAAACTCTCATCAATAATTTGTGGACTATTATTAAATCTGTCAGTAATAAACATACTGATGATTTGCACACAAACAAAACACATCAAAAAAAAAATTATCAATTTTATTCTATTGATAAATATAACATATCACTAACAAAATATCATATGGAATTCCATCGGTGTGTTACCAATAACAATAATATTTGCAGTAATTCTTTTTCAACTCTCCAAAATACACTAATGAAGCTGTGTTGTTGGTAATATTTTAAAAATAGTTTTTTTTTTTAAAATAAAGAACAAAAGTAGAAAAATAATTATAACAAATTTATTTTATAATTTTAAAATAAATTAGTGTGAAAATAAAATATTTATTACAAATTTAAGCATTTATACGTTCAAATACAATAAATCTAAAATAAAGATGAGGCTGGAGGAGGAGGAGGCTGGTCGTTGTTGGGATCATTGGGCCAATTAAGGGGTGTACATAAACCACCTATATGTGATCTCATCTCTGTTACCAATCAACAAAGTTCTTTATAATTATCAATGAGTCATTCATATTTATTATTAAGATGAACTATTTGATCCTATACCTGTTGGTCTAACATCCCCACCAACTCTAAAGTTTGAACACTTAGAATCAATTATGAACATCCAACTATCGAAGCATTACAAGTCGTTTGCAAGTTGTTGGTCGTAATTTTAGAGAGTTTGTACACCTAATTTTTATTGGGCTCACAAGACAATCATGCATTCAACCACAAATCTAGATCGATATCCGAAAGGGTCGAAGGATCGTCCATGTGTCTCTCCTACAACCAGTTGTTATATGTATCCCGAAAAAAAAAATCAAAATAGTAACATAAGAAAAAAAAAAAGTAATTGAAAACCCACATACCACAAAGTACTGAGCTCGGCTATCAATGAATTGTTGCACTTTTTTTGGCGGTCATCGCTACACACATGCATTTCAACAAAAAGCTCAAGTGAGCTTGGCTCGCGTACGAGAACCGTAACCTATAATAAAAAAAATATTATCATTTAAATATGTTTATAAACAAGAACTAATAAAAAATGGATGTAAAAAAAATACCACCATCTACTTCACAAGCAAAATGAACAGAACATAGCTATTAGTGTGCATGGTAATGGAAGCATGAACACGTCAATTTTGGTTATCCGTATTGGACTGTGACCATTAACCTCTAAGATGTACGACAATCTAAAATCCTTCCAAACTGTCATGTCATTTCAGCATGAAAGCTCTCTTTCTTTCGTATATTTTTTTGCTTTCTTTTGCGCCTCATTCAATAAATCACGCAACTTATATGGTATAAATGAATTATTTTTTAGTAAATGAAAAATAAAATTTTAATATTTGGAATAAAAAAAAACTATCCTAAATTCGATCTTACCTAATTGCAGCGCGATTCTCTCAACTTTGAACCTTGCAACATTATCATCAGTTCTCTCCCATTCAATTTTCCCTTTAAGTAAAAAATTATAAAAGAAAATTTTCAGTAATTTAAATAAATAGTCCAAATTAACATAAAAAAATATTTCAGTTAATACTAACCTTGAATCTTGAAAATCATGCAACAACTTGCGGTTTCCATTCAGGATATTTGAAAACCTGGCTCCATTGAAACAATGAGATTTTCATTGATGATTTAAAGGTTGATGTTATTGTTCTAGCAGCCTCAGTATTTATAAACCTAAAATTTCTTTCGTTAAATGATATTATGTTTTTAAAAATTATTAAACACATTGTTGTGAAAACAAAACAATGTACAATGAAAGCTTGAAGAGCCTGTGTCATTGCACTCATACTTGCGGGTAAATGGATCATGTTGTGAAGGGACCCCCTTGACATTGCATCATCGCACTTGACAAGCCCACGTCGTGAGTCGATGTCTATGCCAAAGGTGTTTGTTCTTGGTCAACACCTAACGACTCATAGTCGTCAACATTGTTGCTAGAAGAACTAGCAGGAATCCTATCCTCATGACATGCAATAGATTTTTCACTTGGCATCTACACAAATTATGGATAAAACAAATTAAATGATTCCTATTTTCTTAAAAAAAATTGGCCACATCTCCCTTATACAGGAAACTACCCAAGATTTTTAAAATACACAACATATATGCAACAAACTAGTTGTTTTTATTCAATTTTTTCTAACAATTTAGCATAATTTGATTTGGTTGAAAATTTTCATTTTGTAAATGATAATATTTTTAAACATAAATTTACAACAAATTATTCTAAATTTGCAAAAATGCAAAAAATAATTAAAATTAATCCTATACATTTAATTGAATTTGAACAACAAAATTGAAAAAAAAAACCAACTCAAATTCAAAATAATAATGGAAAAGGTATTACAATAAACACTAAAATTCAGCACAATTATTTCTAAGTAATAATATTTTTAATCATAAATTTATAAAAATTTCTTCTAAATGGAATAAATACAAAATAATAATTAAAATTATTCCTACACATTAAATTGAAATTGAACAACAAATTTGAAAAGAAATAACTAAAATTCAACAAAATAATGAAAAAAATATTTCAAGAAAAACTAAAATTCATGTCATTTATTAATTCATAAAATTAGTAAGAGCACAAAAATGAGCAAAAATAATGACAAAAAAATAAATAATACGGAAAAAAAAGAAGAAGAAAAAGGAATGAAAAATTCTTACCTTAATGGTGTACTTTATTTTGGCTTTTAATTAAACAAATAAGAAAAATAAGAAGAAAAATGAAGAAAGACAACATGTCTTAGGATGAGAAGAGAAGAGAAATGAATGCTTGATCTCAAGTGAGAATGAGAGAGAGAGAGATAAGAGAAGAGAAAGAGAGAGAAACTTGTGTGAGAGAGAAGAAAATGAAGCCCTGATCTGTCATGATTTAGGTCGTTTCTTTTAGTTTTTACTAACAGGATATTAAATATTAATATTTTTAATATTTCCATTAGTGATTCCATTTCTAAAGTCAAGTTGAGATTTAATGGTCTTGGTATCTAGGCATTTTTTTACCAACGAAATCAAATATGAAAAATTAAATGTTAATTTTTTTAAATATTTTTGTCAGTGATTCCATCTATAAAGTCAAATAGAAATTTTCAACTTGAGCAAAAATTTTCAGAAAGCCGCTTTAAATATTACTAACGACTTTTCATTCTGTCGGTAAAATAAGTGAATAGTCCAAAGATCATTCATTATCATTACATTGAGAAGTGAATAGTTCTTGTGATCTTTGAAATATACTGATAGACACATTCCATTTGTATAACCACATGTAATGAACACCGTGAATAGTGTCAGGGTAAAGGGGTACAATTCCCTGGTCTTTGGAATATACTGACAGAAATATTATGTCGGTATACCAGTATGCAGTGAGCACCATGAATAGTGGTAGGGTGAAAGGTAACAATTCCCATGATCTCTCGAATATACCCCACAAACACATTACGTCAGTATATCAGTAAGTAATGTACAATTTGTTGGTATTTTTGTCGATGTAAAATAGTGTCTAGTGACAAATTATATTTGTATTTCCTATTTATCCATCTTGCAAATACTTAAATTTACAGTTACACACACAGCATAATAACACGATCATACCCAGTCGTAATAGTCCAAGTTGGAATATAGATGTTTGTCTTCGATCGTCAATTGACTCATCCTCATCTCCATCACAATATTGTATGTTGATTTCATCGTTATCATCTTCATCAACTTGTGTATATTTATTGGAAGTCAAAACATTATATAACTTTTCAGGTTTAACATTAATAAAAATATTCTTGATGATGTAAAAATTTAAATTTTTTTAAGTCATTAGATGAACCGACTTGATATGGATCAACTAACTCACCAAGTTGAAAGATATCATCTCCTATGATCAATTCATCATTGCTATTATGAACAATCTTGACACGACCACCAAGTTTGGTTTTCACTATGGATTACCAATAAGCTCTTGAAAGATCCTTTCTAAAGGAAGGATTATATGTGTAATAAACTTGTTGTCATTATTTGTTGAAAATAAAGACATCGTCGACATTGCAGAGTCTAGCTTTTAAATTAATTTTGATCAAACCATTACGGGGATTTACTATGATTCCTCTATTAGTGGTGTCATACCAATATCATTTGAATAAAAACACTCTATTATACTCGCTATGATATTACACATCAATGACCTCTTCCAACTTCTTATAGTAATCAACTTCAAACTCTTTTGAAGTCGACCATTTAACATAAACCACGCGGTTATATGTCTTTTTGTCATGCTCATATTCTTCAGTATGAAACATATATCTATTGAAGAAATATCGGTTATAGCACTTCACCTTTATTTCAAGACCCAAACTTAGTAAATACAAAGTAACACTAGCATTTCCACCCAATTAATAAACCTGGTTACATAAAGTACAACCATGAACAGTTGGCGAGAATGTGTAATGGGATCAAGTTTCTCAAGAGATAAAAATAATGAAATGGTACTTATATGTGTTATAAACCACGTGGAAAATTATTCATCTTGTAATCGAAAATTTTAGGATTTAGTCAGTTGTGAGTTTTGCGATAGTAAATATTAATGATGTTACTTGTGAGGAATTGAACAATATATCAGTTTGTGATATTATAAAAGATACTTTATTCAAAAATAATGACATGTTAAGTAGTATACTTACTAAATAAAAGGTCTTGGTTCATCGCAATTAAATAACACATAATTATATGCTTGTTTGAATTCTATTTATGACAAATACCTTCCTCTCACGACATTTTTTTTGGTACGGGTCGTCTATAATGAGAGAATATTGACAAGTTCCCACTCGAAGGCACTTTCCCACCACCTTCATGCCTTGGAATACATTGATTCTTGTTCTAACCCGAGGCTCAAAATAGTACAAGATAAATGTTGAGATCTCTTTAATAATATAGACCTCGCATAACGAAGCCTCAATATATGCCTTGTTTTTTTAATTTTTATTTTTAAGGTTGAACAAGTAAATGCATGAAATTAAATGAATGTTTTGAAATATGCAAACAAAGACAATAAAATTTTAATTATGATACATGTTTTAACCCTATTCTCTTGAGTGGATACATCCATCTATATTGTATTGAGCCTCCAACTTTTGTCTCAAACGGTAAATATATGAGTAGATACTCCATCGAGTCGAAAGATGATGGAGAGAATATCATCTCAAGTTTGCATATTGTTTGAACGATATTCATTTCAAGCCTCTCTATGTGTTGTGTCTGTAACTTGTTGGAGCATATATCTCTAAAAAAGTGATTGATCTTTGTGAATGAATCTCATATCCTTTTTTGTAATAAATCCTGGTAAGCTAAAAAAATAAGTGTTTGCATAAACACGAGAGGCAGTCATAGCTCTTCATTACATACAATATGCAATCCTTCAAATTTATTAACCTTGATATGTTTGAGGCATGTCTATCAAGAAAACAGAGACTTTTAAGCTATTGGTAGACAAGTAACTGTGCATTCTTATCTAAGGGAAGCTAACTTTGGGCTTTGCAACCTGTAACCCAACATAAATCAACTCTATATTTGTACGATGACAAAACAAAGTTATATCCATTCTAGCATTGATGACTTTCTTTATTTTCCCCTTCACGTCTATAACCATGTTGATAATATTTTTAAACATGTTCTTTTCTATGTGCATTATATTAAGGTTATGACGAAGAAGATTGGTCTTCCAATAAAAAAGCTCCTAGAAAATACTTCATTTTACCCAATTGTGAGTCAAACCAAAACCTGAAAATTTCTGCTTACTAAATTGAAAACCAAACACAATGTTATCATACTTTGACACTACTTTATACAATCCTTCACCTATAAGAAGTGGTGGTGCAACATCCATTTCAACTCTATCAATAAAGCGATCCTTTTTGTTTGTTTTGAACTTGTGAATCATTGACAAAAACCGTTGATAATAGTAAAAAAAAAAAGATGATTTACTGTCATTTATTAGCATGAATGCCTTGTTATTTTCTATATAGTATAGACATGTTAGTTTTCCATACGTGCTCTAACCAGAAACCATTTCATAAGATAGAAAATCATTGATGGTCCTCACCAAAGCTGTCTTCATCAGAAAATTTGTTTCCTCGATACATCATAAGTCAAATCCCCAGATGACCACAACTACTTCAACTCATCAATGAACAAACATCTATATTCCGACCTGGACTATTATGATCGAGTATGATCATAGATAAAAATATGAACTCCAGCCTTATACACATCCTTGTTGGCAAGTTGTAAACCGTGAGTATCATTGGCCAATAAGAATAAGGAGTAAAAAAAAAACTTGAATGGATTGAATTTGTTTGTATATAACTCAAGATGCACATTCCTTGTCTTCACTGAAAAATAAAGATGCACACTGTTAAAGTGTTTCCAGGCTTCACCATCAAAAAGGTGCATCATCACTTCACCCATCATATTATATGATTGGTGTCTTGTTATGTGCTTATCAATCTTTGATATCATGACTAACATATGCAGTCTAGGTGTAATTGGAAAGTATATAAGTTTTTTTTATGCGACAAGAGACTTTTCCTTTTTAGTCATGGGTTTATAACAAGAATGCTCACATGTTCTGCACTCAATTAACTTAGCATTTTCAAGATAGTACATACAGAAGTTTGGACACATGTTAGTTTTCTAGTATCCTAGACCGAGGGGTTTCATCATGGACTTAGCAACATAGAATTTCTCTTTCAACATGTTCCCTTCATTTAAAATGCTTCTTATCCATTTGATAATTCTATCATAACCAGCTTCACTCAACCCGTGATTTGACTTAATGTTGAACACCTGTGCAATGACCAATAATTTATTGTGATTTGTGCAACCATCCTATAATGGTTCGTTAGAATCTTTCAAAAGATAATAAAAAAAAAATGGTCGCATCTACATTAGGTTTTTCATCAACGATTGGACATTGACTAGCATGACCTTGATTCATTCTCATTGCATACATAACCATATTCCTATAAGGATTACTATTTTTATCTACAACTTCATACATGTTGCTAGAACTAGAAGTTGACCCAACCATCTTTTCTACCATCATATTGTAAGAAACATATGGTTCTCCGTGTAGATACCAACAAAAGCTATTTATTTATTAATCCTTTTTTGTTGAATATGCATCGTTGCAACATCTGAATCAAGAAAATTTTTATTTTTACACCTCTTACATGAACATCTAATACCCCCTTCACTAATATTTCTTGGATTAGATAGTATATAATTAATAAAACCCTGAATCCCTTTACAATAATTCATCATCCACAAACATTGGGGTAAATCTCTATACATCCATGAACAATCATTCATTACTTATATCAAACCTATATAAAATAATAACAACATGTATTAATTAACTACGTTAACTAAATAATTTGCAAAAATATTGATTTAACTCAAATTTATTCAATCTATTTTAATATTACTCTTAATTCATTATCAATTATCTACATAAATTTAAATTTCTAAACATTTACCGAAAATCTCAACTTCACAATAAAATTAACAAAATATAAAATGAACTTGTTAAATAAGCCATTATTTATTTCATTACAAAACACTTAAGTCATAAATTCGACATAAGATTCATCAATTTATAAATAAATATAATTTTATAAAATCTAAATCCATACAAAAAAATTGTATGAGAAAAAACTATACAACATGTAAATAGCCGAACAAAACACATATCTACAAAAAATATACAAAAAAAAAAAATCAACATTTTAAAATTGAGTTCAAATATATATATATATATATATATATATATATATATATATAAAAGGTAGATTTACTTATTTAAAATGGAGAGTATTAAATAAAATTTGAATCAAAGTATAAATATTAATAAACTGAGTGTTGGGGTGATTTTTTGTTGTAGAAAAAATGCATTAAAAAAAAAATGAAGAGAGAGAGGATGATCGATCACCTTGTCATAAATTAAATATCATTAATGACATTATTAATAGAATTATTCAATTAATAACTCCATCAGTAAAAGTAAATTACTATAAGATTTGTTTATTTGAATCTCACTATAATATTTTCTGTCATTCCCTTAATATATACAAAGAGAATTTTTCTATCAGTATTTAAGAGATAAAAAATTATGTCCAAAAAAGATCATCTTAATAAACCCGATAAAAAAAAAAAATCATCACTGTTTTTGTTTTTTTTTTATTTGTTAACTTTTTAGTAATGACAGATAATTTGATTGAAGCGAGGGGTAATTAAATACATACTGAAATTTTTATTTTTATTTCCTTTCTGTTATTTATGTTTACGAATCAAAGACTACAAAATCTTATAAAAATGCACAAGCAGAATCCTATCAACTATGATTAACGAATATTATGCAAGTAGAAAGAACCAACCCCAATTCCCAGGACAAACAAATAGTGGAGAGAACAGAAAACGCGCCACTAACAAACTTAAACTGTCCACACACCAGGTGTTTGATAGTATGCCCCACTAAAAATCCCCTCCAAGCATTCCTCCATATTCTCTCCACCACCCAAGTACACCTCTACACTCCTCCCAGACGGCACTTCACACAACCCAGGTCCCACAATCCTCTCTGCGGGCTCCACAGGACTCCCCCTTCTTGCATGCCTGGAAGCAACCTCCCTAATCTGCATAGGAGACAATACCTGATCTGCCGTGGCAGGGATTTCCGGCATATTCGTTGGAAAGTTAAACGTCGCCGAAGGCCCTCGTAAACACAAAACAGCAGCATCATATGCTCTTGCTGCTTCCTCTGCAGTACTATAAGAGCCTAACCATATTCTATCCCTGCTGTTAGGTTGCCTTATTTCTGCTACCCATTTTCCCCACTTTCTCATCCTCACTCCCTTGTAACGCCCGTTATGATCTCCTCTCTCCCTTCTTTCTCTCACCATTTCAACGCTGGTTTTCCAAAAACTGAGAACCATGTATATAAGGCTACTGACTACTGTTATGTGAGAGGATGCGTGTGTGTTTTCCACGTGGTCTGATGTTGATTGAGGTGGGAACATGGAAAGTGGCTAGGCGGTGAATTTCCAACCCTTAAGATTCTTCTGGGTGCTTACACGTTGTTGAGATTTTTGTGATGGGCGTGCAAAAGTTAACACGTGGATGATATGTTCGAACCTCGCCATGCACCTGCCTGTTCTTATCGTTATCGGCTTATTGACCGGGTTCTCGAAGGTCAACTATATTCGTCTTTGGTGGCAACGACACGTCGACACCTTTTCTAGAAATGTAATCATAATTATTTTTTTTTATATTTTTAATTTAAAAATATATTAAAATAATATTTTTTTTATTTTAAAAATTATTTTTAACATCAATATATAAAAATATCTAAAAATATTTTAAAAAATTAATTTAAAAAAATTCAATTTTTTAAAAAATTTTTAAAATATAAAAACAAACGGGATTAAACCACATTAAAAAGATATTTTTAAAAATAATCTTAATTTTTTAAAAAAAATAAATAAAATAAATTTATTAATATTAAAAATAAATTTTTCTCTTTTCTAGTTCACATTCCAATTACTATTTTGGTGACTGAAAAATAAATCCTACAAGATCTTTACGAAAACACTTGTTTTTTAATTGATCTCAACCACATAATACCCTTGCAAACATCTCTAGAATATCAAAAAACCAACACGTCAACCTATTAAGCCTAAAAAATATTCAAACCACCAAATCAAATAGGAAAAAGACATTGTATCTTTAACCTAAATTTATTTTTTTTAGGTCATGTTGAAATTTAAAATAACTATTATAAGATTTTTTTTATCTAGTAAAACCCATTAACACCATTTTTAATATATTTAATGGTAAGAATCGTCATCAACAAAAGCTTTATCTCTTTTTTACTATGGAAAAGGGATTGAAAGAGCTTTATGGAACCCTTGACATTCATTATTTGACAAATTTGTTGGTAAATTTAAATAAAGTTTTATTTCCCAATCGGTTTAAATTTTTATAATTAATTTAGTCTTAGTATTTTAATAAAGGTGATGTGATTTCTATCCTATAATTTATTATTAATACTGTAAAGTCTAAAATATTCTTATATAATATCCGCCTTAATTACTTTTTATTTTTTAACTCCTAAATTTCATTTTAATGTTTCCTTTCAAATTAATAAAAAAAAAACTACAAAAAAGACCTATATTTTAAGAATTTTATTTTATTTTTTTGGTGGATCAAAATTCCCAAAAATAGATTTATATCTATAATTATTATATATATTTTTAGTCCTAACGCATAACTTTAATAGTGAAATCATTAAATCATATAACAATATTAAAATATCAGTAATGATTTATGAACTATAGTATAAGATATTTGGTATTTCAAAAATTCAGAGTAATTTATTTATAAAAATTACAATATTTACCAGCTCAAAGTTGAGTATGTAACAGAAAAAACAATTACTAGACTTTGTTGTGGTTTGGAGAATAAAATCATAAATATTTAGGCGTAATATACTATTTTTCATGTAATATTTTTTTTTAAGAATATAAAGAAGTTAATTTTAAAATTAATTACTTTAATATTTTCATAAAAATATAAGAAACACATTAAATAAGGTTATCTTAATCTCTAGAATAATAATAGAGAGAAAATAACAAAACAAAGACTAGAAAGGTGGAGAAAACAAAGAAAGAAGGGCTAGGGGAGTGATTTAATAAGTCGGGTATATATAATGTGTATTAATCACATGAAAAACATTACAAAAAACATACAAGAGTAATAGGAAATTTTCGAGTTTTACCATGTATCCTGCTTGTAATTAATTAATATTTCCACTTTATGCTTTTCTTGTTAATCATTTGCTATTTCTACGAAGAGAGTTTAAAGAGAAGCTAGAGAAGAAAAAAAAAAAAAGGCAAACCATAGCCACTTTATACTATTGGATCGGTCTGATTTATGGATATATTGTTCACCATGATGTTCTCTATAATCTGATCGGAGGGGTTATTATTATCAATCTTTGTTTGATAGTTGCAACCAACACAATTATTTGGGAAAAGCCCGTCTCGGGTCAGTCATTGTCGTTAGCTTGTTTCTCCTCTTTTCACCATTGGATTCACCTAAGATTTTGGATAAGGAAGGTTTGCCCATATGTATTCTCCCTTATGATCGGTGGAGATTGGAAACAAACACTTCGGCAAGACGTTCTTCTTAAACAATGGATCATCATTTTCCAGGTCAGTTTGGTTTTAAGTTGATCTTGTATAATTTAACTATTAGATTGAGCTGATTTTTAGATATGTTGTAAAAAATATGATGGTCTATAATTTCACCATTAGGTTTCAACTGGATATCAATTTATAGAAAGTTATGGTAGTCTGAATATATTGTTTATGAACTCATTGTTTTACTATTTCAACCCATTACATCACCATTAATTATTGTTTCAAACCGGTATTGTAGAATTTTGGAAACCTTTAATCTAATAGCGAATTTTACTATTTATTTGGAAAGAGTTTTCCCTAAAGAGTTTTCAATTGGATCTCAATTTATAGAAAGTTATGGTAGTCTAAATATATTGTTCATGAACTCATTGTTTTATTGTTTCAACACATTAAGTCACTATTAATTACTGTTTCAACCCGATACTGTAGCATTTTGGGAACCTTTAATCTAATAGCAAATTTTACTGTTTATTTGGAAAGAGTTTTCCCCAAATCACCCATGGTCCTGGTTACCATGGCTACCCATTAAACCAACACTAGCAGCACAAAAACCATATCCAACACCATCAACAACACCTCTAAACCACCACCAAACACAAACACCAACACCACCAAAATCAAAACCAACTCCTCCTCTGGAACATGAGCTGAGAGAGTTAGGGTTACCAACTCTAGCACTCGATTTGCTCTAGAATTAATTCCTTGTAAACAGATTGGAACTCGTCTTAAGATTTTTTAGGAAATCTTGATAGAGAATCCACAACAATAATCATTGCATGATAGGTTTTTCCTGAATTTAAAATGTTGTATCATGTTTTTAATTCTATTACAAATAGAATTTGGAAGAATTATAGCCTTGAGAATGTGAAAATAACAGCTAATAATTTCATAACCTTACGGTTCAAAATGGAGACTGAGTTGCAAATGGTACATGAAAATGGTCTTTAAATGTTTAAAGGCAAAGCATTATTCTTCAGCAATGACACCTTTATTATATCTTTGACAAGATCCCAGTTTGGATTCACCTTCAAGGTTTGTCATTCCTATTATGGTGCAAAAAAGGGTTGAGCTTGGTTGCTAGTCTGGTTGGTAGGTCACTTTCATGTGATAAGCAAACTTATGCATGTACGTGTCTAGAATATATACAAGTTTGTGTGGAGCTTGATGCATCCCTCCCTTTTATCCACCAGTTTGAGATTGAGATCCCATTCTCGAATGAGTCGATTTCAGTTGAGGTTGACTATGAATAAAAACCCCAATGGTGTGAAAATTGCAAGCTATTTAGGCACTCTTGTCAGATTTCGGTTGATAAGTCAATTAGTAATAACGGTAATGGAAAAGCAGTTATTGAGTCTTTTCTCTCTAAATCACTACCACACTAAAATGGTGTTGATGTTATCAAGTACTAGTTAACTGATTTAGTCCTAGGTAAGATGTTGGTTTGGTTTTGACTGGTAATAAATCTATAGGCTTCACATTCGTCATCATTTAGTGTTAATAAGGCCAAAGATGAAGCCTAAAGATTTATTAGCAATCAAAACCAAACCATCATTTAGCCTAGGACTGAATCAGTTAACTAGAAACTGGAATTTATTTACCTTTCGACCAATTCCTAAAGTAGAAATGGTTAACATGATTGTTTTCCCCTTAAAAGTTTTCAAGGTAGACACGACTAGAACCGTTGATACAAACAGAGCACCGCCATCATTTTGGTGTGGTAGTGATTTAAAGGGCAAAGACTCAGCAACTTCTTTTCCCTTATTGTTATGACTTATCAATCGAAATATGATAAGAGTACCCAAATAGCTTATACTTTTCACACCATTTTGGCTTCCATTCATATTCAACATCAACTAAAATCGACCCATCCAAAAGTAGGCTCTCAATTTCAAACTAGTGGATAAAAAGGAGTGACATATTAAGCTCCACATAAACTTGCACATATTCTAGACGTGTGCATCCATAAGTTTGCTCATTACATGAAAGTGGCCTACCAACCATATTAGTAGTCAAGCTTAACTTCTTTCTAGACCATAATAGGAATGGCAAACAATGAAGACAAATCCAAACTAGGATCTTCAAAATCCTATTCTTGTCTAAGACATAGTAGAGGTGTCATTGCTAAAGAATTCAAGCTTTGCCCCCAAACATCTAGGGACCTTTTCCAAATGCCATTTGTAGCTCAATCTCTGTTTAGAATAGGAAGATCATAAAATCAATAGTCATTATCTCACATTCTTAAAGCTATAGTTTTTTCATACTCTGTTTATAATAGAATTAACAACATGATATGACATTTTAAATCAAGGAAAAAAGCTTATTATGCAATGACTCCATTGTTTTGATTTCTTTGTCCAGATCTCCTCAGAAACCTTAAGACAAGCTCTAATCTATTGATAAGGAATGTCTTCTAGAAAAAAACCGAGCATTAGAGATAGCAACCCTAACCCTTTCAACACATGTTCTGGATGAAAAATTAGTTTTAGTTTTGGTGGTGGTCGTGGTGGTATTTTTGGTTTGGTGTTTGTGTTTGTGTTTTGTGGTGATTTATAGATCTTGTTAATGGTATTGGTTATGGTTTTTATGTTGATGGTGTCGATTTTACAGGTGGTCATGGTGACTAGAACCATAGGGATGATTTAAAGAAAATTCTTTCTAAATAAACAGTAAAATTCATAATTTGAGTAATAGCACCCAAATGCTATAGTGCCAAGTTGAAATAGTAATCAATAATGTCTTAGTGAGTTGGTACGGTAAAAAAGTTAGTTTGTAAACACTATATTCAAACTACCATAACTCTTTGTAAACTTAAATTCAGATGAAACCAAAAAGTGAAACTATAAACCATTATATTGTATATAATATATCAAAAAATCAACTTAATCCAACAATTAAATTACTCAAGATCAGCATAAAACTAAATTATCTGGAAAATGATGATTTACTATAAATCATCATATTATGCACAACATATCCAAAAATTAATTTAATCCAACAATTAAATTACTCAAGATTAGCATATAACCCAAACTAATCTAGAAAACGACAATTTATTATAAACCATCATATTATGCACAATATATCTAAAAATCAACTTAATCCAACAATTAAATTATCCAAGATCAACAAACAGTCGACCTAATCTAGAAAATGATGATTTAGTATTCAAGAAGAACAGTGTTTGTTTTCCATCCTTGTTTTCAATCTCCATCGATCAAAAGGAAGAACATGCCTAAGTGAACCTTCTTATCCTAATTTCTTGAGAATTCAACAATGGACGGAGAAGAAACAAGTTTGCAACAATAACTGACCCAAGGTTCAAGGAAAGTTAAGCCAGTCTTAACTCTCGGCAACAATAACTGACCCAAGGTTCAAGGAAAGTTAAGCCAGTCTTAACTCTCAAACAGAGCTTAAAGTAATTACCCCTCCTGTCAGATAATAGAGTACGTCATGGCAAACAACACATCCAGAAATCAGACCGATCTACCAGTGGACGGCAGCAATATAGCTTTCAAAATGCCTTTCTATCTTTTCTTCTCTCTATATAGATGCAAATGCTCTTCCTAAACCCTAAACCATTTTTAAAAAAAAAAACATACAAGGATAGCAGGAAATAATCGTCTGTTACCAATGTATCCTGCATGTAATTAATTAATATTTCCACAGTATGCTTTTGTCCTCTTAATCACTTGCTCTCTCTCTCAAAAAAAACACAACCAAGCCCGCCAGGGCTAACCAGGCCCGAATTCATCCAATAAACTGCAAGTCTTGCCCTCCATCCACCGATAAGCGTGCAGAAATAGTCTGCTGAAATATGAACAGATAGCAAACCTATGATGACACAACCAAGCCCCCACCAGGGCTAACCAGGCCCGAATTCATCCAATGAACTGCAAGTCTTGCCCTCCATCCACCGATAAGCGTGCAGAAAAGGTCTGCTGAAATATGAACAGATAGCAAACATGTGGAAGGAAATACAGAAGTTGGCTAGAATACAGAGAAAATCTTCTATCATTTAATTGAAGAGGAATCCAGCACCGAACAATAGGAAGAACGAAAAAATGGCAGCAAGTATACATATATGTATAATATAAACTACAAATAGTGACAGCGGAAGGCATTGGCCAGGTACCACTACTATCTGCAACCCTTCAACAGATAAGCGGAGGGACTTGAAAAGCTTATGGCACTTGAAGATTTCCCATTTTCTGTTAGCTTCCCAGGTGTTCCACATTCACTAAAGTCAAGGGTCCGGCATTCTGTCTGCAAGAGTTCCAAATAGTCTTTTTAGCTGGCATCTTAATATTCACAAAAGAAAAGAAAGTGATAGAATA
Organism: Populus alba; assembly: GCF_005239225.2. Taxonomy (NCBI): domain Eukaryota; kingdom Viridiplantae; phylum Streptophyta; class Magnoliopsida; order Malpighiales; family Salicaceae; genus Populus; species Populus alba. The sequence continues at coordinate 3,220,990 of NC_133301.1, read as the reverse complement.
TGCTTGGATGGATTTTGGCAACCATGAGTATACCTGAGGAACTTTCCTCAAAACAAAGAAACAAAAGGGTAAACCAAAGGCCAGAAATATGGATGTCAACAAATAAAAAAACGTTCTGTAAAAGTTATGCGCAATCAGACTTACCAAAACATTTGAAGCCAAATGGGAGCGATTCTCTTGGTCACCATTTTGATCATTGGAGCGCCTCCTTTCTTTTAATATGGACTCGGGAGTGTCTTTACCCAAAACCTCTAAGGCATCGGCATATGCAGATGCAGTGTGCTCACTTAACTGCTTCATTAGTGCAATGGCATCATAGCTTCTGTCCCCAGGACTCATGAAATACCCAATATCCTGGAAAGAAATTCCAGATAGTTAAAGAAAATCTCAAAACATATCTGATAATTAGCTTATCAAAAAAAGTTATCTACCTCGATGGATATTTCTGTATCAATCCTTGGGCCTGGCACAAAAGAATTAATGAACCAAGGTGACTTCCATGCCGAAGGGGATTCGATACTCCTTTTGAAAGGGGTATCACCAAATCTAGAAATGAACACCATCAACCAAGCATCTAATAAGCATCATGGTAATGCCAAAACAAGAAGTCACGTATATCTATCTCAACACAGATGAAGCTAGAAAATATCAGGAAATCCCAAGTTCCAACCCGAACATAAACAACCAGCAGCTCCCATAAAATTAAAATGAGACAGGAATATTTGACATGGCAGCAGCTTTACTCAACCACTAAAACAGCGTGGTGACTAGGATCATAAAAGAAACACAGGTAAACTTACATGCCAAAATTTCCAGTTCCAGCATTGTTCCCAGAATTATCAGGCATATTCTCTGATGGTGCTGATGAAGGAATAGATTGAACTGATGTGCTTTCAATTATGTGATTTTCATGGTTCTTCTTACAACTAGTAGGGCTAAAGATCATGCATGGATTTCCAAATGAGGATTCTGAACCACTGGCTTGCTCTGATAAAGTGCCCAAAATTTTACGGTACAAATTCCTGGGAGTTCGAGCACTTGGACCAAATGCTCTGTCTGCTTTAAAACCAAGTTGATCAGGAGAAAATAACAGATCATTGGTGTTTTCTTCAGATAGGACTCCTCCAGAAGACTGTTGCACCTAACAAAAGGAAGGGGGTAAAGAAAAAGATATTAAGAAAAAGACACTAAGATAGAAGCGAGGGGAAATTATAATTGGTAATGAAAATACAAGAAAAACACACATATACTGACAAGCAAATTTTGTTTTTCTTTATTTCCTTTTCTTTACAAATCAAATAGTACAAAATTTTAGATGATGCACAAGCAGAATCAAACCAACTATGAATAAGGAATATAGTACTATGGAATATGCTAGTAGAAAGAACCAACCCCTCCCACACACAGTAACAAAAAAAAAGGAAACGACAAGAAAAGAAAGAAACGTAACTAGAGAGAAGACTACAGACAGAAAATAATAATAATAACTCACACTTGCATCGGAATGAACCTTGGACCTCGCATCACTATCACCTGTCCCTTGCTTTACATTATCCTTGGTATTACTGCAAAATTCATCAGTGCCTTCAAGAGCAGGGTCCAGATTTTCCTTATCCTCACCTGAGGATTCATGGTTCTTTTCCTGATTGGACGATGTGGGCAGCAGAGATGATCTGTTGCGAGTCTCACTCTCGTCAAACATAACATCCAAACATGGAAAATCTTTGCTCAAATTGGATGCCATGTCAATCTCAAGTTTTTTGTCAACTCTTCTGTCTGACAAGGGTGACAATAAATCCCGGTTTCGTTTCTTCAGAATGGATGGTGTGCCTGTGAAAGTCTTGGCAGCACTTTTCAGAACAGCATCAGGGCTACCATCCCGAGATGGTGAATCCCATAACCTAAAGGGAGTGATGCAGTTCATGGAAGACATCATCAATTGGCGAATACCAAGAGGACTATACTCTTGTTGCATATCACTGCCAGATTGTACAAGATCACAACTGAGAAATGGCATATCCAAGCTTGGGAAACGAGGAGGTTCATAGCAAAGACCTCCTGCCTCCTGTTCTGCATGCACATTTGGTTTCTCATCTGCAGCACAAGATGATATGGTATCTGAGAATGAAGGAAAAGTATTCACGGGCACTAACTTTGATGGTTCCTTCAGATATGGTTTCTCTTGCAGCTCTGTGTTATCAGTACCATTGTCACATGAGGAGTTGATGGCATCAATGGTATAGATAAAGCTATCATGTATGCTTGTAATAAACTGTTGTTCGAGAGTTCCAAATGATTGGACCATTAACGGATTGGGTTCCCTACCATACACAGGTTTGTTATCATCAGCAGAATGTAGTGAAGAACCAGGAAGAAAAGATTGGTGGCATGAAGTTCCCAATATAGCAGACCTTGGAGGACAAAATGACTGTGAAGTACTTCTCTCTGTTTCAGATATCTGGATGTTTGGTGATTGAGGAAGTGATGAATCCATGTCACCTCCTAAGTCAGCCACATTTGAGTCTTTTGTAATATTTCCAGAGGAAAAAATTTCACAATTTGCTGCCTCTGAGAATAGAATCCGGCAACATTCATCATCAGATACGAATATCTGGCCTGATTGTGCAGAACTTGCAGCGATATTTCCCATGGAAGTAGGAGCACCCAGGCCAATGGAAGTTTGAAATGGATCATTCACCAGTTCATGGCTTTCATTAGCAGTTATGCAATGAGTTGGCAAACCTGATGATTCCTGCCTTAGTTCTAGGGCGGATATGTTAGGTAGCTCCTGTAATTCAAATTGATAATCACTGTTTGCAGAAGTCAAAGTGTTATGGGAGAAACTTTGCTGAAGAAAGTTGGAAGAGCCGCCCAATTCACAAGGCATTTCAGGGATGTAATATTGTTCTGAACAAGATGCTGGACTGGAGCTTTGCTCCTTTCTGGGACCAGATTCATCAGCAAACTGAAATTCTTCTCTTGTATGAAAAACTGCAATACCCTGGTCACCCGCAGACTGTGAGCAACCAACCATAGTTGATTCTTGACTGCATTCTGATATATCTTCTGCTTCTGAACCACCTCTCTGAGCATTATCATCTCCAGAACTGTGCAGCCTTGAGGAAGATGAGGGCAGGGATAGAGTTTGATGTCCAGCAAGAGGAGAGGATTGGAACTGTTCTAACAGACCTGATGCCACATAAGAGTCCAGTTTCTTCTTTACAGAACTGTTCCAGTGATTTTTTATGGCATTGTCTGTCCTGTTCACGACAAAAAATAAATCAAATCCACATTTATTAAAGGTCACTTTTAACACTACTGTTGAACTTTTAAATAACAGAAGTAGAGATGGGAACTAAACAGCGAGCAAGAACATGGATATACAAGCCTCAAAGGAGATAATGTAGAAGCTTGTGTTAATTCAAGCATGTAAGTAAGCAAAGAGCAAAAACACCCCCTGGTAAAGTTAAAATACAAAATTGGGAGTCTCTTCAAATAAGGAATGCACAAACCTTCCAGGCAAAAACTTTGTCAGCTCTGCCCATCTGTTCCCATAAATTTGATGTGCACGAATCAAGGCCACCTCCTCTTGCTGAGTCCACGCCTCTTTGTTTATTGCAGGATTAAGATGATTATGCCACCTAAATTATGCATACATCATTGCAAATGAAGAAAAATAAAGGACAAATTTAAACCATAAAACATAATTATATATGAGAGAGAAAATAATTGCAACTCTTGCAATGGGCAGAAGAATACTCTTACCTTTCCCGGCACTGCTTTCCGATTCGTCCAGGTAAATGCTGTGCAATTGTGGACCACTTCTTTGGCCCATATTTGTTCACCAATTCAACTATTATTTCATCCTCCTATTTACATTTCACAAATGAAACAGGCATATAAATTATCAAGAATATTTATCTTTAAGGTAGAAATTAGCAAGAAAAAAAATGGAAGCAAAGCCAGAATTGTCATAGACAGAAACAACCATATGGTATACCTCCTTCGACCAAGGACCTTTAACAAGTTCAGGATTCAAGACCTTCTGCCACCTATGTAGACATTGTACATCAGTTCTGTCCTTGAAACACTCAGCTACATAAATACCAATGTTTCAAATTAGAAAATATTTGCTATGTATCCCATAGACAAATAAGGAAGAGCTTGCAGTACCAACTAAAAATTAAACGTAAATTGGCTAAGATGGTTTTATATTGTTGCAACAAAGACCTAAAAGGACTGTAAAAAGAGAATGAAAACAAGTCTATAAAATGAGCATTGCTGAAATGGAAGTATTGGGATGGAAGTGGTGATGCACAAAAGGTAACAAATAGACATCTTGATATAGGAAACCATAGGACCAACTATAGTAAAATTGATGGAATATTGTGAAAGATGGTTCAGGCATCTACATTATAGACCTTCAGGAAAGCACTGATGAGGAAGGGTGGTCACTATATTTGAATAAAAGGTTTGAAAAATGGTAAAATATAAACCAAAAGTACTTGGCTAAAGGTAAAAATTATACAGAAGGATGTGATTTTAAGTGTTTCACTTAAGGATTTGGCTCAAGAAAGGGCAAAAAAACAGGCAATTTTCATGCAAGGAATGCAGACAAGTTTAAGAATGAAGCTTAGTCGATTCAGGAATTCTAAAACGATAAAACCTCCAAGCAGAAAGACTGCATTTAATGGAAAAGAATAAAATTAAAATTAATTTTAAGTTTAAGTTTTAAGTTAAAATTTTCTACAATAGTTTCAAAATCCAAAACTAAATTCTGTAGATAAACTATAGTTGGATGACAAGGTCCTTTTAAATCATGTTTTCTAGTGATCCATTATCAAAACTAAAAGTTGACAGTTTGATGTTCATCCTCAGCTTCTTATCCTTAAAATGTTGTATTCGTTCTCAGCCTATTAAAGGCAAGTATAATCCCTTTAAACACCACCCCCTAGGGGTGAATTAACAGTAATAATTGTTGATATCAAAATAAAAGCAAGAATTAAAGTTATCAAGTTTAGCAACTTCTATAGGAAAAGATAATGAAATGAGAAACTCGAAACAAGGAAAAGAGCTGAATTAAACTTATTAAGTTCACAACTGTACCAATTTTTTTCCAGTTCTTTCCTTTGAAACGCTGAACAGCCTTGCGCAGAATCTCATCCTAAACACATATAAAACTTGTTCATCACTATATATAACCAGATATGAGCTAAGAATTGGGGAAGTGTTAATTATAATAATGAAGCTAAAACAGAAATTAATGAAAAGAAACTTAAACGTGATGGGTACAAGTAAACAATAAACCTAAGCATCACCATGAGATGTCATTTCAGGCATGAAAAAGCAGTGAAAATCAAAATGGGAAAGGTTGCCCTGTAAACTAATCTAATCATTAGACCAAAAAAAAATGCAAGAAAAATTCCTTTTAAACATCTCCACGTCATAAAATAACTCTTCTACCAAGATACTTCGAGCACACAGAAGAATTACTACCTCTTCAGCTTTCCATTGCCCCTTCGTGGAACGCCTTGCAGGGCCACTAGTCCTCCTGCAAGAGAATAGCATAACACCATTCAGAATCCAACATATTTAACAGCCACTTCAGTCTCTCAATCACACAAAACATTAGAATGGCTTCTGAAAAATTACCCGTGAAGAAGCTTGGGTGGTCTCGGGATCCTGTCGCTAACAAGCCCATCCAAAGGAGCAGAAATTAACCTGTCACTACTTTCCATTGTTGTTTGATATACAAATAAAAAAGCTGCTGCACAGCCCAATTCCCACTCGTCCACAATTCATTATAAACCCCCCTACCAATCCGTTCCAATTTCCCCCAAACTCACGAACTAACACATAAACACAAAAAGAAAAGGAAACCCAGATCAGAATAACCTCTAAATAAAAATCTTCACTTCCTGAAATCACAAATTAGGGCTTTGTATTTCAGTGCAGTTGACTTGAATTGAAGTACAGTGGGGTTTCAAATTAAAAAAAAAAAAAAAGATTAAGAATTTAATTATACAATTAGTGAAATTAATTAACTTGTTAAGTCCCAAACCCAATTCATAATCAAAGTGAAAAAATTTCGAATTTCTAAATCATTCAGCTTCCTTCAAAACCTCCAAACTCGAATGAAACTGAAATTCAATTCTACAATCAGTAAAATTAATTTCTTAATACTTAATTAAGTAACCCTAAAACATGATCGAGGCAGATTTTCAATCTCTTTCGACCACTAACCATTCGAATTTCAAAAAAAAAAAAAAAGGATCAAAATGGCACAAATCTTCTGAGAAAAGTATTTTAATTTGTTCAAAGATAAAAAATAAATTAGAGACCTTAAAATTTAAAACTTCAAAGAAAAAGAGCTTCAAGGACTTACCAAACTGAGCTTCAATGACAGAAAAGAGGAGAAATCAAAGGACGAGAGAGACGATAAAGTGATTAAAACGGTGCGCATTTGCAGATCCAAGTGAAGTCCAGAGAGATTTTAGAGAGAGAGATCTGCAAATGCGTTTCTAGAGAGAGAGAGATCGAAACGGTCGAGAGAGAGCTTTCTTCTTCTTATTCATTTCAAAATTAAAGGGGCGGACTTTGGAGTTTATTCAAACCCTATGGATGTTAAACGTCGAGCAACTTTTTGAATGTCTTGGACTATTCTGATTTTTCCACGTTGGAATCCTAGCCGTCCATTTCATGGACTTCCTCGGCTTGGTATTTTTGAAAACCCAACGGCCAAATTTATTTTCTTCATCCACTCAATTTATTGTTTTATTTTTTTATTTCTCTTGTTATTACTTCCTCTTGACTAAAGTGTCTTGTCTAAAGTGAGTGTAGCTTATTTATTATTGTATTTTATTAAATACATCAAAATTAACAGCAACGAGTGTAATGAAAGAAAGAAAAAGCTAAGAAAAGGTATAATATAATGATTTCAATACATTAAATACTTTAATTGATTATAAAAATTCAAATGTGTAATGATTGTGTTTTAGAGCATTGTTAATTCTTGGCTATTACTTTTTTTTCTTTTTTCTTTTTTGAATGGCAAAGACATGATTATAACTAGATCATAAAACTATATATATATATATATATTGTATTTGATTGACTGTATAGTTGTTTAATCATAGGCTAATTCCATGTCTAAGTATCTTTATTTTTTATTATTATTAATTTATCTAATGATTCTATGATTCTGGGTTTTTTTTTTTTTGTTCTTATTCAGGTATCCTTATATCCTTTTAAAGAGTGAGACTAGTTTTGTTTGGAGTTTGTGGTTGCCCCTCCTAATAAGTATATTTTTCTTGAGATTGAACTTATATTCTCATATTTGAATGGATATAACAGTACCTTAACAACCAGACCAACACTTCATTGGTTCTATGATTCTGGTTTAAGAATTTCAAGACATAATAATGTCAATATACCATGGAAATTGTTTTTTTTTTATTATTAATAATAATATGGATGTCTAAGTTAGCTTATGCATACCTTAACTAATCTTACTGGTCCTAAAGTTAACGACCATTTAAATCTCTAGTGGTCATCTTATTAGCAACTACATGACTCGAACTTAAGATCACAGAAAGAACAAACCTCTTGATCCTAAACTCTTATCACTAGGACACTTACTAGATGATTTCATTAAAAAAAATATATATCATCACCAGCATTGATCAGATTTTGAATTAAGCATAACAAGCAATATATTTGCATGTTTCTTTCTTCTTTTTTTCTTATATATATATAAACTTAAAGCATGGTATAGAAAGTAAATTTTTATATATCTAAATATATAATTTGAAAACCCAATTTAATTTTCCTTCTTTATTGAAACCTATATTTTTGTGGAAATCACATAAATTAAATTATTGTACCAAAAAAAATTGCATCTAAAATATTACTTCAAGCTTAAGAAACACTTAGAAGCTTAAGAACCATCAATTATAACTATATAGTCAAAACTCAAAAAATAATTTAAAAAACCTTGAAAAATTTAAAATAATAATTATTTAAACCCATATGATCAAAATTCAAAAACTATAAAAGAAATTTAAAAACTACTTAACCAAAAATTTAGAAAACTAATGTCAATAATTCATACAACTTGCTCAACTTTTTTCGATCGTTGAAACCACACATCTTCCTGTCACTAACCATTGTTCAAATATACTTTCCATGTCATTTTAGCACTAAAAAAGCACAAAAATCATATCCACGGTAAGCCAAACACATACCCATCATCTTAAAATTGATTTTGAAATAAATATCAATTCTAAAAATTTAAATAAAAACCCAAAACATTAAAAAAACTGTAAAAAGCCATAAAGATTATATAATCAAACAAGATTAAAAGAAAAAAACCTAAAAAACAACTAATCATCATAGTTTAGTTTTAAACTAAAAATTAATTTTAATTTTTTCTTTGTTTTTTTTATCCTAATGTAAAATTACTTTAGATCGGTGGACATGGAGCAGGATGACAACAAAATTCAGAATTTTATATGGAAATAACCTTCCAAATCTAGTGCAGATGGAGCAACTTAATTAAAACATTATAGCTTTGTTTAGCATAGAGCTTCGAGTCATGGTAGTATTTTTTTTTTTTTAATATAACAAAAGTGCATCTAGCCTGCAAGAAATATTTTTTGGCCTTATCATCAAATCTAGTATAACAAATACAATTCCAGCACTCACTATATAACTCTTTACTTAAATTGAATTTTAATTTCAATCATATAAGAATCATACCTACATGAACTCATTAGCTTGACAGGTTAAAAAGACAATAAATCAAAGGAACAAAAAATAACATAGCCCAGCTTAGTCTAGGTTAGCATATTAAATCTGTGAACCGGGTCATGGACTTCGTTAGGTTCAATTTGTTTTATTTTATTTTATAATATGCACTGGAAAAAAAAAATTCAAAATCAACACAAAATTAGAGGATAAAAATTAAAAAAAAAATCAAAACATTAAGTAAAAATCCTACATTGAAAGATAAAATTAAGAAAAAAAAACATAAAAAAAAACCAAAAATCCTACAAGGAAGCCCATTGACATGGTTTCGCGTAGTCCTTAGTTGAAGGCTTGAGTGGCCCAAGTGTGTGGGCCTCAACCAGATTTGCGCATCTAATCCATACTTTTTTTTCTTTTTATAGGGATCAGACGACAGGTTGAAGCAATAAAAAATTAAAATCTTACTCACTTAGCTATATTTTAACAGAAACAATGACTCTAGTTTAAAATGTATATATTACTATCAAATTTTTGATAACCTTGGAAGAGAAAAAAAAAAAAAAAAAAGACCTTCACAAAAGGGTTTCTTCAGCTTTTTGAGTTTTAGATTTTTTCAATTTCATCCCTGAAAATTTTATTTAATTTAATTTTAGTATCCAGTTTCATCCTTATTTTTTATTGATCTTTTTTGGTGTTTTATTTTTTTCTTGATTTATTTGTTTTTCAATTTCATCTTTAATCATTTTATTGCATTCATTTTTTAATTCAATTTTGGTCCTCATTCTTCTAATTGCTATTTTCTTATCCTTTTTTTTTATCCTTTCTTTTTTTCATTTTTTTTCCCTTAACTTTTTATTTTATTTAGCTTTTTTATCCAAATTGGGTCCTCATTCTTTTAATTGCCGTTTTTTCTCATTTTATTAATTTATTTTGTTTTAATCTAGTTCATAATTTTTTTTTTCATTTAGTTTTTATATTAGATTTGGTCGATATTATTTCGATTTTAGATTTTTTTGTGATTGAAAATTTTATTTTGTTATTTTTTCATGCCTTCCTTTCTACATAATACTCTCGGTCTCATGACACGAGTCCAATTTAGGTTTATTTTTTTGTTCTTTTATTAAAAAAATATTTTTTTTCTTCAAATTCATTATTTGAAATTTTGTTATTAGGTCTTAAGCTTTATTATTTATTTCACTTTTCTTTTTGTTGAGTTATCCTAATCTCATATCTCGAGTAACGAGTTAATTAACTTAACTCAGGTTGACTCAAGTTTTTTTCCTCAATGTTTTTTTCATTGATTTTTTTTTTTTTTTTGCAACTTCATCATTTAACATTAAATTATTGGTCATTGAACTTTGTAATTCTTTCACTTTTTTTATATGAGGTTATCATTGGTGCGGGTTAATTAAGTTAACCTGAGTTAACTTGATTTTTTTTCAATATTGTTTTATTTAACTTTGGTCTTTTTTATTAGGTCCTTATCTTGATAGTCTAATTCTTTTTATCCTCATCTCATATTACGAGTGGTGGGATAGTCGAGTTAATCCGGGTTGACTCAATTGTTTTTTCTTTGACTTTTTTTATGAAATTGGTTATTTTTTTTAGTTTTATCATTTGTCATTAGATTATTGGTCTTTAAACTTTGTTATTTTTTCACTTTTCTTACTGTGAGGTTATCTTGAGTACGGGTTAATTAAGTTAACTTAGGTTATCTCAGGGCTTTTTTCTATGGTTTTTTGATGAACTTTGGTCTCTTTTGCCAAGTCCTTCTTTTAAGAATTTAATTTTTTTTTATCCCGATCTCATATCATAAGTAATTGGTTTATCAAGTTAACCTGGGTTGACTTGAATTTTTTTTTTTTGATATATTTTTTTTTTAAAATTTATTTTTCTTATTTCATAATTTGATATTAGGTTATTAGGCCTTGAGTTTTTTCTCTTTTTTTTATGTGGATTATTTTGATTTCATATCTTGGGTCACATGTTAATAAAATCAACTCGGGTTGACTTAGATTATCATCACTTTGAACTTTTTTTATGTTAGAAAAAATTTCACTTGACCTGTAATGGAGCGCATGCCATCTATCTATTAAAAAATAATTAAGATCAAAATATCTAAAATTTAGTGGTGGAGCTTTTGGGAGATTGCAACATTAACATTGGTTTTGGAGATAAAACCCATGTGATCTCTAAATCCAAGTTTTCATTACCAAAATGGTATGATGACTTTTTTAGCCTTTTAAGTCAACAAAGAGCCATCACACCATTTAGTAAAAAACTAAAATGTATGGGATGAGTATTATTGAGTTAACACTATGAACCCTTTTATATTTCACAATGGACCTACTATTCATAATTTTTCTTTTTCTTTTTTAATTTAATCCTCAAACTTTATTTTGTGAAAATGCATAATTTTGGGCCCAAATTGAAGGGCAATTGAATCAAGTTTGTTGACAAAAGATAAAATTGAAAGACAAGGGATCAAAGTTGAAAAAGGCACCACAAATGTGTGATGGTTTCAAACTTCACATAAAAATTTTAATTTAGTTCTTATACTTTAAAAATTAAACATATTCGGTACCTCAATATTCTTTAAATTGAATTTTGGTACAAAAATTCATTCTTGTTATTTTTTAGTCCTTGGTTTGAGAGAGGTCATCAAATTCTGACGGTAAAGAGAGAAAAATATTGTTTACACCGATTTAGGCCACCAAACAGTCGAAATTTGTATCAAATGATTCTATTTGATAAGGGGAGTTCATATTGGGTGTTTTTTTGCCTTTAAAGATCATGAAAAATCTAGATCTGAGCTCATGAAAATTTCTTGTTTTAGATTGGTTTCGGTTTTTGAGATGGCTTTTTTAGAGTTTTTGAGGTCATAGATAGGTTTATTACGGTTTCTAGGGTGTTTTCTATGTATTTTAGATTGAAAAAACAGGTTTTGAAAAAAAAAAGAAAAAAAAAGGAGGCCCCGTATAGGTGGGCCTAACAAAATGAGTCAAATGGATTAGTTTGGCTTGCCAGGCCCAATAACGCTTGTCCTTCTAATTTTTTTTAGATAATTATGTTTTTTTATATGTTTTTGTTCTCTCTCTCTCTCTCATATATATATATATATATATATGTAAAAAAAAATTCGATTTATTTTTTATTTTCAAATAATATTTATAATATACTCAACCCTACATGATATGTTTTTTCCCTTTTATTTTAATTAATTAATTTAATTTGTGTGTCTATTTTTATTATCATTTGATTGAATAAAAAATTTATTTTAATAAAAAATTTAGAAATACAACCTGATAAATGTTCGGTCTTACAAGATAAAATATATTGATCTATATTTGTCTCTTAATTTTTCTAATTTTATTTTTAGTTATCATTTTATGACTTCTTCTTCTTTTTTCTTTTTTTATTAAAACACATGGTTGTTGATTTATGTGATTATATATAGGGACGAACGAATCTAGGATCCAACTTCAGTAGGGGCAAAATAATATAAGTATATAACTAAATTAATCAACATTCAAAATATCCGAAAATCATAAGCTTCTAATATAAAGTTAAAAAGTTTACATATATTGTAAAAAAAAGCTTCATCAAATTCTATTTTTTTCTTATAATTCCCAATTGCTCATTTGTGATTTCATATGTTGAAAAGGTTACGGTATCTTCTCATTATCAACACTTTAAATATTTCTTTTTCAATATACTTATAAGTAACCAAACAATCATTCAACCAATCATACTCATAACTTACCATAAATTATATATTTCAACCAACCAGAAAATAATAATAAATTACTTATTTCTTCAATCTCTCACGGTCTTTTCCAAGTTACATTAAAAATTCAACTACAATTAAACAACATAATTAAATCCATTTCAATCATCATCAACACATGTTACACATACTAAATACACATCACTAACAAACATCTACTTTGGTTCTAAAAGTTCTCATTCACCCCATTAAATGGCCAACTCTACTTTCATCATAAACACCTAATTTTTCTTCTTTAATTATGTTTTATTTAAAGTCATTCACATCTCATTTCATCCCAAGACACATCATATTTTTACATTTTCACTTTTCCTCAATTTAACATCTAAGAACCCTAATTTAAAATTTAAAAATTTCGCATAAACTTTGTTAATTTTTACTTAAACCTATACAATCGAGTTTATAACATCTTACCTGATAATAATACGAACTTTGAATATTAACCAGTTTTTCTTATCCTCTTTTTTTTTTCTCTTAATGTGGTGAGTTTTCTCTCTCTTCTTCTTTTTCCTCACTTGATTTCCCCTAAATTATTGAGTTAAATATGTTCAATACTTACTTCATTATCTATATTCCCTTAAATCTTGGTTTCTTTCCAGGATTTTCATGAGGAAGCTCTCATTTTTTTTTCTCTTCTAATTTTTTTCAGCATTGGCTGATAGTTTAAAGGGGAAGAAGATGCTGAAGTTCTAGTTTTCAGCTTATTTACAAAAATGTCATTAATGAGCCTACATATTATTTTTTGTCCGACTTTTGATATTCTCACATGGCCTTTTCAAACTTAGATTACCCTGAAATTTTAACCTACTATAGAGAAATATGTCAAGAGGCTCCTCATAAACTTTCATCTCAATCAGAGGTTGGATGAAGAGTTATGCTCGATATTATAAAAATGATTAGTAAGTGATTTTACGTTAAAATTCAGATTCTAAAACCATATTAGTTATTTTACTGAGTCCTTGAGACTTTTTTTTATTTGAAAAATATATTTATTTTTTCTTTTCATCATTTTTTTATTTACAAACTTACTATAATTTTATGACAACATTATAAATTTTTAATCAAGGTTTACACCAATACTTTTTCATGCAGTTTTTTTTTTAATTTTTATTTCTCATTTCCGTTATAAATCCTCATAATTATTTTCTCATTCTCAAAATACATCTATATATATATATATATATATATATATATATATATTTGTTATAAAAATATGACCCACGACAAAGCATGATTCACATAACTAGTTGTATTGAATTTTTATTGAAGAGTTCGGTTGTGCTTTGAACAAAATTTTTAGGGATGATCCCCTCTTGAAAAGTTTGTGGAAAAAAAACAATTCAAGTATTAAAAAGGAGTCCATCACTGGTTCTTACCAAACAATTTCTGCAAAAATGCTCATATTCCCAAAACTTTATACCGTTAGTTATTAAATATGGCCGGCGTAGCTAATAAATCAAATGAACTATCAACTCGAGATCTGTCTCCGATAATTTATATCAAAATCAAGTTAAAAATTGACCGGTTAAATACAGTTGATTCATTAAATTGTTAACCTGTGACTAGACAATTCTAATGATACTCTATTAGACTTTTTTATTTTAATTGATTGATAGGTAAATTTTATAATTTTTTTATATTATATATTTTAAATCTAATATTTAGATCATAAATTTATAAAATTAATATAACTTTTTTTATTAAATTAATCAAATTAATAAAATATCCCAACTCTAATTAGTATAGCTACGAACTAAAACATCCAATGCCTTTAGTTGCTTTTAGTTTTACTAATAAATTAATGATTAAAATAATGTTGTATCTCTATAAAATGAGAACACAAATTCAATTCCTAAAAAATATATTTATTAAGAAAAGCAGCCACAAACCCCGAACACGACTAGTCTCACCTTTTAAAAAAGTATGCAAATACCTAGGTAAAAGCAAAAAAAAAAAAAAAAAAATGCCTTTTGTTTTGCAAGATGATCAACAAACATGTTAGCTTCTATAAGAACAGACAAAACAACTCAAATCTAAGATCTAATTTTTTTAAGGATGGGAACACAAGTTTGATTCCTAAAAAACATATTTATTGAAAAGAACAATCACAAATCCCGAATGAAACTAGTCTCACCCTTTAAAAAAGAATGCATATACCCGGGTGATAAAAAAACAATGGCTTTCTTTTTGCAATATAATCAGCCAACATGTCAGCTTCTCTAAGAGTGGACAAAACGACTCGGATTTAATTTTTTCTATGCATTCATCAATTACGAGCACTCATGACTGCAAAAACACGAAAAGTACCAGAACAAGGAACACCAAGTAATAAGCAATGCTTGACCACAAGTTAATCTGGAAAATACTGTGCGGGAAGACGAAGACTACTTGTGTTTCAACCCTCAACACAAAGTTAAAATGGCTGCAAAAGTAGAGATCAAACATCAAACTCTTAATTCATTTCATGGATCATTTCCAAAAATAGAATATTTTAAGAGTTAACCAAAAATACAAATAAAAACACCTTATTGTATCTTTATCAAAGCAAAAAAGACACCAGGGAGATCAAGAAGCACAGGCTTTCATCATATAATAACTATCAAGGTGTCGTACAAAACTGTCACAAAACTTGTTATAGGCATGGCTGCCTCTCATGATGCTCCAGCTTTCTGAGCTTTATTTGGTCTCCCAGAATCGTTTTCTCTAGAGCGGGGATGTTTGCCACCACCCTTGTGGTATCTCCCACCCCTGAAAAGCATGAATAAAAACTTTAAAAGGGAGAAATATGAATTACAAGTGAACCAACTTTATACTCATTGAAGCGAGGAACCATATTCTGAAGCGAGGAACCATTTTTATATGGGCTATTCCAGGTAGTTTATCATCCAAATGAAGGTGGAAAGTAAAAACTACATTAATTCTGACCTTCCTCGGTTGCCCTTATTTTCAAAACGCCTGTCTTTGTGTCCACGGAATTGGTTCCAGTATTCCTTTTCTGCTTCACCTGAGATTACAAATAACAACACCAGCTCTCTCAGTGCCACTTTACATAATGCAAGATTAGAACAACATAAAACCCAACAATTAACAAGGAAAGTACAAATTTATGACAGGCATCTACTAAAGAAAGTACATATCGAGACCACTGAAAATATAAGAAACTAAATCGAATTGTAATAAGAAACCCTTGATAATTTTCCTTCCACATTTAATGGCAGTAAATAAGATCAGTCAATAAATAAAGATGTATATGCAGCAAGTTTTGTTCATGTAATCTCATTATCATTACTACTAGATTGATCAACCTTGAAGAAAAGACTGGAGCATAACTAAAAAATAATCATTCTATGCTGTAAGAATCAGTGTTGTCAAAAGCAAAAGGCACCAAGCCTAGAAAATGCCTGAGGAGCTCACCCAAATGAATCAAGATGATATTCTATAGATTAAGAAAAATATATGAATAATATTATATTATATTAAATATCTTCCCAATTAAGATTAGATCATTAGAAAATCAAAAGAAAATATAAAATACCATAACATAATCCGTATAAAATTATATTTTTCACCCTTAAAACAAAATAAGATAATTTAAAATAGTAGGTAGCCAAATAGATTAAAAAGCAAACTTAAATATCATCATCATCATTATTTATTAATCTTCAAAAACATCTCCATCCATGCTTTCCTGTTCTGGACTTGTGTTGTTATTTGACTTTGTTCAACACAAAGCGTGGATGGTGTTTCTCTTCAAGTGTCTTTCCTTGACTGTATGTCTCCTACTTTAATGATTTTTTAATTCTTTTTTTTTTACTCTAATCTTTGTTTTTTACAAAGATACCCCTAAGTTGTTGCTTGTGGTAAATTAAAAAATGGACAAATAGATCAATACATAAATCAGTTAAAAAAATGAGAAAAATCCAATATGAAAAGAAGTATTTTAATTAGGCGCTTGCTTTAAAGCCTGGCAGCCACTCACAAGGCACTCGCCTAGGCAGCGCTTCATTGAGATTCATTGCTTGAGGCTAATAAAGGATGTGGCCTCACCTGGAGAGCCTAGATGAGCGCCCCAGCGCCTCTTGACAACACTAGTAAGAATCATAAGCAATGAAAAACATAAGTGTTTAATTGATCCATATCTCCTAAATCTCTGATCCTTCTATTTTTCCACCACAATCAATACATTTTATCATCCTTGGATGTCAAACACCAGAAACAAATGTGAACCTGGTACAGGAAAGGGTTTCACGCTAGCTAGCAGCCTAGCACCTATTCACAGGACAAACAGTTTCTTAAAGGCATCAATTTTGAAACCTTCTCAAAATAAGTATCGAAAGCGTCCATCTTAAAATAACACTCCCAATCAACACTCTCCCAAAGAGAAGTCAGTTTTGATGCTCACCAGTCACAGGTTCTAAAGTGGCTATAAAATTCTTCACGACCAGACCACCTTCTTTAGCTAGAACTGCAGCTGCTCGAGCTTTCTGAGCTGCTTCTGCTTCTTCAAATCGAATGTATCCTGATTCGTCTCCCATCTTGAAATCAACATACTTGACCAAAGTGATACACACATGAAAAAAGGGGTCAGTATAACACAAAGCACAAAAGACTAGACAATGATTGAAAATGGAAACAGAAGGCATGCAATATATATAAGGGAGATTAATGAAACCAGTGTCAGACTTATATATAATCTTAAAGGAATACCAT
This sequence comes from Populus alba, assembly GCF_005239225.2. NCBI lineage: Eukaryota > Viridiplantae > Streptophyta > Magnoliopsida > Malpighiales > Salicaceae > Populus > Populus alba. The sequence goes on along the minus strand of NC_133301.1, from coordinate 3,203,748 downwards.
ATTCAGCAATTAAAAAAGGCATAAAGACTCATTCAAAGAAAAAGAAAACAAGAACAGAGAGAGAAAGAGAATCTTAGTACCTTCACAATGCCGAATATTTCAAAGACAGCCTTCAGATCTTCACGCAAAACAACATTTTTGTCATCCTTGGAGGCAGCTGGGTTAGGTTTCTCCTTCACTTCCTCCTTTTCATTGGGATCTTCATATGATTTCTCCTCTTCAGTTTTTATTACTGTACTTTCAGAGCCATTGTCCCCATCAACCTCTTCCCCATTGTTTTCTTCATCAGTCTTGATGTTTTCTGGCACCTTCTGTTCATTTTCATTGGTCAAATTCTCTGATGAATTCGATCCTCCATCACAGGCATTTGCATCATCATTGGCAGGTTCCTGAGCACCATTTTGTTCTGCGGAACCTCCAGCTAACTTATTCTTTAAAGCAAATGCAATAATTAAGCCCTTTGGATAGCTGCCATCAACAAGGTGAGAACATCAGGTCAACAAACATTAAGAGAGAACTCCATAGTCCCATTGGAATACACAGGAACAGTAAAATTACTTACTTTGCCTCTCCATTGGAACTATTCTTGTTATTGGAGCCTGATGAGCGATGGGAATTTTCAAATTCCTCTTCTTCTTGCACTCTTTCTGTATCAAATTCTCTCCTGAGTTGGAAAAGGGGTATATTAGGAGCATGAAATATGGACCAGAAACTTCTTTCAATTTAAGTTCTATACTGTACATGAACAATATCATTCAGTATTTTTGTGGGGTGAAACTGAATTAAAATATAGAGGCTCAAGATAGATCAGAGGCACAAGGGCGTTCTATACCTCCATAGTTCTTGTACCTTTCCAAATATTGCGAAAAAAACTTGTTATACCATAATTTCCAACCTGTTTGCTCCCACAATTTTAACTGTCATATGTAACTCCTGAAATTAACTGTTTTACAAATCAAATCACAGAGCTAGCAATTTCTGAAACATTAATAGCGATTTATGTATACAATGTTGATAACTTTATTGATCAGGGTCAAAGCCGTAGCTCATCTTTCACCTCTACAATAAGAAGTAAGAACATTGAAACGTGCAGACAAATAAGAATATCGCTATTGTATATTTTCACATCGACGCAACTATTCACTTTAAAATGCTTTACTTGTGTAACAAAAGATATATAACCACAATTTTCTTACTTGTGTCTTTAAGCATCATATTCACACAAGAAAGTTTTAGTCCATTTTATATTTCTACAAAAAGAATAAAGGATAGATACTACACCTAAATGTTGTAGTGCTTGGTGTTTGTCTATGTGCATTAGCTTACTTTGGTTTTAATTCTAGCTCTGCACCTTCAAAAACCAAGCTTTGCTTTAAAATCTTTTCGGCCTCTTCCTCCAATGAGAACTCAATCAAAGCAGTACCACAAAATACCCTTTTGTCACCGACATGACGAGGCATCCTTACACTTGTAACCTGAAACAAGTAACATGCTCATTCTCCAAAAAAAATATGCCAAATATTTCCAACAATTCCCTACTCACATAGCAAGATCGGAAATTAAAAAAGCAGAACATTCACAAGCAAAACAAATAGAACCACCAAGTTACCTTCGCATGTTGACCAAAAAACAACTCCAGCTCTTCTCGCTTCACGTTATATTTTAATGGAGACGCAGCAATTGTTCTTACATCTAATTGTTCTATAGCCTCATCCGGCTTCAATATCCCAGCAATCCTGCCTACTTTCTTCCCTGCAAAGCACTCACCATGAAAACAGAACAGACAAAACACAGATTACACGCAGATTCTTAATTCATATCCACTAAACTTAAACTCCATTCAATTGAGCAAAACATTTAGCGCTACATTAGCATTAGCTACCAAAGGTTCAGAATTTTCTTTAAGCAAACACTTCCTAATTATCCAAACTAAAGCTCTAAATTAGTATTAGCTGAAAAAAGTTCAAAATCTTCTTTAAGAACGCACTTTCTAAGCATCCAAACATAAAAAAGAAAAGCACCCAGAAAAGAAAAATAACTAACCATCTTCAGAAACTTTAAGAGAAGTGGATTTTCTCAACGTTTCTGCCACAGCCTGAACAGTAACTTCTGGGATTTCTTCAGGCTTCACGTCCATTAACTTCAAGTGACCTTTCATCTTCTTAAACGAACAAATCAAAGCCAAACTCGCCACTATTATCTAATGTCAAGCCCAACAACAACATTACACAAAAACAAAGCCAAACCCGAAACTAACAAAAACCCAGGATTTATATTGAAGAGATCAAGGATACTGCCATCTTCACTGGACTCGATTATGTTTCTCAAAAAATTATCACGAGGGATGTTGCTGTCACTGAAGTAATACTCAACCTGAATAAAAAAATAAATAAATAAAGTAAGGATGTTTTTAATGTTTCTATGAAATTAAGAGAATTGATGTGGAGAGTGACCTGTCTAAGGACTTCCTTGGTGGTTTCTTCGTCCAAAGAAGGAGTTGCCATTGTTGTGAGAGTGAAGGTAGAGAGAAAAAGAGTGAGTTTTTGTTGTTAGGGTTTTGGTGATATTGAGTGCGTTTTTGTAGAGGGGACTGCAGAGAGAGAGGGTTTAGCTTGTCTGCCGTTGCTCCACAGTGTATGGAGACAAGGGGGTGTAAACTCTTAAATTTTGTTGGATTAAATTTTTTTAAGTGTTTTTATATTGTTTTAATATATTAATAAAAAAAATAAATAAAATATTATTTTAATATATTTATAAAAAAATACTTTAAAAAACAACCGCTATCATTATTTTAAATACCTCTAGTTATTATATTTTAGCTAAAAAAAATTAAAAATTTAAGAAATTATAAGAGAAAAGAATAATGTTAATTTAAAAAAGAAAATAAAAAGTTCCACTAGTATATTTTTAGAATTTATTGGTGGATTCACTCTTAATATATGAGATGTTCAAAAAGTGATTTTGAGAGGAATATTTGGTTAAAAAAATTAGCTGTTTTTTTAATTAAAAAGAAAAAAACTTAAAATTCAATTTTTATTTTGGAGAAACTTATTTTAGTTTGATTAATATGAAAATTTAAGAAGTATAAAAAAAAATATGAAATATTACCATGGAATCCCTTTTTTTTTTCAATTTGAAAAAGAGGATTACATTTTTTTTTCCTTCTAGAACAAATTGCGTATATCTCATTGAGAATATCATAAATTATTTTTAATCCCATGCCACAATTGTAAAAATGATTGGAAAAAAAATATCATATTACATTCTCCAAAACCTTAAACCTCCTCAAACCTTAAAAAATTTATAATGCTTTTAACCTTTATATATATATATATATATATATATATATATATATATATATATGGAGCAATTCAATTTAGAATTAAAAGATTGCTTGTAATAATAATACGGTGAAACTAATATGATGGAATTGAACTTGTTAATGTTAAAAATAATTTTTTTAAAAAATAAAAATAAAATATTATTTTAATATATTTTTTCTTATAATTATTTTTTTATATAAAGTCAATAACTGCAGCATGTTTTTCTATTAATAAGTGGTGGCAAAAGATTTCTGAAAATAAGAAATAAAAAAGATTATAAGTAGCTTAAAAGGAGAAGCTCAAGAACTCAATGTAAAGTCATTAAATTGGAGGGGTGCAAGATGCTTCGTTTTGGTTATGAGTATATTTTCACTCAATGTTTATCTCTATTATTTTTATGGAAAATGCAATGTTAATACACTATTATTAAGATCAATTAAATTGCATTTTCTTAGGAAACTAAAAATCGGGTTTCTTGTGTCCTCTCCTTGAAACACCACAGGTGCAGATGTAAAGAAGAATCTCATGCTTGATGCCTGTATTTGGAAACTGGGAATTCACGACCTAAACTTTGCATTTCACTAATTGCATGGATCTCGAGTTAATTAGACCGGGCTCTCTCGTGGAGGGGTGATGCACTAGACTAGCTTGCTCTGCAGACATGGCAGCTCTCCCGTGATGGAAGAAGCTCTTGCTGACGTGCTTTTAAACAGCTCTCTGGATACAAGAAGAAAAAATCTCAAAAGTTCATCTAGTAGTTCTCATTTTAAAATAAAACACACTCGATTTCTTGCTTGTCAAACTTTCCAGAACTTCATAATCAGTGGTTCTCTAAGATGCAAACTCGCAGAATCCATCTAATTCAATCTCCACTTTTCCATTTTATAGACCTGAACGGTCTAGCATTCTGAGTGGATCTGTCAGAAAATGGCTGACCTGAGAAAAACCACAAATCTGAAGACTCGAAGATCGACTGAAACCAGCAAATCAAGCATGAGAAGGGAACCACCTGTAGAAAGCATTTTCCACCAAATCAGGTGATTAAGATTGTGAAGCCCAACAGGTCATTTATGAAATCCTTGAAGAGATGATTGACATGAAATTTGATCAAGCAATCCTAAAAATCAGAATACTGAAACTATAAAGGATCAGGACTAAAACCAAATTTTCATATTAGCACTTGCATATGTGCGTGACCAAACAAGCTTCAATAAAACCTTGTTGCAGAAACTAAATAGCAAGATTGATAAAATGCCTATCACACATTAACCACAATTCAATTTTAACCATGTTTGTCATTGTCATTGTCATCAGAGTATAACTTATAGCAGACAAGTAATTCCCCAACCCACCAATCTCCTCCCCCCTCGCCTGGCATTACATGTTCCTTTCCAAATTTTCTTAGTTTATTCATATAATGCTTGAAGTCACAAACTGAATGACAAACCCGCATCGTCAAGGGGCAGCAGGTTCAGCAGAACCCCTGAATACCATTGCTTTACATAAAGTCGTCTTCCAGCTCCTGCAAGGACTTGTTTTCAGATGCTATTTGTTTATTGGATGTCATCTTTTCAGCCACCATCAAACCCTTGTAGCTCCTTATCTCTGTCTGTCTCTCCTTTTCAAGCCTTTCCATTTCCTCACGTCGTTTCTGCAAAGACAAATTTGAGATTTTTATGCGCTTTATAATTAAATAAAAAAAAGGGGGGAAAGATTGGCTCCAACCAAAGTATCATATCTCCTCAAATGGTAGAAGAGCTGGAGTCATACTTTCAAATTTTGCTACTTCATTGATATTGAAGAATTAATACTTTAACTACATTAAAAAAGAAGAAGAAAAAGCAGTAAACAGAGAATGAGTCATCCTAAACTTTGAAAGCAAGGAAAGAGGCACCCAATAAATAAGGCCCTCTTCTCCAGTTGAATATCAGACAGAGAGACTCCTCCATAACCTGGGGAAGCATCGCAGTGAAAGGAGACTAGAAAAAAAATCCTATCCCACAACAGTGGGTGGATAGAACTGTTTTCGAGGATTCAAGTATTCCTTTCTTTCTATATGCACAAAATAATCAAAAGAAGATCACACTCCCAGAACAGATAGAAATTATTGAACATAAAGAACTGAAACCAAACCTTGTGAAACAAGAAGGAAAATGCTAAACTGGAGAATCACTGACCTATGGAATGTCTAAGAATATTTGAAGCAATGAGAAGATCAGATGCACAGCACAAACTTGAAACTGAGGACTGGGAATTGAACAGGCACAACACAACCATCCAAGAACATGAATGTGCAACACAATGCAACTCAATGGCCAAAATTGTTGAAAATGGGAATTGTGAGTTCATCTCTTAATATCGAGAGATCAAAGTTATCAAATCAAGGAGATGCATTATACCAATATGCAACCGGAATACACTGTACAAATATCAAGAGATCAACTCAATGACTAGTCTTTTAGATACCAGCAACACAGAAACATAATAAAAAATAATAGACCATGCTGTTACCGTCTAATATTTCATCCAATCACAGTATGATCGTGTCCTTTTTTCAACAATAACAAAGTCAATCAAATAGCTATAAGAGCAACCAGTAGACATTTTGCCACACATTTAAATGCTAGTAGGACATATAAATCCTAGGAGCATTTACAATGGTGATATAGCCAAACAATCTGAAATTTAAAACTTACAGCATTCAAACATTAATTCCCAAAAACAAAACAGGTTTCAACCAATACTAGTGACTATGAAAATGGTGATATATCTATAGTTTTCTGCATTTGAAGCTTCCAGCGTTCCCAACATTAATGTCCTAAAAACATAACAGGTTGCAAGTAATGCTGGGAGAAGATTCTATTTGTTTGCACAATGTTTGAGATCAATGGAAGCATAAATGATACTTCTTGGATGTTTTAGATAAACTACATTGGAGGTTTATAATTTCAATCACATTGTCACTGAAAGCAAAGCAACAAAAGATCTGATAACTAATCTTGCGGTGCGTGCAGAACGCAAAAGGAACGTGTTCTTCCCAAAGGAAATTCAATGGAAGAGTACTTAACATGGTTTAACAATTGACCAACCATGCCCAAACTCACATTGCAAAATCCAGAATTCAAATGCAATCCTTGGCTACATAACTTTAAATGATAAACCACTGCCACTAAAAGAAAGCCACTTGAGGACCCAAGAAGACTCTGAACCTTATGGAGACTTAGCAACAAGGTCAGCTGAACTCCCCAATGAATTCATTTCCAATATAAGGAATAAAAGGGCGAGATGAGGGATGAGGAGGCCAGGGAGAAGGAAAGGAATCCTATTTTCAAAGTTAGAATAAAAAGAACTATAAGATGTTCCAAAAAGATCTATTTTTATCAGGTATAATTCATATCTGTCCAACTGAAACAAATTCAGTGACATCATATGCTCTTCATGATAAGTCCACAAGGCTATCATGTTCCATGTTACAGCTCTACATCACTTGACCTAAGACTTAGAACTGGACACATGAGAATGGATAAAACTCACTTTATCTCTCAGAAGAAGCTTTTTCTCTGCTCTTTCTGCTGCATTGACTGCTTCTCTCTCAGCTGCAATGATACATGGTGATAAGTAACCGTTAGAATCATCAGGGCCAATGAAAAGAATTTATAGAACTAAACTAAGCAAAAAACTGACAACATTACATCTGGAAAAGCTAAACCACTCCTTATATTTGGTTTTATGCACAGATAAGAAGAGAAGAGAATTATGAAGTTCCCTGCCTTCTTTTTATGGCCCGCAGGTTTTGTAATAAGCTAAAATGATAGGCTGAGATCAAAGATTTACCTTTCAAATCAGGTTTTCTTTCTACCTTTGTTTTGTTCAATCTATTAACTACCTCATTTAGCCGCTTCTCCACTCTCACAGTTCGAACCTATATAAAATGTCAAAACCAGAGAAACATGATTAATTTCTGTGATTGCTCATTTATTGTTCCAGTAAGTTGTAAACACAAACTACCAAACAAAGGACGTCACCATCTTTGAATTGTGGAAACCAACTTGACCAACATCCATGGAAGCAGTTTTCTTCAAATTGGCCCAAGGAGTGTAAACAACATCAATGTTGTTCACCTTGTTTCCTGCAGTGTGAAAGAGAAACAGATTCGAACAACTAACTCATTGTAACTATGTATCCATGTTCAAAACAAAAAAGAATACTTTAATCGAGGGAATGGTTGTAACTTTATATTACGAAACAAGCATTGAGCTTGCTATTAAAACCATGAAGTATAAATCCATAGCGACAAGGGAGAAACTGAATTATGTAAAATTAAAGGAAGATTTGGAAACTTTTCCTTGAATCGAATTTGCTTTAACAAGCTGCACACAATCCTCAAGTACACCTTCACTTATATCATCAATGGTCTGACCTTTATGCAGCCTTACATACACATGGGCAGAAGACATTTTGTCCACGTGAAACCTGCAAAAAAAAAAAAAAAAAAAAAAACCATCAAGAAAAACCCTGATGATTCCTGAAAACGTCAGACCCCTCATTGCAAACAAAACCCAATCCAGAAAACGAATTACAAACTCTCCTTTCCTTCTTTACCCTTTTCAATAACATGGGCTCTTCAAAGTTCAAATTCTAAGCATTGATTTTTGATTTGATAGAGAAACCATCACTCTACCTTGTTGAATTACTCCCTACCCAATTAAAAATTATAACACTTTTCACTCTCTGCTTTGATTATTATAAGATCAATGGGAAAATATTACATATAGAGAATCTTGTCCTTATAAAACAACAAAACTAATTAAATTACAATTAATATCTGACTAAATTAATCAATAAATCAAAGACCCAGATGGCGAAGATTGAAACTTTGAATTGGATTAGCAGGAACTTGATAAGAAAAACAGAGTACCAGATGTCTTCAGGGAAACCATATTTGATAAGCTCCTCGTTCTCGTACTTGTCAAGACCCATAAAAATAGTGTAATCTCCTGCCTCTGGTCTGGCTTTGAAGTAGAACACCATCTCTCTCTTTTTATTTCAAACAACAAAAAACAATTCAGAATAATTTATGTGGTTTTGATTGTGTTTGTATTGTGGGTGGTTTTCTAAGGCTTGCTTTGCTTTGTGATTTTGTTTTGACGGAGGTTTGCTTTTGCTGTGGTAGGATTCGTTGTAGAGTATAAACTGGGCGTCTTTCTTCTAAACGCTGTTTGAAATTTTAACCACCATTTGTCATTCAGGTTCAACATATATATATTTAAAAAATTAATAATTTTTTTCTTTTAAAATATTTATTTAGTGTTTTTAAATTATTTTAATATGTTAATGTCAAAAAAAATTTAAAATATTATTTTAATATATTTTTAAATAAAAATTACTTTAAAAAATAATTTATATTATATTTTTAAATACTTAAACACTTTGATTTTTTTTAAATGGACCCACATTAAAGAGGGAAAAACAAAAAAAAAAAAAACCGTGTTCTCAACATGATTCTTAACTAGTTCAAAGGTAATTTAGATAATTATTATAAAAAATTTAAGGATAAAATTAAAAAAAAAAGAGAGAGAGGAAATGGAAAAAATGAAAGACTGAACTGAAAAAAAAAGAGACTAAATTAATAAAAAAAAGAGCGCTTTATTGTTGATATGAGCAGTAATAATTCCCGAGTTAATTTTAGTATAGAAGTAATATATGTATATTCATAATTTCAGGGCATATGTCAAAAGTCAATACAGTATAATAAGACTTGGAAATCTTCGCTCTACACCACGAGCTTTCGTGAAGGACATCAACAGATGACAGTTAAAAAAGATAGATTTGTTAAGATTAAAAGCAACTTTCAACAGTTATCAAGATTAAAACAAGGTTTAACAGCTGAGGTGCATGTTGCAAGGCTGGAGAGAAGTGCAAGGCAAAATAGAAATTAAGAGCATGACTGCATGTTGCTGGAATACATCAAGAGAAACAATTTTATAAAGTTTCAAGCAAAAGCCTCAAGCTTGAACATATGGAAATGCAGGGAGGTGCTCCAAGCTTTTGATGCAGAGGTGAGGATAGAGATGCAGTCGCCCCAGCAGTCCATTCAACATGCATGCTGTCAAGAAATCAGCTGCCATAATCGTGAGGGGTATAGTCAACTAGTTGGGCCTTGAGTTTGTTTTTTAGAAGTTATTAGTTCGAGTCCTATAAACCTCAGGGCTACTAGAAACTTAATTATATGATCGTTAACTTCAGGACCTGTTTGATTAATCGAAGTTTGTGCAAGCTAACTTAAACATCCATATTAATAATAATAATTAAAAAAAAACAGCTGTCATAACCTTGAGGAATGTATAATTCAACTGGTCAGACCTTGAAATTTGTTTTCTAAAAGTTACTAGTTCGAGTTTCACAAACCTCAGAGCCACTGGAAACTTAATTATATAATCATTAACTTCAAATCCTGTGGGATTAATCGAAATATGTACAAGTTAGACCAGACACCTATGTTAATAATAATAATAATAATAATAATAAATAAAAAGAAGAAATCAGCTGCCCTGCATAATAGAAAAGGTAAATGTCATGCCCTGGGAGCTCTTGCAAAGCCAACGTTGTATTTATAAGGCAACCTTTTTGGGAGCGTCATAAATACAACAAGGAATGAATGCAACTAATATGAAATAAATGACATTTTTTCTCAGCAAAAAAAGAAAGTGATATGACATTTATCCATCTTCATGTTGTTGCCGAAGAAGTTGGCTTTTATTTTATCTATTTCGAATCAGTTTTGATTTTTAATTATTTTTTTTTGTATTTTTTTGCTATCAAATCTATAGTATGCCATATAAGGTAGGAATAACACCTTCGTGTGGGATGAGTAACTGGTCTTCTCTGTTTGTTTTAGGGCCAGCAGCTGCCTGAAGTGCTTCAGGTTGAGTAGATTCGCTTGACGATCTGTATCCTTGTGAAGCGCTGTAAATAACAATGTAATAAGTTATCAAGGACAGTTAAAATGTGTAAAGAAACAAAGAATTAATTAAAATGAGGTGCTGTTATGGATTAGTAGAGAGACTGTTCTTTCTTGGACATCATCGGAATCGAGAGAGAAGTCTTCGCTTCATTCCAGCAACCAAGCTATCATCGTGCTCCGGCTGCATTTTAGTGGAGACGCTTGATGAACCAACACCTGTATCGAAGACAGCCTGCACATATGATGTCTGAGGTTGTTTTTGTTACATACCGAGCTGTTCCATTTAAAGCTGATAAGAAAGAATTCATAAATAATTAGATCACCACACAGGAAAAAAATGAAACAATGTTTGGAAGCCATATAAAACTGATCAAGGATGAAAAGACATATTAAGCTAATGTTTGGGAACGCGGTTGAAAATGCATTCCCAAAAAATTCAAAAGTTTTTTTTTTTTTTAAAATTTAATGCGGTTTGTAATTTTTGGATCGTTTTAATGTGCTGATGTCAAAAATAATTTTTAAAAAATGAAAAAAAAATTATTGACATACATTTCGGCACGAAAAGTTATTTGAAAAGCAACCGTTACCACACTGCCAAACACGCTTTTAGTAAGCTAACGCCTCTAGTATGTCAGGGTTAATGTACCAAAAGAAAGCAGTTGTTCCATTTAAACTTGGCTGGCCTGATAGCTCAAAAAATCACAATTGAACTCAGAAGTGAAATTAATGATAAATATTCTAAAAAAAATCCATAAATGAGTAAGAATTAGGAGTTTAAAGGCTAAAAAATTTAACATAACCTCGAGACTATGTGATATGGAAGCCTGCAAATGCTATTATGATCAAGGATTGAAGTGTTTGAAGAGAAGTATCATCAAACTCCCCTCCCATGGAGTTATGCGCATCTCATCACCCTTTTGATAGAGATTGAGAAAGCATGGTAAAAAAAACATTGAAAAAAAAACAGAGCATATCAAGTTTTGAAGCGAAACTGTATATTTTCAAGTATAAACTCCCTCTTGTTTTCTAATGTTTGCCCATGAACCAATAATTACTCAAACGGTTGAATAACTTTGAGCCTTTCAAGAACATCTGGATAAAAAGAAATTAGGTGTATAGATCTGGAAGAAGATACACTGATCTTGTCAAACCTGCGAGAATTCTTGAAACCTTTCCTAGAGAGAGAACATATGGAGAGTATATGAACATGAAGTAATGTCTTGGCATGATGGGGTCAAGAGGATTAATGGGATTGGCTGCCATCTTCTTTGCCATGAAACCATGTTGCTCAACTAAAGTGAAAACTCTGCAGCGAACAAATCTATAAAACTGGTTAGTAGGTCTAGAACTACATGACTCGAACAACATACCAGAAAAGTATGCATAACAGACAACACCTATAAAAGTTCATCTCCAAGGGGCACACATCACCAATGAAAATCATTATTCCTAGAGCATTCACTATTTTTTTTTTAATCTCCATGAACATCCAAACAAAACATCAACCCTTAAATTATCTTGACTAATTTCAATGGAAAATCAGCTCATCAAAGCATGTGACACAGGAAAAAATTTCTGAAAGAAATTCCATAATTCTTTTGACTGACATCAAGAACAATGACAAAAAAAAAAAAATTAACAATGACAACATAATTTTAACAAGAACTATATTGGATATTAGTTTATTGGCTCGTGTTTTTTATTAGGTTAATATCAATTTTTTTTTAAAATGTAAAAAAATATTAAGAGTATAAAAAATATTTTAATAGTGTTTTTAAATCTAACTAAGTGGATTAATTTTTAAACATTCATCCAACTAATTATTTAATAGTTTGTGAAATGTCAAAAAAAAACCGGAGCAACAGGTCTTAATTTTATTAACCTTGGGAGTAGAATAATATTTTTACTGTGCAAATAAACATGATAAGACTACCATACCCCTACTCAAATATCTAATGACCAATGAGCTCATGAAAAATATTGAAATACCCCAATAACCAAGGCTTTAATTTTTTCAACCAAAAGACAAAATAATAATTTAACTTTTTGTGAAAGAACAACATTATCATCATCTCAAACCTTCATAGTTTGAAAAAATCATTATGCAAGTCTACAGTAGACTTTGTCTTGGTTCACATTATACTTACATAGGGTTGCTAGACCCAAATGCCCTAGGCTTGACAACCATGCTAGATCTAGGCGTCTTGGATTTGACATGGTTGCTAAGACCAAGGTGCTTGGGTATAACAAACATATATCATTTGACAAACGACAAATAAAGAGGACAATTGTGTACTTTAATTGTAATGAGAGAGAAAAAGAAAGAAAAAACACAAACAATTGATTACCAGCGACAATCCAACCATTATCTGTCTACATGCGCCACACTATGTGGAAGAAGGCATAATTGCACATATGCGCCTCCTTAATGGTGCGCGCATCACCCATTTGCCAGGGAAGAAAAAGAAAGTCAAAGAAACATTTATCTGCTTGTGAAAAGATGAGAAATTAAAAGTGAAATTACTATTACAGTCGATAATAAAACATCTCTTGATCTATAATAATTTTCCCACATCATTTAGCTTTTGTTATAATAAACAAGGAAGGAAAATAGTCTAACATAAGAAATGCTTCAAGTCCCTGTGAAAATCACAAAATCAACACCAATAAAATGAAAAACAAATTAGCCTAAAAAATAACTTTGAAGCCTAAAAAAGCAAATCAACAATTGAGGTAATTGATAGGGTTACCAAGCCGAAGACGAACTAACATAATTTCTAGAAAAAAAGAACACAAACAACACACAAAGGGCTTGGAATAACATACAAACCTAGAAGCTAGTTATGTCACCCTGATAGAAAATGATAACAAAGGAAAAGGTTTATATAGCATGCAATACCAATGACACCCAATTTCCTAGGAAAAAAAATATGCACACTCAAATAACGTCTCTCAAACACAAACAACCCTCTTAACAGTAGAAAATGAATGACATAAAAAGGAGAAGAAAAAACCCAATGCCATCTAAATTTTAAAGAAACCAAACTAAAGGAAACAATTAACTTATCTGGTAATTCTAATCGAAACCAAATAACAGGTAACAAAGGTGGAGCAACATATAACACCCCACACCTTTTATGCAACTATTATTTTACTAATCGTCTTAAACGTGAAGAATGAGATAATATTTTTATCCTTGCTCAAAATCATTTTTTATTTTTATTTATAAAGCAACTTTATCATTGCATCATATCCATCTTACAAAAGATTTTTACAACACTTTGGTATAATCAAATTGTATCTATATCACATCATTAACTAACTTATACAAAGGTTTATCAAATACAAAAACTAAGCAAATAAACATTTGGTATCATTATTAGGGTGTCAAAAGGATTTATCTGCAAAATCAACAATAGATAGCGCATATAGTAAGCATATCTGCATTCATTTATTTAATTATCATTTTTTTTTAGTTGCATAAACAAACACAACAATATAAAACTATACATATACATAATTGTTACCACAATATAACTATGATTATATGGACAATCTCAAATATTAACAATCCTTTTACAAGTGTATTCACGCTATACTTTGTTTACATAAGATTTCCTCCTCCTTTTCCACCACACTATCCTCTGGTGAAACCTCTATATTTTATCCCACCATATTAGTCTTGTTGATACCTGTATTAACGATAACCCTTTTATATTATATTATAATATATCCTTACTATTCTTCATTATAAGAATCTTACTTGTAATCATAACATTCCTCACATTTGGTTACGGGAAAGGAAGAGCATTGTGTATATTCTAGCACGATTATCACTCTCTGCCACAATTTACTCCATATGGTATGAGAGGAATACTTTTATCTTCAATTAGCATTACTGATCACAGTATGATGTGGTGGAAGAGATCTTCAGCTTGCTGAGATTATGATTTCTAAACATAGAAGCCTAATACCATATATCTGCTAAGATCAGATCTACTTGGTAGCTTTGATTTCTATATTTAATTATATTGTTTCATTTTTGGTTTGATGTTGTTTAGTCTTTTGAGCTTTGTTTGTAGTTTATTAGCCCTAATTTTATAGGCTTCATAACTTTTGCATGTGGAAAATAGATTTTTTGTATTTCTTAAGGTACGCCCCTTGTATTCCTGTTCACATTTGTTTTTCCTTATAAGCATCTTAACTTACTCTAAAAAATAATAATTCATGTACTGATTTTTATCATTTTATTTCAACCAAAATTTAAATTAAATTACTAAGAGTTTTTATCCCTATCTATAATAATTTTTTGTCCTAAGTATCATTTCTCAATTACAAATTATCATATCTAGCATTGCTTCACCAATTTTGAGCCCGGGATTTACACAACAACAAACCCAAAATCTGGTTAGAAACCAACCATATAACAAATCCACAACTAAAAACCCAATCTCTCTCATTGAATAAGAATTGGGCAAGGACATGGCTAGTGGGTGTACATTTAATATAAAATCATTACACACCCACTAATCATTCAAGGCTCATGGTGTATTTAAGAGTGTGGTAACGGTTGCGGTTTAAAGTGCTTTTCACTTAGAAATGCATCAAAAAAATATTTTTTTTAAAAAAAAATATTTTTGATATCAACACATCAAAATCTTAAAACATATAAAAATAATTTTTAACAAAAAAAATCAGAATTTAAAGAAATACAGTTTATACAGTATTCCCAAGTAGACTCAATCTCAGAATAATCATCGGCAACAAACGTACCAGCTCCTAACCACGCCAAAGCAAGTTTCCACTACCAAGATATAAAAAAGATAAACCCACCAAAATTGATGTGGAAGCCAATACCAATATACAAATCAAAAAGGAATTTGAGAACCCAAAAGAAGAGATGCAAGATTCCACAGGAGACAGAAACCATGTTTCTGTATTCATGGTTTAGATTTGGGGTGGCTCGTGGATCACGTGTCAAGATTTTAATGATCAAATAACATGTGATTGGTTTTAGAAACTTAAATAAAAAAGGCACCTTAAAAATCCAACCAAAAAAAATGCATTTATTTTGTAGCTTTGGATAACTTAGAATAAATAGTAAAAGAAAAATCAATTGAATGTGTGTAAATAATTTTACAATATCAATATACATCACATTTTATTCACCCAATAATATCAAACATTATCCTTGAGAAAAATAAATATTATTGCTAAAGAATTCTTTAAATTATATTTGAGAAATTTACCTATTAATTTAAATTTTTAAATTAAATTGATCCCTTTATATAATATCAGTGCTTTGTTAACAAAGCATTTAGATTAAAATGGTTATTTGATATTTTATTTTTTGAAATTGCATTTTTATTTATCTAAATATATATAATGTATAGACTATTTAAAGGCAAATTAATGCATAAAAAATACTGTGAATTGTGCCTATGAGTTGCAAAATAATTATAAAATTTATTTCGTAAACATGCAGAAACAATTAAACACTTTTTTTTTCTCTCCATAAAAACAAACACTAAAACATAATTCAAACCTTGTTTAAATTTTATAGAAAGGCCGTGGGCCCAGAGAAGCCCAAATGTTCAAGCCTTTGAACTAAGCTACTTGGCCCGCCAGGGAGAGTATCGAAATCCGAATTTTTCGAATTTATTAATTCTTGAAAAAGAAAGAGCGAGGTTTTCTTTTTCTTGTGCGAAAATTAAAGTCTTGTAAAAGAAAAGCTTAGTATTTTCTTTCACCAAACAGATCACAGACCCTTTCTTGCTCTCTCTCCTCTCTCGATCGACACTAAAGTGTAAGTCTTTCTTACTGAAATTTAGTAACTCTTTCAAATTTGTAATGGGTTTTTGCTAATAACTCCTTCTCGTCGTTGTTTTTGTTGATTTTTTTCAAACGCAGTTTAAACAATGGGGTCTAGTTCTGAAACCAAAGAGAACAGCCTTTTGAGCTCTGAAACTGGCATTCAAAGAACCCAGTATGCCGCCCTTCTTATCTCTCTCTTTATCTCAGTGTTTATTTGGAAGTTTTATTGTAAAACTGGAGACTTTTTTAGGGTTTTAAATTTGTTGCTGTATATATGTAGGTATCCATATGTGACTGGGTCATCTGTTGTTGCTTTGAAATATAAAGATGGGATTTTAATGGCTGCTGATATGGGAGGTTAGTTGCTCTGATACCCATTATCTAGTTATTATCTATGTGAGTTTTTTTTTTTTTTAATAATTTACTGTGTAGGTGCTTAGGGTTAATAACTTAAAGGGGGGAAGTGTGATTTTTGCGCTTATTTGTACCTAATAACCGAACCCTTTAGAAAGAATTGCTAGAAGTACTATAATAATTCTTGTTGTTGATGTGTTTTGTGGCATTGATAATTGATAGGTTCTTATGGGTCCACGCTGCGATACAAGAGTGTGGAGAGAATTAAGCCTGTTGGGAAGCATTCTCTTATTGGTGCTAGTGGAGAAATAAGTGATTTTCAGGAGATTATGCGTTATCTTGATGAGCAAGTGTAAGTTTTAGGGTTTGCTGCAGAGAGAAAAATAGATTAATAGTTTTTGCTTGTATTGCTGTTGTTTTTTGTATTATGTTTTTTAAATTGTTGGTTTACATTGTCTAATTATCTGCAGCTTGAATGACAATATGTGGGATGATGGAAACTCTTTGGGGCCTAAAGAGATTCACAGCTATTTGACCCGAGTTATGTATAATAGGCGTAACAAGTTTGACCCGCTTTGGAATACACTTATTCTTGGTGGTGTGAAAAAAGGACAAAAATTTCTTGGCATGGTGAGCATCAGTTACATAAGCTGTTTTCTTTTCTGTTTTTAAACCTCAAAATATGAGGAGTGAATAGCTGTGTGCATTTTATGCATATGGGTCATTTGTGTTTATGAGTGTTGCAGGTCACTATGATAGGAGTAAACTTTGAGGAGAATCATGTAGCAACTGGATTTGGAAATCACATGGCACAGCCAATACTTCGGTCTGAGTGGCATGAGAACTTGACCTTTGAAGAAGGTGTTACATTACTGGAGAAATGTATGCGAGTACTTCTGTATCGTGATAGGTCTGCTGTCAACAAGTTTCAGGTTCTGCTCCATTTCCCTTACAACTATACGAGTTTAATGTGTTATTGAATGAGATTCTAGAAAAGTAATAGAATTTTCTTTTTTACTTTACTGGAATTGCTGCCGTGTGGGTGCCTACATGGTGAAAGAAAGGTTAATGCTTGATACAAAATGGTTAGCATTAAGGTGCTACTGAGTTGAGTACTGAGTTGAGTTGATTCTCTTAGGTGCATATATCATTGTTTTATGCTCTTTTAGTTCAATTTTGTTGTTCTTTTTGTTCATGTTGAATTGTCACTGCACCTCAAAATTTAGGTAACAACATTGTTGTTGGAATCATATCATCTTGTATGGTGATATGTTTTTGTGGTTTAAAATTCTCCGTACTTTTCCACAAATCCTTGCTGATAAAAATCAGAGTAAACAAGCTTTTAATTCGTCAACCATGGTGAAATAATCTGATTTTAGTGTACTTCCCTGATCCTTGTTAAAAAAAGCAATTTTTGGCTACAGTGAGCTTATTGATGGGTGAAAAAGATGAATGTATCATCTTATGTTGTTGAAACTTGTAATAATCTCAATTTGTTTTGGCAACAGCATTTTATAACGATTTTTAGTGAATAGAGATTTTCTCTAGGGGATCCTGTACAAGTAGTGTCTGCTAGGATGTGCTGAGCATCTGTGCAGTTGCACACCTTAGGAAGACTTGTTTCTAGTAAATGATCTTCAATTTGGTAACTGTGGCAAGCTGCTTTGGGACTTCCAAAAGTATACTTAACAGGGGCTTAAACTGGATGGTTGAGGACCAGCTCAGCATCGAACCTCTTTCTATAGTTGTTTGTGCTAAGGGTCTTGATTTTCTACCATGACTTTAAGGAAAAAAATGCATCTAAAGGAAGCAAATCTTTCAATCATTGTTGTTGGATGTGTTTCTTTAGTTCTAATACCAGATAATTACATGAAGCAATGTTGTCTAATTTGACATCTGACGAGTTCACAATTTCCCAACTGCAGATAGCTAAGATTACTGAAGAAGGTGTAACAATTTCACAGCCTTACGCATTGAAGACATTCTGGGGATTCAAGGCATTTGAGAATCCAACTGCTGGTGCCGAGGGATCATGGTAGTCATCCAGGAAGGAGCCACTTCGGAAATCTGTACCCAGTCATTTACAAATGGGACCAAACGAACATGACGAGTTGGAAGTTATTGAAAGTCCTTTGATTTTTTAGCTTATGTTTAAAACCATGGCTTGTTAGCTTGGCTTGATCTAAGCCACAACACAAATTCTGGTTTAGAGTCGGTGGCTGGCTCGTGAGGAAAAGGGATTTTTTGAAATCATTTGAACCATAAATAATTAATCTTCGTGTACCTGCTGCTACTTTACTGCTATGAATTATGGGTATTTTCGCTTATTAGCACAAAAAGGAAAAATTTTGGCCATATAACTCGATAAAAAAAGTATTGTATTGGTGAAATAATATACTGTTTCCAAACATGCCATGTATAAGAGTTGTGATTGAGAAATATGATATTTGGCAAATGATTTTTGTCTGGTATCTGCAAATATTTTTCAAACTCCAAGTTACCTCTAAATCGAAACCCTAACAAAACTTGAACTATATGTTAAAATTCTAATTAACTTTCAACTTCAATTAATGTCTAGACTATACTAACAACTAACCTTATCTATAATCTATTATTGATAAAAACTAACCCAACTCTAATCACTCAAAAACTAAGTCTTAACCTTAATTCAAATTCCAAACCTTAATCTTAAATCCAAAACCTATAACCCCATATCTTTAACCGAAAAAAAAAAAAAAACCTAAGTAATCCAAATTGTAATCAAAACATCAAAAATCAAACACTAATCTTAAATTCCAGACTCCAAACCCTAATCTTAAAAATTAAATCAATCCTAAATCTAAATTCAAAACCCTTTTCAAGCAACTTTTAACCACAATTTCCTCTAGATTTAAGCACCGTTTAGAAATGCGATGCAAATCACATTCTATAAAATTTTAATTTTTTTTTATCTTAAATTATATTTTCAGATCGTTTTGATGTATTTATGTCAAAAATAATTTTTTTTAAAATAAAAAATATTATTTTGATACATTTCTAGATGAAAAACACTTTGAAAAACAATTACTACCACACTCTCAAACACCCTCTTAAAGTGAATTGTATGAAAACTACATTTTGTATATTTTATGCAATGTTTCAGTGTTGTCTAGATGTCGATATTGTTAGTACAAATTGCAAGAGCAACTGCAAGTTTAGCTACCTCGAACGGAGTCCAAATGACCTATAACATAAGTGTTAAAATTTTACACGTTAGTAATAGTTAAATGTTAATTTGAATTATGACACAAGTGATGCAACACATATTTGGAAAGGTTATTGACTATTTAGGTCACTTCAATAAAACAACAACATGTGTGTGAGATTATCTTCAAACACTTTAATCTTACACCACCTAACATTACAAATAACAAAATTTGATCATGTTTAATATTGTAAGAGTTAAGACAATTTAGTTGCATATAATAAATTTAAACAACCATTGTTTGTATTCTAATAACAACGATAGTGTAACCTCTATATCTTGAACTATCGGATTTGGATTAACTAGAAGTTAAGGACAACCCACATGAAGATGATCTTAAGACTATAACCGTGTCAAAAAACCATAGTGATACTAAATTTATTCCAAACATTTCAAATGTAATGTAAAACTTGTCAAATTGTTATATCTATAAAAGTAATAAACATCTCACAACTTGTTTGACCCTTTTAATTCATGCAATTCATAAATGTTTATGCAAGCATGATAAATCCTTAGCTATATATAGGAATCATGTCAAACTTCACCAAAAGCATAAGATAAATAAGCGACACATAATTCATGCTTAGATTCATGAATAAGATGCTTCCAAATATATAAAGTATATTTGCAATGGGCCTCATCATCATAAAAATATTCACAAACATTTATTAGAATCCAATAATATGTTTAATCCGCTCCTAATTGGCTTAGACAAACTAACAAATTGTGATGTTCTTCTACCCATTTGACTAGATGTTGGGACAAAGACATGAGTTAGGTGAGCTCACACTTCATATAAGAGTAGAAGATGTCCAATGCTTCTAAAATAATTACATTCTTGGTTGGAGTCATATGATTGTTTGGTTTTAACAAAGTAATTTGTTAAATATTTTTTATTCTTTTTAGGTTTATAACTTAAACCTCAGTTGTTGAAAACACATCTTTACTAGCAAGTATGGTTTTTAAGATCTTAGAACCTTTAGTGAATTTAGCTAGTGTGGTGTTCAACTTATCAACCTTTTTTTTTAAGCCTTGTTTTCTTTATACGTTGGTTCATTTTATCGCAATCATTAACCGCAATGCATGCTTTCTTTTTTAAAATATATTTTTTAATAAGTATATATGCATGGTTCTTTTTTAATAAACTATATTCGGAACCTAACTTCTTGTATTCATCATACAATGTCTCAAATATACTATCCAATTCATTATAATAAATATCATATTCATCATCTGAAAAGATTACCTCATTATAACTTTTAATTGCCATGGAACACATTTGACAACATGTTTTTCATCATCGCTTAAGCTAGAGTTTGAGTCATCACTTCATATTGCTTTTATTGCTCATTTTTTTTTTATGATGGTTCTTTTTTATATTTTGAAGGAGAAGATAATCAACCGTTATATGTCTAGTCCTGTTGCACTTGTAACATCTAAGTTCTTCCTTGCTAGATTCTTTCTTATTTCCATTGTTCTTAAAGGTTGAGAACTTTTTGTTCCTTTGCTTCTTTCCTATAAAATTTTAGAATTGTCTTGTGATAAATGCAATGTCCTCCTCCACTTCTTCATCATTATTATCACTATCAATATGATGTACAATTTTAATTGCCAAATTCTTCTTTGGTTTCTCTTCTAGTTCTTGCTTATTTATGGTGATTTCATGAGTCATATGTGATATGATGATTTCTTTTAATGAAAGTTTGGTGAGGTTTTTAGCTTCTCGGATTGTCATCACCTTTGTTTTCCAAGTTTTTGGTAAGGACCTAAGAATTTTTCTCATGATATCAAAATTAGTATAAGTCCTACCAAAAGCATCTAAATTATTAATGGTAGTTATCATTCTAGTAAACATACTAGTTATGAATTTATTTGGAAGCATTTTAAATAACTCATATTGATGCACAAACATATCAAATTTTTATTCTTTTACTTGATTTATTTTTTCATGTGTTATCTCTAATGCATGTCATATATCTCTAGCATTCTTGAATGATGTGATCCTATTGAATTCACTTCTAATCAATGCACAATACAAGGTATTAATAGCTTTCACATCCATAAATAACAATGTTTTATCACCATCGATATACTCATTTTTAGATTGAAGAACCATTATATCATTTTCAATCTTAGTAGGCTTGTGAGGTTCATTTTCAATAGATAGCCATAAATCATAATTAATAAATTAAAGATATATAATTGTCCTAACTTTCCAATAGGTATAGTCATTACTTTCAAAGAAAGGTAGCCTAGAGGTTGATGATCCTTCATTTTGAACATTAAAATTAGTGGTTGTCATTCTACTCAAATTCTAAGCAAACTTATATAAATGATAACTAAGCTCTAATACCAATCGTTGTTTTAGGATTAGGGTAACAATAACACTTAAAGAAGGTGAATTAGGTGTTTCACTAATAATAACAATTATTACAATTAACTCAATAAAATATAATTAGCTAATAATATAATTAAAGTGGTTAAAATAAAAAGTATAAGGATAGAAATTGCAAACTTAGTTTTTTAACGTGGTTCGACAAGCTTATATCCACACCTCAAGCACCAAACCGGTCTTAAGTATTGTATTCTTTACTAATCCAAGACAGATTACAATGTCCTTAATGAATCCTCACCAAATCCTTTTTCACCACTTGAAGAAATACCTTCTTCAAGATTTTTCACCTTGGTGATGTACCTCACCAATGACCAATAATTTTTCACCTAAACTCTTGAAGGATTATAATTTATTTGAAATATAACAAAATTTTCTCAAAGAGTAAATAATACAATTGAAGCTTATATCTCTATAACCCACTCAAAATCACTTAGAATGTATGAAGGTGTTTAGGTACAGTGAGTCCGAGCATTTATACTTTTGTGCAAAAGGTTTTATTGCACAAATATGAATATGATTTAAGATTGATGATTTGAAGTTGTTTTTGCTCTTAAAATAGCTTGTATGAGATATATTCAATTTTAGTATTTAACTCTGCAATTAGAAAAGCTATATATATGTTTCTGGCAAAAACTGGTTGTTTTATAGCCGTTATTATTCCTCTGACAAATAAAATGATCAACCGGTTTATATTGGTCAAGTCAATCTATCTCCTATCGGTCGTCTAGTTCATACAGATTCCCAAGTATTCATCTCTGATGAATAAGAGGTCGACCGCACTTGGTATGGCTAAACAATCGACTAGTTCAACTTAAAATCCATTTTTGCATTTTTGAGCCCGATGAATCTTGAACCGACTAAATACATATCAATCATATAATGTATGCAATGTGAAGTGTGTGAATTCATTTCAATTTTTACTATCAAGTTAGATATGAAAATTTAAATAAGTTTGCACTAGAATGAATCTTTAAGAACTAAGTCTTCACTTGCTTTACATCTTGAATTTGTTGATTGATTTCTTCGTTTAATTCTTCATACTTGTTGATAATCTTCATATAAATCTGTTTAAACCTATTCTCAATCAAGTATATTATTAGTTTAATTTTATTTAATTGTTATCATTAAAATACATAAAATATAAATATGTGATTCCAAAGGTCAACACAAATATACCAAAAAAAATATATCAAAACTCAATAAGAATATAATATTTATTTTATTTAATTTTTATTTTTAAAATTTTTTTTATTCTCAGATTTATTCATACATATAAATAATTGATGGATTCATTTTTTTTTTAATTAAAATTTTCTCTCATAATCATTATAACTTTTTAAAAAACATTGCTTCCAATAAAAAAAAATCTTTTCATAAAAAGAGAGATATACATGAACAAAGAAATAAAGTCTTTAATTAAAAATATACATCTTTTTTCTCTTTAATTAAAGCCATTAGATTTTTTATGAATACTTGTTTTAATTATTATTAATTTTTCAGTAAAATATGATGATAATTAAAAAAACATGTTATTTTAAAAACAAAAAACGTCATGAATATGAAAAAAATAATTTTGACAGAAAAAATACATTTATTATCTTTTTTATAAACATCTATTTTAATTTTTATATAATTAAATAAAAATAAATTTTAAAAAATATCCCGAAACAACACGGAATGTACTAGTATTATTCTAAATTGTATTTGTGGGGAATGGGAACTCAACACGATCAATCGAAAACGGAAATGAAAAGCAACATGAGACTTCCAGCTGCAAATTGGGCCTACATGCGACATGATTTTACCAGGGAAAGCTCCATTTGAGGGAAACTTTCGTTCAAAGCATCTACCATCATCATCAACGTGAGTGGCCATTAATTATTTCGAAAGAAAATTGAAGCTCTTTACGCCTACTTTAATCAACTTTAATCATGTGTTCTAGGTCACCTTCGATTAGTTAACTGTTCTATGTTCTTGAATACATAGCACACTATGCTGCTGTGTACTTGCAAAGATTCTCAAAACCCATATATTCATGCTGCTCAATCATTCCAATCGTTCTTGTTATGCCAACCCCACCTACCAAATTGAAGTAAAAAGTGTCTTCAGGATCTGAAAATTACTTTACCATGCCTAAAATTATAAATTTACTGAATCTTACCTAGTGCTATGGCACTGATAAATATTGTGAAGGCTAGCACAAAGATGATGAGGGATGCCCTTCCGGATATGGTGATGAGTTTTGTGATAATATATTGACCAACAAAGGCAGCAATGATGGCCACAGCAATAAAGTAGAGAGCTGCAAGGCCAATTGCATAGAGTATATTTGAGTGCTCAGCATTCTATGACTTGTGAGAAGAACATTGAAATTTTTGATGAATTATAGGTTCAGGGGGACACTAACTCACCATAAGGTACAGGAAAACGATCCAAGAGATAATATTCTACAACAGACATTGATGAGGAGAACAACATCCCGAAGGTGGCTGTGCCGCTCGTTACCTGGGCAAGAATTGTGTAGTTAGGAGCTAGGGCTAATGGTCCAACGCTGATATATATATGTCGCTATGTAGTTACATTTGCAAGGATGTTCTGTTAGAAATAAAGAAATGTGCATGAGCTTATACCTGAGGAGGGATTCCCATTTCCAAAAACAACGGACCCATGACAAATCCTCCACCTATTCCTAGCAGGCCACCCACTATTCCAGCCACCACACCACAGGCAGAAAACATGAGCAACCGGTGCACTTGCCAATCCATGATTTCATCCCCCTTGGATGAAATTCTCCGTCTTCCCTTGTACAGACCGATGGCCTCGTAAAGAAAGACTCCGATGGAAACTGGAATCTGTTAAAACATGGAAAGCATCCTTCAAACTGGATATGAAATAAAATCAGAAATCAAGATGATTTGCACCAACAGAACATGTATACCTGCAACAAGTTTAATACCCAGAAAGTTGTTGAACATGGGGCTGTATAGTTCTGTTGCCAAGGAGATGAAAACTTTTAGTTTATTATAAGGAGAAATATGGTATGATACAATGATTTTGGACAAGAAAGGAAAGAAAACCTTGGCAATCTGAACAGCAAGGTATGACACCCAAACAAAAACAAGAAGTCCAAGTTCCTTCCAATAAATATTCTGAAGTATGGTAACCTGCATTAATTATTCACTTATGTTAATCACAAAACTATGTTATCCTGGCTCATTTTCCATGGCAAACCAACCTTCAATACCTTGCTAGCCTTTGGAGGATTGTTGCCTTGTCCATCTGGAAGAGGTTTGTATTCAACTTCCTCACCACCACCTGCTACAACATAACAGTTCACACATGTTAACTTCAGAGGAATGGACAGTGAGCGAGAATTGCTTTAAATAGATTCGCAGACTTGAAATCAAGCCGCAGACGATCTCACCAGTTGACTTGAAACGCCTAGCAGCATCCTGAAATCAAAATCAAGTGAGATTAAAAAGTATAGAATTGGTTGATTTTTGTTATTGGTGGCTTATATATAAGGTTAATTATGAGGCATAAAACCATTGTTACTTAGAATTTCCAGGGTGTTCATACTACTTTAAATGCTCCAGATCATAACAACAAGCAAAAAAAGCATACACACTACCTCTTTCAATATGGTTTCTATTTTCCATGTATCAAGACCCTTGAAAAATGCCTTCACTGATGTCCCTGAAAACCACCACAAGCAATCAAGGGTGTTAGTAAAAGAGGAAATTATGGTAATCAGAACCTCAATGCAACTAACATTACCTATGCACAGAATAATTAGGGTAACCGTGATCACCCAATCAGGAAATATCACATTGAAAGTGACACCTATGCTAATCCCCAGCATGAGCATTGGCTGAATAAGGAGCACCAAATCATAGTCAATCACAGGCAAATCAAGTGTTGGATGCCTTAGTCTAAGGTTATGGTAAACAGTTGAGACTGCTGCCCCCATGATCATACCTGAACAAATTAAACACAGTCTAAGATATCATTGATTACACTCACTCTCAGCACCTTCCGTTGCAATCAGCTACTAGCTTCTTGTTCCCAAAAAAAAAAAAAAAAAAAAAAAAAACAGCGTTTTGAGGCTGAATCCAGCCAACTGCCTCAGGCAATAGATAAATCCAGCTTAGACCAACAAAATCAAAGGTTCAAAAGGAATCGAATGTATATGATTGTGCATTTCCCAGTTAAGGATTTCAGTGAGGTTCCGGTGAGGTCCTATCAAAAGAACCTTTAGACATTACATTTTGATATAGCTGTTGCTGATTTTGGATCAAACCCAATAATCAGGGTCAACATAGGAACGAAGATGCCGCCACCACCAACACCACCTACACTTCCAAATGCTGCTCCAAAGAATCCAATTATAGTACCAATAACAGCTTGCCAATTAAAACTTAGTTCCTGCATGGGAAAAGAAAATGATGGATAGAGTTGTTATATATGCCTACAGAGACACTTCATTGAAGATAATACATCAAAAATCAATCACTGTAATTTATAGAAACAAAATCAAGTTTTTGAGTTACCGGCCAAACATGTTGATAA
This sequence comes from Populus alba, assembly GCF_005239225.2. Taxonomy (NCBI): domain Eukaryota; kingdom Viridiplantae; phylum Streptophyta; class Magnoliopsida; order Malpighiales; family Salicaceae; genus Populus; species Populus alba. The sequence goes on along the minus strand of NC_133301.1, from coordinate 3,177,085 downwards.
CCAGATTCATCAGACTGCCATAAGAAACTAATGATTTTCATAAGGTAATTAGGCTCGAGTTCTTCTGCTTCACTCAATCTAGACACTCCATGTTTTATGCTTCTTTCAGCAGAAATAAACACAGAAGCTAACATGACAATGAAGAAAAGTATTGCTGCTGGTCTCAAAGATAAAAATCTGGCTCCAAGAAAAGCCATCAAACAAGAGCCTCTCTGTTTCTGTGTCTTAGAAATGCGAGGCAGTATGAAACAGTGAGAGAAAAAAAGAAGAAAAACACAAACAAAATTTGCAAAGTAGATTTTGGTGAGAACAATTGAAGGGAGCTGGTAAGGTAATCAAAATGTTTTATTTCTTCTTTTGTTTTCTTTTTCTCAAGAGAAACTTAGCTTTCACAAGAATCAAGAAAACTACACATTTATGAGAGACAAGACAACTGTACGGGGAAAAATTTTAAAAAATTATTCTTTATATATATATTATATTGGGTTTAAGGCATAATTTAAATTTTAATAAAAAAAATAAAAATATTTACATGTATTATTATTATTATTATTATTAACAGAAAAATTAAACGGTATGCAAAAACTATGATTCACTTATAACTATTCGTATTGTGAATCACAATAATAATATATAATATATTGCTTTTTTTTTTTGAAAGTGTTGTTATCATTTTTTTTTTAATTTTTTTGTTTATTTGATCTTTTAATATTAAATTAATTAAAAATTATTTTTTTAATTTATTACTTTTTATTTTTCCTTTTTATATGGTTTAAGGGATTTGCTAGAATAACCCAAGTTATCCCGGTATACAATTTTAGTATGGTATCTTTTTTTTTTTTTAATTGAACTTAATTTTGTATTAATCTATTTCTTTCTCACATAATTAGAAGAAAAAAAGTTTTTTTTTAAAAAATCCATGTTATTAAATTTATAAAGTTTATGAATATGTTCACAGGTTTGATTGGTTGATATGGTTTGTGGGTCTAGCAAATTTAATTTTCTTTTTATTTTTTATATAGTTAATGAGTTAATTGAGAATTCAATTTTATGATTAGTTTCATCTCGCTAGTTAACAATTCTAAATTTTGTTGACTCTTAGGATAAAAGAGTAGTTTTATCGTGTAAAAAAAATTAAAAAAAAAAAAACATGCACACCCCCAAACAATCTTCTAATAACTATTGAGTCAAATGAAAAGACCTAAACACCCTGAAATTAAAGGTTTAAATTTAAATCTTCTAAAAGGTAAAAGAGTAATTTTACCGTTATGATTCACAATAATCTGTGTCTAGAGCTATAGTGAAATTCTCACATCATTGAACTTGCTTTTTAATAGAGTGAAAATGTTGTTGGACCGGTGTTTTCTAAAGAATTAATATTAAGGAAATATAGTTAAGACTAGCTTTTATATATATATATTATATTAGAAAACCTGCCTGCTGATAAATAATGCTGGAATTGTATATCTATAAAACACTCTATTATTTATAAAAAAAACACTAATAAAATTAAAAATAAAATTAAAAGTATAAGGATATTATGGTTTTTACAAAGTCTTGAGATGTAAAAAATATGAAGATTCTTTTAAATGATATAAAAATTTAAAGAAAAAAAAAAATCCAACAACATTATGTCATAAAATTTTTTTAAGATTTTAAAAAAATAATTAAAAAAAAACAGATTTTAAAGATGTACAGGAATGAACAGAATTCTAAATGCATAGATAAATAAATCTAAAAAATACCCACACAGTAATTTTTAAGGAATAGAATATTCTGGAAATTTAAAGAAATACAAAAATATTTTTTTTTAAATTATAATATTTAAGAAATTACTCTTTAGGAATAATCTTTACCTCTTGTTTGATACCTACTATATACAAAATGTTTTTTTATTTGTTTAAAGAAAAAATTACTTTAGCTTGTTAGAATTCTATGGTTGTTCAAATTAAATGTAAGAATATAAGAGAATAAGAATACAGGATTTGGATTTGGGATTTAATAAAAAACATTTTTCTTTTGGTATTACTAATTATCTGATAAATATTATTTTCAATAAAAAAAATAAATATGTAGGCTTTTATAATGTGTTTTCTGACATAAAAAAAATTCTAACTATAAAATAATATATTGTATAATTTTTTGAAGGCGAAGGAAGGTTTATTTATTTATTGCGAAAGATGCAACTGGGGATACCGTAGTTTCAGGTATTGAAAGGGACAAAATACAATCAGGGCCCTGGTGTTCCCACTCATAAGGAAGAAGTGACGACATCATTAGTAGTCACCATCCTTTGAAAGTGACTTCCCACCAATTAGCCTTGTTAAAATTATTGACATTAATGATAGAAGCGGTAAAGAAATACTTTTAAAAGTTGGCCCGGCCTAATAAGTTGATATGGAACTCTGTTGATTCAGGATTAAAATTGAATGGGACTAAAAAATACATGTTGGAATGAAAAATCCAGTGCGACTTAGTAGACTCGACGATCTAGCAAGATTCGATTGCAAACTTCATATTTTTTTTTATTTTTTAATTAAAATGATGTTATTTTGATTTTTTTAAAAAAAAAATTAACCTGGCAACCCGGTTAAAACCCGGAACGGGCCTTGGACTAGGCTGGCCACCGGTCTGGTCTTAAAACTATGGGTAAAGGGTAGTTTTGCAAAATATTATAAAATTATTATTATTATTATTATTATTATAGCATATTTAATTTTTTTTTTTTACAAAATACATTTTATTTTTATAACCCAATTTTGGGTTCCCAAAAAATAATTTTATGTAGAAAATAAATTTTTTTGAAATATTTAAAAATTCAAAAAATCATAAATTCAAAATTCAAAAACATTTTTAGGACACAAATAAATGAGTTTTTAAGATGTAACAGGTTAAAACACTAAAAATAATAGTGATTAGAATATTATTGACGAGATAAATTGTTGACGAGATAGATTGTAAAGAGACTTAATCGCACAAATTAAAAGGTAAATGACAAGATTGAACCAAATAGAAAAGGTTGAGAACTCAATTGCATCAATGGAGGGTCTAATTGAAGAAACAAAATGAGAATTTGAGATCAAATTGAAAAAAGATAATGAAGATTCGGGTAGACTTGCAAAATAATTAAGTTATGTACTTAATTGAGCTTTGGATAGGACTAATTGATTTAATCAATGGTTTAATCGAAACAAAAATTAAGATTGAAAGTTGATTTAGCTAAAATTTGAAGAGTTAATTAAGTTCAAATGCTTAATTAAACTTTTTATGAGTTTAATTAACTTAATTAAGGATTTAATTGAAGTAAAATAAGTTTGAAAGTAAATTTTGCTAAATTTAAAAGAATTAATTAAGTTCAAGGGCTTAATTAAAATTTAAATGGGTTTAATTGACTTAATTAAGCATTGAATTAAAGCAAAATTAAGTTTTGAAAGTCAATTTGGCCAAAATCAAAAGAATTAATTAATATCTTATTTAACACTTAAAGAAAATAATAATTTTTCATCTAAACAATATTTAATTCATTCTTTATAATAATCCATATTTCTTTTTACATAGATTTATCTAACCCTAAATAAATCTTGTAAAATTCATAACTCAAATAATCATTTTCATATTGAAACTAGCATTCCAAGTACTTCTTTTAAGTATTTATTACTTCGGCATATCCATTTTAGTTGCCAATCGATTCAATGTTTACATTTGAAAATCAATAATCCGGTATTCCTTAAACAATCTAGCAAATTCATCTCAGTTGTCCCAATTCAGAATTCTCATTAGGAAGCTAATAGTCTGGTATTCGTTAACGAATATCAATCAACTCGGTCAACCAATTTTAGTTGCCAATCAATTCAACATTCTCATTCGGAAGCCAATAGTCAAGTATTTCTTAATAAATACTAATCAATTCAGCCTTTCAATTTGGAAGTCAATAACCTGATATTTCTTAACGAATACTAATCAATCCAGTCAACCTATAATGGATGCCATTCAATTCGTCATTCCCATTCGAAAACTAATAATCAAGTATTCCTTAATGAATATCAATCAATTCGGTCAACTCATCTTGGTTAACAATCAATTCAGCCTTTCAATTTGGAAGTCATTAACAAATATCAATCAATCCAGTTAACCCATCATGGTTGTCAATGAATTTGGCATTCTTGTTCTGAAGCCACTAGTTCGGTGTTCTTTAACAAATATCAATCAATCTCATTAACCAATCTTAGTTGCCAATCCATCCGACATTTTCATTTGAAAACCAATAATCCAGTATTCCTCAATGAATATCAATCAAATTTGTCAACCCATCTTGGTTGCCAATCAATCTAACATTCCTATTTAAAAGCCAATAATTCGGTATTCCTTAACTTATACTTGAAAATGAAGTATCTTCAAGTGGTGAAAGATCTTGGTGTGGATTCATCAAGTGATGTAAAAATCTTGGTGTAGATTCATTAAATGGCTATTGTACTTTTCAACTTGGTCTAGTGAAGGAATATAATACTCAAATACAATTTGGTACTTGAATTGTGGATGTAGGCTTGTCAAACCATGAAAAAACAAGTTTGCATATTCTCTCCCTTATCTATTTACTTTAAACACTTCAATTATATTGTCGATTATTGTGTTTATTTGAAGTAATTTGTGTTATTTGTAAAAATTAGTGATATACCTTATTCACCCTTCTCTTAGGTGTTATAGTTGCCTTAATCCTTGAATAATAATCAGTATCAGAACTCAATTTTTATTTATAAAGTTCACTTAGACTTTGAGTATAATGGAAACCATTAGTTATAATCTCTAAAATGAAGAATCATCTGCATCTATACCATATTTCTTTGATGGCAATGATTATACATATTGGAAAACTAGATTGATTATATATCTTAAATCTATTGACTATTATTTGTGGCTATCTAGATAAAATAAACCTCATAGACCTTTTAAAGTTGAAGATGGTATTGGAATTCCTAAAGCTATAAGTGAATATAATGATAATGATAAAAAAAATTATCCTCTCTATATATAATTAGTCCCCTTACCCAGACTTTGAAGACTAGTTAGGGTTCCTAGTGCACAAAATACTAATTAACTACTTCAAACCTCTTTAACCATAAAAAAAACAAGAATTCCTTATTCTTTTTCCACACCATAAAAAAATCTTGATTCATAAGAATAATTATCGCGATCCCGCACACGTGCAATATTTATAAAAAATAATAATTAAGAAAGTAGTATAGTTCTAAGTATTTGGACTCTTTAAAATAACATAACTAATGAAAATTTAATATGTTACACTATTAAAGGTGTTATTTTCATTAACACAGCAAAGCTACTATTCCAATAATACAATCTTTGAAATGTTTTTTAAATATATTTTTAATAGCTTTGGTATTCCTAAAGACACAACCCTTTATTTATTTGTTTTCCTATAGTAACATAAAAAAAATAGATTTCACTTTTTGAAATAGCATAACCAATTATGTTCCACTAACTTTAGTAGTTCTGTGTGCTATTGAAAATAACATAAACTATTAAATTTTTATTTGTTGCACTACTTCCTTTGATGTAACTATCTAAATTGTGTACCTTTTTTTTTTTCTTCTAACTATGCCACTTTGCAAATAATAATTTGTCATCTATGCTATTTTAAAGAATAAACTCAACGTTTATTGGTAGGAATTGTGACCGTGAAACAAAATCAAATGGCATGCTTTCAAACTATCTCATCACAACTAATGTTTCTCACAAACAACGTTGTCGAGTATGACATGGAAAGCATTTACAAGTTCTTGAGAAAACAAAATTTTTGTGTTTACCCATACATCCCTCCAACTAAAGCCTAAAAGTTGGTAGGGAACATACAACATATTTTTTTTGTAGCCTCGCTAAATAAATTACAACACAACGAATTTAAATATGTTAAACAATACTTAAAGCGTAAGAAATTGCTAGCCATCATACTTGCAGAGATTTTCAAAGCCCATGTATTCTTGATGATGAATCTTTCCAATCATGTTCGATATGCCAAAACCACCTACAAAAGGAAGTAAAGAATGATATTTTAGAAATTTATAAAGTTCAAAGAATTGTTGAAATTGATTTTATTAAACATGTATTGGTATTTTTAAGGCCAGTCACTCACAATTGAGGTTAAAATCATGTTGGATCATGAGTATTTTAACATGTATTACTCACATGTTTTAAAAACCAATCAAAAGTGAATAAAAAATTATTCTTAGAGAACTTTTAAATAACAAAAGTTTTAAATTCAAAATAGTTTTATAGATTGAGTAGTAGGCTTGTGAACTTGTGAATTTGGGCTTGAGTTTGATTAACCAATTTTTTTTTTTGTTAAGTTCATGTTTGATTAATAATTTTTTATCCCTAAAATATCAAAGTACATGAACTAATATATTAATTTTGATGTGAGAAGAGTGAATGCATTGATGAGTTTTAATGAACTATGAACATTCATAAATAGTCATTAATGAACATTCATCATAATTAATAAGAATTCATGAATTATGAATATTTAAATTATGAGTAATTAATGTTTTGTTTCTCAAGTCTTATAAATAGGTGTCTTGGATGAGTGGAAAGGGAATTAAGAAATTTCTTGAGTTATTTTCTTTCTTTGTTGTTGTATTTTCTATGACTTATTCTTTTACTTATTTTTTTTTACTCTAGATCTTAAGAATCCATTTTTGTAGAGAGAAATTTGTGTTCATTCCATTAAGTTTATAGCCTACATATTTTCTAGGTGATGTGTTGAATTCTTTTGAGGCAATTACATTGGGATTGTTTACACTAAGTGACAGACAATTACATCTTAAGAACAAAAAATTCAATCTTTGGCAACAATGTCAAGTTCCTTATTTCCTTCTAATTGTCTTCAGCAAGTAAGTCTCCTAAACTTTTAATAAGAGCATGCTTTTTCAATTCAATATTTATTTGATTGAATAATTGTTATGTTGCATGATATATATATATATATATATATATATATATATATATATATATATATTTGTTGATTATATAAATCCTATGCTTAAATCTTTAAAATCTTATGCATGTTTATTTTTATGTGATCATATTTATGCAAGTGATTTTTCATTTAACAAATATTTAAAAATTTACATAATAATAATAATTTCTAACAATTTTAACGTGTAATTTTTTGCTTTAATTTTTTTAGATCATATAATGTCTTCTACTCAAGAATTGGTTGTCTCTATTAATGTTGCTTCGATAAGTACTACTTTGGTATTGAAGATTCTACCACCATCTTCTGTGGTGCATGATGAGAAACATGAAAAGTTTAATGGAACGAATTTTAAGAGGTGGCAATGAAAGATGCTATTTTATTTGGCTACCTTGAGTTCGACAGAATTCTTGACCAAAAAAGTGCCAAAACTATCAAATGATGAATATGATCCCACTACAGTGACAGTTATGGATGCTTAGTATCACAATAATTTCATTTGCAAGAACTACATTTTGAAGGGATTGGACAATACATTAGATGGTATGAATAATTTAATTAAAAGTGCAAAAGCATTGTGGAAAGCTTTGGACAAGAAGTATAAGGCTAAAGATGCCAACATGAAGAAATTTATAGTCGATAAATTTCTAGGTTTCAAAATGGTTGATTCAATAACTATTATGAGTTAAGTTCAAGAGTTTCAACTCATCTTGTATGATATACATTCTAAAGGTATGTCACAAAATAAATCTTTTCAAAATTATTGAAAGATTAAAAGATTTCAAGAATTATCTTAAACACAAGTGCAAGGAAATGGGGGTCGAAGACTTCATTTTAAGATTGAGAATAGAAATGGACAATAAGTTGTCCAAAAAAAGAGCAACTCTTCTAGTGCCTTTAAATCAATTATTATGAAACATATGGTAAGATTCCACAATAAAAAAAAAAAAAAAAAAATAAGCTTATTATGAAAAGGAAAGGAAATTGTCAAGAGTTCAAATGAAAAATACTTTATTTACAACAAGATTGGGCACTTTGTCAAGGTTGCATAAATAAAGGTGAATAACAGAACTAGAGAAAATAATTTCTCAAGTCGATGTCACTGAGTTTGATCATCTCACAAATTAAGTCTTCAGTGTCTATATATATATTAGTTGTTGTTTTCTAAATCAACCTAGTCAATAATCTTGAGCAATGATGGGTTGATATTGGTGATAATACATGTGTGTTCCGGGAAGATTATGTTTTCCATTTATAATGGAAGGTAAAAACTTGTACATGGAGAACTCATGAACCTTCAAGATACTAGGAGTAAGGTTATTCTGAAAATAACTATTAAAAATTTTTCACCCATAAGAATGTACTCTATATTGCTTTAAGGTTAAAAAGTTTAATGATAGTAACCATATATAGTTTAATAGAGTTCCCAAGATTTAGATTAAAATGAAAAAATTAAGTCATACAAGTCCTATAATAAGTGTCTTGGAGACGTGAAAAGGAAGAAAGAAATTTTTTAAGGTTTTTTTCCTTTGTTGTTGGTTTTTCTAAGACTTGTTACTCTATTCATTCTTTCTATTCTAGATCTTAGAAATCCATCTCTGTTGAGAGAAAATGGAGTTCATTCCATTAAGTTCAGAGATCTTAAAAAGAATTGTATATTTTCAAAGTGGTGTCATTGAATTCCTAGGAAGCATTTGCATTGGGACTGTTTGCAACAAGTGACGAGCAATTACATTTTAATAACAAAGAATTCAATACTTGATAATAACGTTAAATTCCTTATTTCCTTTTGATATTTATTTGTTATGTTACATGATTTTTTTTTTATATTTGCTGGTCATATAAATCCTATGCTTAGTTTTTTAAAATTTTAAGCATGTATATTTTTGTGTGATCATATTTTATGTAAGTGATTTTTCATTTAACAAGGACTTACAGATTTACATAATAATAATAATTTCCAAAAAGAATTTTAGAGCATAATTCCAGACCCTAAATAATAAGAAATAGAAGAACTCACCTAGTAAAATTGCACTGACAAATATAGTAAAAGCTAGAATGAAGATGATAAGAGAAGCCCTTCCAAACACAATGATCAACCTTCTCACAATATGCTGCCCAATGAACGCAGCAAATGTAGCAACAACGACAAAGTAAACAGCTGCCTGAAGATTTGAAACATGTAAGTCCATTGGAACGCACACAAACTGCATTCCAATATACTTTTGGAAAATAACGTTGTTGAGGCGAAGAGAAAAAGCAGATTAAACTTGTAAGATAAGTTGTATGGATGTTGCGTGCACTCTTACCATAAGGAACTGGAAAACGTTTCAGAAGGTAGTATTCTACAACAGACATGGATGACGAGAAAGTCATGGCAAAGGTGGCAGTCGCACTTGAGACCTGGACACAAGTCGTGAAGCAGTTAAGACCAGACTACTGGAATACATCTCTGCTGCAATAACATGATTATTTTGCCCTTCAAATGGCTTCTGCCACCGTATAATTCTAAAGAGTATGGTATTTAAGCTCAGTCATAATTTAGAACATGTTCACAGATACTGATATCAGGAATAAATACAGATAATTCTGAAGAGTATGGAATTCTAGAAGTTTATTGTAAGCTCCAGTCTTCATAATTCAGAAAATGTCCACAGATGCTGATATCAGGAATAAATACAGATAATTCTAAAGAGCATGGAATTCTAGAAATTTATTGTAAGCTCCAGTCTTCATAATTTAGAAAATGTCTACAGATGTTGATATCAGGAATAAATACAGATAATTCTATAGTCTTCATAATTTAGAAAATATCCACAAATACTGATATCAGGAATAAATATAGATAATTCTGAAAAGTATAGAATTCTAGACATTTATTGTAAGCTCCAGTCTCCAGTCTGTTTTGAAAAGTTAAAACAGAAGCCATGAATATGCTCTCTAGCCACGGGTAAATCTGCTTCGCAAAATCATTCTGCTAACTTATCGATCCTGGTTATTCTCAGAGCAACATCAAAACTACCATGCAAACTTAATCAAGTTCACAAAGCCAGCCACTATGATTAACAAGAAGGACTTGATGAGCAGGTTCATAATTATGGTGATTGCGAATTTATTCATTTTTATTCCTTCGAGCATCTAAGGAAACAGAGCAAGCTAACCTGAGGAGGGACTCCGAGCTCCAAAAATAGTGGACCCATGATAAATCCTCCTCCTAATCCAAGCAGCCCACCCACCACTCCAGCCAGCACACCGAAGGCACAATAGGTCATGAGCTGAAGGACTCTGAACTTTGTGCCCTCATCTCCCTTGGATGCAATTGCTCTGCGTCCCGTGTACAGGCTGACTACTTCATAAAGTGTCACCCCAACAGCAACTGGGATCTGGAAACCACAGGAAGGAGGATTCAGACAAATTTTCCAGCTGTTTTACTAAAGAGAAGGACAGATTCAAATCCTGCTGTGATGTCAATGTTAGTTTAATATTTCATGTAGCTAATTGGTTGGTTACACGTAGCATTATTATATTTACATGAATATATATTTATTAGTAATAAATAATTTATCTTTAATATTCATGTAATATTAGATTAATAAATCTAATATTTGATTTATAAATCTATAGTAAAGATAAAGTCCATGAGATAAAAATATTTTGCAAAAGAAAAATAAAGTCGTTATAATTATAGGGTTTCTATTGCATCAAAACATTGTTTCTAAAATGTTTATAGTCGATACTCTCTTAAATACTAGACATTTATTATAGTTGTTGAAATTGATACATATTATGTTCTTTTCTTTATAAAAGATACCTTAAACTAATATGTAGGTGATTGTCATAAGACATGTACACTAAACTAACCCACATTAGAATTTCATATGGAGAGATCACATATTTATGGAAAGGCTCACGTGATGGTTATGTAAATGATCCTTAAACTTAAGATCACTAAGTTATCTTATATAAAGAATGTTATGCTTTGATCCTATTATATGTTATTTTAATCGAGGTAGGGAAAGAGCAAACATTAGGTATAACATGAACTATATATATAAAGTTATTTTAATATTCAAGAGAGAATTCATCACCATAAGTGAATTATAAAAAATATTCCATGAGTTCTCAAATGGTATTTATTGAAAAATTCTTGATAAAGGTAGAATGACATTTGAAAAAGATTTCAAATCTTATTCAAACGATCAATAACTTATTATGTAAAGAACAAACATGATTTAACATAGAAGATATACTCCATACTTTAATGTTAAATCAGAATATTATTGATGAAAGGATATTAATTATATTGAGAAACCGATAACTAAAACGTTAAGTCAAACCACTAATGACTTTTTCTAATATTTGGGGAATCATGATATGTTACTAGACAATATATCTGATCTTTAAATATAAATTAATTAATTGTTAATTAAATTGATAATAAAGTAATTGTTTAATTCTATTTAATTAGAGTTATAATTTATACATGTGGATCAACATATTAGAAACCTAATGGGTCACACACATTAAGAATTATTAGTCAAAAATTAAATTTGGATAATTTAATTAAGTATGATCTGATTAAAATATATTTTAGAAGTTAAGGACTAGAATATAATTAATACATAGGATTATATTTTTAGACTAGAAAAATCAAGTAAGGACTTAATTGAGTTAATTTATAAAATTATTTTAAATTAATATATGGATATTATTTAGGGGCATATTGTTATTTACCAATTTATAGGGTTTTTCAAATTTCTTATAAATAGTAAGATATGCCTTTTATATTTTTAGTGATTATTTGTTAAATAGAAAAGAACCATATAAGTCACAAAATAAAAAGCGAGCATTGTAAACATAGCAATCATTCTCACTTAAATAGATATTTGACAGATTTTTTAGTGATGATTCGTGTGAATTATCATTAAAAAAAACAATTAGACGGCTTGTGATTTGCAACAACTCAGTTTTTAAAGAATTGGTCAAAGCCGAAGAAAATCAAATCTTTATGTATAAATTCTTAAACAATTTTAGATATATATATCTAACATGTACTCTCAAATAATTTTATTTTATTATTATATATATATATAAAATCTTCATAGACCCAACAATCAATTATCAGCAAGATGATTCCTAGATTCACATGCAGACACAAACATAAATGCACAAAAAAGAAGAAACGGATAGAGACCACTACTGCGATAAAAAGTACCTGTAACAAGTTCAACACCCAATATCCTATCGAACAGGTATATGTACTCTCCTGTGAGCAAGAGATCAGGATCTCTCATCATTTAGACATTGATTTATTATAAGCTAGGAAAAAAAAAGGTAGAAAGTAATCAAAGCACAACAAAACCTTTGCAATCTGCAGCACGAGGAATGCAACCCAAACAAAAACAAGAAGTCCAAGTTCCTTCCAGTAAACATTCTCAAAAACAGTGATCTACAGTCATAAATTGTATTAGTTTTGAGGACTCTTTGATGTTGATTTCAGCTAACAAAGTATTCTCACCTCTAGTTCCTTGGTCTCCTTTCCTTGGCTGTTGCTCGGACCGCCACGAAGAGGCTTGTATTCCACTTCCCCGGCATCGGTACCTGAGAAAGATATTAACGAGCAGGGATCACTTGCTGGACTTCCCGGGAAAAAAAAAGAAAAAGGAAAGAGGAAGTAACTCACCATTGGACTCCAAATGCTTCGCAGCCTCCTATAATGGGAGAAAAAAGTGTGATTCAAATGGTTAGACTTAAATTTACATTTTTTCAACACATAACCATGCAGTTCAAAATGAAGTTTGTGCAGGCACAAACCCTAATTAAGCATAAATAAAGAACAGGTTGATGAGATTACACGTTTCATTATTGTCTCCTTTCTCCATGTTTCAACACCCTTGAAGAATGCCTTTGTTGATGTAACTACAAACAATTGCAATCAGCAAAAAGAATTAATCAGAAGAAAGAAACATGAGTGAAAGGGAAAGAAAATGAGCTAACATTTACCTGTGAAAAGAACAATGAGCAGCACTGTGACCATCCAGTCTGCAAAAACTACATTTAAAGCAACACCTAGACTAATACCAAGCATAAGCATCGGTTGGATGAGCAGAGCCAGGTCATAGTCAATAACGGGCATGTCGATCGTTGGGTGCCTTAGCTTAAGATTATAGTAAACACTTGAAACTGCTGCACCCATGATCATACCTGTCAAGATTATATACACTAAAATCCATTACTTTGCTAGTAAAACATGAAATTTTCTCACAAACAAGCCTCTGTGAAAGCTGCGTTCCTGTTCCCACAAACCCATTAGTCAAACTGATAAATCAAATGAATCAAGAAGGTTTTCCTTTTTCTGTAATGGGGAAGAGTGGGTTAAAAACAAAAAGAAACCCTATTTACACAGAAAATTCGATGGTTTCTTACATTTAGAAATAGCTGTTGCAGATTTAGGATCGAACCCAATAATTAGGCTAAGCATGGGGACGAAAATGCCGCCGCCGCCAACACCGCCTACACTCCCAAAGGCGGCACCGAAGAATCCAATGATTGAACCCAAAACAATTCGCCAGTCAAATTTCATTTCCTGCTCACGAAAACATTCATATATATATCAAACTCACATAAAGTCTTAATCAACAATTAAACCAAAAACCATACAATAAGTCAAGCACTTTTTGATTCCATCCACAAAACAAGCACTCAATCCAGCAAAAAAAAGATGTTCCTTCTACATATCTGCTACCAACTAATTAAATAACCAGTGCATGGAAAGTCACCCATCTTTTCATTTCTTTTTATTTTAATGTACACTAAATGTTCTTTAAGAAAAGGGTATCAGGATTTTTACCGGCCAAACATGTTGATAACCTTGCTGATCAGGCTGCCATAAAAAACTCACAGCTTTGAGAACATGACTGGATACAGAATCGCCAGTTTCATCCATCCTTGCTGATGTTGCTTCACGTGTCAAGCCTCTTTCAGCTGAAACAAACACAAAAGCTAACAAAAAGTTGATCAAAACCATCAACACCGATTTCAAACCCCTCCATTTCCCTCCAAATTCAGCCATTTATCCGATCCTGAATGCTCTTTTACTCTCTCCTAAGTCTCTCTCTCTCTCTCTCTCTCTCTCTATGAAAGTGCTTGTCTTTAAATGTCTTTCCTTACAAAGAAACAAGACTGACGCATGCAAATGGTTAGTTTGTCTGAACTCTTAACCGAAGAAGAAAACACCAGAAGAGAAAGGAGAGGAAAGGGAAACGAGACGTTAGTAACTGCTATGCTCCAACGAGTTGTAAGCTGATAGCTTCTTAAAAGCCAAGAAGTGATTCCTACGTGTTATGAGCTGATAGATTCTTAAAGACAGGAAGTGACCAAGAAGGTTTTGAGGGAAAAAGAGAGAGTGTGTACTGTTTCTTTGGTGTTGGAGCCTTGGAGCAGAGTAAATTATGAGTTGTGAATAACTTTTAGATTTGATCCTATCATCGGCATCGAATCACTTGCTCTAAATAAGATCAATAGGCCATATTTTCATCTAAATCTGGCTTCGGTTATTTTTTAAACAAAAAGAAATTGATGGCTGCTTTTTTTTTTTTTTAGATTAATACGAGTGTCTGGTAAGTTTGCATGATTAATCTCACATACTCTAAAATTAATAATTATATAAGTCTTTAATGATCTTAAGATTTTTAAAATAGTTGCATTTCTTTATACCAAAATTAAACATGTGAATACTCACATATTTATTTTTAAAAATATATATTATTTGGGCCACTTGAGTTTTTATAAATGTTAGCTCATAAACAAATAATTAGATCCCTTGTCAAAAAAATTATTATTATTATGCCATCAAACCGCACTTAACTGAATAGTAATTTACATAAGTAATTTTAGTCTATCTATAATGTAATATTAAAAATACTTGAACTCTTTTAAATATCACTAAGTGTAGCAATAATGAGGGGAAATGATTTACATATAAATCTTTCTTACCAGATTTTCATATAAAGTAATGTAAGCACCAATAATATAATCAATAAATTTTATAGTAATGATCACACTATTTGCATGAGATTTTTGTGTGAAATTGTTAAGAATCCGGATGATTATAAGTTATTATTCGTCAAATACAAATGATTTGTAATTAATTTTAAGTAGAGTAGAGGGATGGGGACAGAAGAGTGATCGGCCCCAGGCGGGTCTCACATAAGGCACTAATAAATATGCTTGTTTGATTATTATTTAATGGAGGCCACTTATGTTATAAAAAAGTGAAAATAGTATATATATATATATATAAAAAAAAAAACTAAAACAGATCCAGGTTTTACTGCAATGTTTTTACTGTTTATTCCCTTAGATATTAATGTGAATTTCAATAGTAAATTTTTTAAAAAAAAATTTAATTTGATTCTCGAACTTTTATTTTACATAATTGATTTATTTTTCAACCCAAATAAAATCTAATCATATATTTTTTGGGAAGGAGGGTTGGTTGTATTGAAAGATAAAAGATTGAAATGAAAAGTTCATTTTAATCCTCCATCATGGTTAAAAAACTTAAAATCATTTTCTTGTTAGGCCAGATATTTGTCCTGACTTATCATGCTCAACAATGCTTGACATTTTTTTTTTTTAATTAATATATTTTTTATATGTTTTTTTAAGATAATTTTAAATTTATGATTTAATTAAGACCCTTTCTATGTGCTTTTCTTTTTTTTGTTTATTTAGCATTTTGTAAATAGTGATTTATTTTTATTAAATTGGATGTGTTTGAATTTTTTAAGAGATTAGTATGATTTATTTGTAATTTTTTTTAATATTTTATATAGATTATATATTTATTTTTTCTAATATTTTTAATATGTACAGTCTTATATAGTATTTTTTTTCTTTAATTTTTTAAATAAATTTTATTTGTGTGTCAATTTCTATTACAAATTGATTTAAATAAATAAATTCATTAAACACAATAAGGTAAATAATCGACGTTGCAAAAGTAAATATCTTGATCTATGTTTTTCAATCAATTTTTTCAATTATATTTTTATTTATTGTTAATAACATTTTTTATTTATTTACATAATTGGTTTGTGATTTATTTAATTCGATGCATGCATAAATTTTTAGATTTATATTTATGATTTTCTTATGTAAAAAAACATGTTGAAAAATTCTACATGTTCAATTTTTTTTATTATGTATTGGTGTTTTTAGTTTCATCATTCAATCCAAGTTCATAGTGTAATATTTTTTTGCATTTTAATCATCATTCTTTTGAATTTTTTTCCTCCTTTTGTTAATGTTTTTGTTCTTTTCAATATAACTCTCAAAGTAAAAATTTGTTGTTATACTTTAATTTTTTTATTTTTATTTTAACTTATATTCTTTTAATTGCTATTTTTTATTTTGGATTTTTTATGAAATGTTTTTTTCGAAATTAATTTTATTGAGGATTGGACTTCATATTTTTTCTCAATTTACTTTTTATGCAATTATCTCAATTTTATAACCCAGACCACATATTTGATTAGTTAACTCAATTGACTTGAGTTGTTTTCCTCTTTAAAAAAAAAAATTGATTTTTTCTCTCATTTTCATCCTTTAATATTTGATTGATTGAAAATTAGGTTTCATGATTTGTTTTGTTTTACTTTCTATGAGGTTATCTCCATCTCATGACTTGGGTCATAAAATTGAACAGGTTAACCCGAGTTGACTTTTAATCATTTTTTTGTGTTATTTTTTTAAATAATTTTTTTTTCATTTCATCTTTCAATATTGGTTTGATGGTAACTAGGCTTCATAAGTTTTTTTTTTTTAATTTTCTTTTCATTAGGTTATCTTGATCTTATGACCCGGATCACAGGTTCAGTAGGTGATGCTGGTTATTTTTTCAAGATTCTTTTTTTAATTGTATTTTTTTTCTTTTATCATTGGATTTATTACAAATTAAACTTCATAATTTGTTTGATATGTTTTCTATGGGGATATCATGATCTAATGACTTGACATGTGGATTAACAGGTTAATCCAGGTTGACCCGAATTAGTCCAATATATTATCGTCTCAATATTTATATAAAAAAAATCATCTTAAATATTTATTTTGAGTCAAATTATATTTTTACTGATTAAATAAATTATCTTTGGATTTGCCAAGTCAATTAAGTTACATCGAGTCAATTCCCACACAATTTTTTTTTAAAAAAAAATCTATTAAAATAAACATTAAAAATATCTAAATATTTTTTAAATTAAAAACAAAATTGTTCTGAACCACAACTTAAAACTTACATTCATCTCGTATATCTTAATAAAGGTAGAATAAAATTAGCATAAACAGCTACAACACCCGAATTCAAAATTTTCTTAATATTAAAGGATCCATGATTCAATATAAACTCTGTACTTGTACATTACAAGAACTTCCTAAAAGAAGGATTTGACGAGAATACATTTTTTAAAAGCACGCGTTCGCCAGTGTAGTGAACAAGGTAGCAAATAAATAGCCTTGCATCTACGAAAATGAACCTATGAAAAAAATAAGAAAGACGTGAGGGAAAAAAGTTTATTTAAAATAGCATAAATTAATGGAAAAGGAGAAGGTATTGTATTTCTACATTATCTATTTTCTTATTTCTCAGATGCAATTTTAAAAACATTCATATTTTCTTTAATCTAATTACACTTATTATGAACTTAATAAAAAAATATCATTTAATAAAATAGATGAAATTATATTTCTATACATTTCAACATCTAGTTAGGATAAGATTATCAAACAATATAATCCTGAGGGGTGTAGCTCAATTAATCAGACCCTATATTTGCTCTTTAGAAGTTACCAGTTCGAGTTCTACAAACCTCAGGATCATTGGAGGTTTATATAGTTATTAAGTTCAAATTCTGTGGGATTAATCAAGGTACGCGCAAGCTAACTAGGACATTCACGTTAAAAAAAAAAACAGATTATCAACCAATATTGAGTAAAATAATACAAATACTAGTAGAATTAATGAAATAGATGCAGATTGTATTTACATTGTATCTAAGCATATTATTTTTTTTTTTAGTGAATTTAACCTAAATTTTTTTAAAAAGTTCAAAAAAAGAAATTACAAAAGCATGGAACACATTGTAGGGCAAAACATTTTTTTTTTTATTCTGTTAACTTTTGACCAAATCCATGATTGTATTTATGTCACATGACAAGAATGTCAAACCACGCAAGGTAAAATGTCTCTTCAAAGCAATGGCTGGTTAAGTTTCCCAACCTTTTTCTTAAAAGCAGTTTAAGAAGCATGAAAAATAATGCTTTTCAACTTGTTTTTGTTTTTTAAGAAAAAGTTTGAAAAACTAAAAAAAAAAAATACTAATTATCAATTTGCTCTCATTTATGTTTAAGAGAATATTTAATTTTGTGGTTTTATAATTTAAAATGTTTTTCAAATTATTTTTATTTAAAAATATTAAATTGATATTTTTTAAAAAGTATTTTTTAAAAATTAAGGTAAAAAAAATATATTTTTTAATTAAAAAATAAATCACTTTACTCCGCATCATCAAAAACAAACTATAATTACGTGTTATTCCTTAAGAGGGTAATAGAAAATTACTTGTGAGTAATAAAATCTTGTGGATCATTATTATCAATTTTATGTGTTTGTTATTACAGGCACAGATATTTTATAAAAATATTTTTTATTTAGAAATATTTTAGAATGATTTTTTTTAATTATTTTATATAACACATTAAAATTATTGGAAAACATTAAAATAATATATTTTTAAAAATAAATACACTTGAAATGCTTCCAAATACAGTTAAAAAATTAAAAACGCAAATTCTAAAATGTCAATTTGTCATGTTAAATGGAATGGTTGGTAATCATTGTCTCTTGTGCAAGTTTTTTTATTATTATTTAAGGTATATGTGATTTAGATCATTTTAATACGCTGATCTCAAAAAAAATTTTAAAAATAAAAAAAAAATATTATTTTGATGTATTCTGACGTGAAAAGCACTTTAAAAAATAATTACAATTACACTTTCAAACAGAGTATAAAAATGGTTTCAAATCGGTTTTGAATTTGAAAGTATTGGTGAGTTTTTATTTTTATTTTTGTTATAACATGTTTTTTAAATTAGTTTTTACATGAAAATATTAAATTAATATTTTTATATATTTTAATATGCTAATAAATGTGCACATTCATCTTTTGGTAAATAAAAAAAAAGACAGATCTCAAATATGCTCTTAAATATTATTAATTTTTAGTCTCAAATTATTTTATTAAATATATTTTTTTCCAAAGCATTATTTTTGTTAGAATAACTACACATAATTGGTTGAATTCCTAAAAAAAAAAAAAAGTATTGGTGAGTTTTAATACGCTGATCTCAAAAATAATTTAAAAAAATAAAAAAATATTATTTTGATGTATTCTGACGTGAAAAGCACTTTAAAAAATAACTACAATTACACTTTCAAACAGAGTATAAAAATGGTTTCAAATCGGTTTTGAATTTGAAAGTATTGGTGAGTTTTTATTTTTATTTTTGTTATAACATGTTTTTTAAATTAGTTTTTACATGAAAATATTAAATTAATATTTTTATATATTTTAATATGCTAATAAATGTGCACATTCATCTTTTGGTAAATAAAAAAGAAGACATATCTCAAATATGCTCTTAAATATTATTAATTTTAGTCTCAAATTATTTTATTAAATATTTTTTTTTCCAAAGCATTATTTTTGTTAGAATAACTACACATAAATGGTTGAATTCCTTAAAAAAAAAAAAAAAAAAAAAAGGGAAGAAATTGGGCTCAAGAGTAATGCACGTCTAGGCAACCAGAACCCGCAGAAGTTTTGGAACCATGATGATTCCAACTGGGCTCTGCGTACGGGTGCTCTTAATTTCCTGTTAATTATGCAATTAGTTTTGTCATTAAAGTTAGAAGCAGGCCCACAAAAGAGTTAAAGAATAAATTGGATGAACTCCTAAATCGAGGATCTTAATTACAGATAGACATCATGATTAGCGCCGCAATCTGAACATGGACGAGGTTTGTGTTTTGAGAGGTAAACCTACAATCATAGTTTCTAGAGACAACTTGGTGGCGGACCGGTCAAAAATCTGAATTTCAATTTTTAACTGGATTATTTTGATTAATTTTTTTTTTAAAAAAAAATTAAAAATAATATTATTTTAGTAAAAAAAAAAAACAACAAGTTGTAACAGGGTTTTTAACTAGATCTTGCCGTGTCAACCCTCCGAGTTACACCAAATTTTTTATTTTTTTATTTTTTCTTCAACCCTTCCTGGTTTCAGGTCAGGCCAGATTTTAAAAGTATGTCTAAAACCATTTTTAATTATGAATTATATAAATGGTTGTGTATGATTATTATAATTATTTACATGTATTTTTAAATGAGATAAAATTTTGGATATTTCTTTGTTTAGGTGAAACTCCACTAAAATTTTATTATAATTAAGTAAATTTTTCACTCTTTAAAAAAGAATTTTATTATGATTTTTAGTTTCGTTGGCTGCTGGATTTTTATCCGAAACACCAAACCAGACAGCAAAAGATTTAAAAAAAAAAAAGGAAAATTATGGCAGCAGCTTTTAATTGGATCCTTTTTCTTTCACTGACTTCTCTGTAGCAGCAGATATAATTCAGCCGAACCACAATGATCACATCCATTCTTTTTCCCAAGCAATTTCCTTTCTTATTAACAAAACACTTAAAAAAAAAAAAGGGCTTCAATTCACAATATATTATTTATTGAAATAATATTATTTATTTTTTTATTTTTAATTTTTAATAATCTAATTTTTTAGTTATTTTTCAATTTTATTATTAAGATTTTTTTTAAATATGCTTCATAATTTTTTGTAATTTCTTTTTTATTGGGTTATATATCAATTTTCTAGATTTAACTTTTTTTTTCTCGATTTCAATCTCGACAATAAATTTATTAAAAAATAAATTTTATTATTTTTAAAAATTATTTTTTATGAATTTATCTTAATTTCATGATATGAGTTGTAAGTTTAATAGTTTAATTTAAGTTGAATTGGATCAATTTTTTTTTTAATTTTATCTTTTAACATTTAATTGATTGAAAATTAGACTTTGGATTTTATTTTTATTTCTATAAAATTATTCTGATCTCATGACTCGGATCGCAAGTTTGACAGGTTGACCTGAATTGACTCTATTATTTTTTTTACTCTTTTTTTAATTGAATATTTTTTTTTTAATTTGGCTTTGTAATTTTTTTGATTTGCTTTTTATGAGATTATCATGATCTAATGACTTGAGTTGTGGGTTTGGCAGGTTAACATGAGTTGACTCCATTAATATTTTAGGTTCTTTTTTAATTGATTTTTTTTTCGATTTAATTCTTCAACAACTCAATCTTCTTCTTCTTCTTCTTTTCAATTCTATCTTTCAATATCAAGTGATTTAAGATTTGAGCTTCATATATTTTTTTAATCTGTTTTATATAGAATTATCTTGATCTCATAAATTTAGTTTTTTTTTCTCAATTTCAACCTTCGATATTATATTTGTTAGAAATAGAGCTTTGCAATTTTTTTATTTTGTTTTTTATGAAATTATCACAATCTCATAACTTAGATCATGAGTTTAACATGTTAGCCCAAATTGACCTAAGTTGTTTTTTTTTATTTTAATTTTTTTTTAATTTCATCTTTTAATATTGGGTTAGTTAGAAATTTAGCTTTTTTAATTTGTTTTTTCAATTTGTTTTATGTAAAGTTATCTCAATCTCATAAATTTAGTTTTCTCCTTTATTGATTTCAACTTTTAATATTGGATTTATTGAAAAAAATAAAGCTTTATAATTTTTTTTTTATGAAGTTATCTTGATTTCATAACCCAGGTCGCGAATTTAATAAGTTATCCCGGGTGAACTTGGGGTTTTTTTTTTTTAATTGATTTTTTTTCTATTTCATCATTTAACTTTAGGTTGCTTGAAAATTGAGTTTTTATTTTTTTATTTTTTATTTAATTTTTATGGGGTCATCCTAATATTATGATAATGATCGCGAGTTTGGAAAGTTAACTCGGGTTAATACAAATAATTTTTTTTTGTCCTTTTCTAATATAATTTTTTTTAATTCATCCTTCATCATTAAATTATTTTGATTTGTTTTACATATGGTTATTATAGTCTTAAAAATAATATTGTCCAATATCTATCATATTTTAAGTTTATAATTTTTTTTTTTTTATAAAACATGTTAACAACACTTAAATATTTTTTATATTGAAAATATTAATCTAACCCAACACGGCATGGTCTAATTAACTAGTAATTCTATAATCAAGAAAACAAAGTTTGAAGGATTGGTGTTTTCACTTCAGTGATTGCAAAAATCCTCTCAATTATGAACCTTAATTGTTCTATTTTTCACACGGGTGACAAATTTTATAAAATAAGCACACGATTTTCCCTCTTTTTTTTTCTTAATAAAAAAAATGGATCTCGTAGGCACAAGACTGAGGAGAAATGTCAGTTGATCATCAAAAGAACTTTAATTCCCAATTGTTCTATTCACATTTTGTACTATATATTGTTCCATATAATTGCAAACAAAAATCTGAGTTGTCATATAATTATGATAAAATGCCAACCCTAGTTTTCATTATATATTCAAAATCTCAAAACTATTTCTCACACTATTCATCTAAGCATGTTAGTTAGATGAGGTCTCAATATATAATTATTATTCTATAACACACTCTTTAAGTAAAAACCTCTTAGAATTAAAACTCGCACGGGCTTATATTATCTTATATTTAATTTTTTATCAAATAAATAAAAATGATAAGATTTAAATTCGTGATCCCTTGATTATTAAAGTTCTGAAACCATGTTAAAAAACAATCTCAAACTAATAACTTAAACTGTTAGGTCATAGGTTAGGTTCTAATATATGATTTATATTATTTTCTAACAACCTTTTATAATTATTATTTGTTATTTTAACAATTATTAAGAAAATATTGGCAACATTTTTTCTATATATAAAAATTAGTTGATGTATAGATAGGATCCACACATTTCCTGCATGTTTTGAAATAAAACATTAGGATTTCATATCCAAACTCATTTTAAAGGATTTTATCATATTTATGTTATGGTGTAAGCATAGCCATTAAATCTAATTTGGAGTTGATTCAAAATAAAACCTAAGTCAAGGGTTAATTAATTCCAATTAACTTGATTTTTTTTTAAATAAATATAATATCATTTTAATTTTTTAAAAAAATTAATAGATTTTAATTGAATTATTGGTTGATTTACCGAATTGACAAAATCAACTTTAAATTAAATTTATTTAAATTAAAATTAAAAATTAAAAATAAATAAATTAGATTTTATATCAACTTATTAAGCCAAACCAGATTCAATAACAGTGATATTAAAAATATTACACGACGCATATACATCTAAGAGTCAAATTTGGAATCCCAAGCTAATTGTGAATGAATATTATTCTTTGCACCTAAAGTCATATTACTTCTTTTTTTTTTTTTTTGGTAACCCGAGGTGTCCGGGCCAGCTTGCACGCACTACAACTAATCTTCGAGCTCACTGAACATCCTGCAAGCCTAGTAAACATGTAAGGCACCGCGGGGTAACAGACATGCATAAGTGGGGCTTGAACCCTGGTGTGAAAGAAGAGAACAAATCCCTCCAACCACTAGGCCACAACCCCATGTGTAAATTACGTGCAATCCTCGTTTTCACATTGCAAAGCTAAGGTGGGCCACCGGGATGAAATCCATGTTAATACCCCAAATTGGGCCCAACATCTACTAGTGGGGTATCTTGAATCCATGTTAACACCCCACATTGGGCCCTTGAAGATACATTATTGAAAGGCCTTGAATTTGGGCTTGGGCCGAATGTCAGGGCAACAGCAAGGCATAGTACCCAGCCCCATTGACCAAGCCATTGCTTCGTTGTCGTTCGGAAAAATAAGGAAGACTTTACATTTCTAAAGAGCTGATTGCTGATTACTAACATTTTCTCAAACAACAATTTTATCTTGAAAAGAATAATCGAATGTGAGTGTAACTGGTCCATGGAGATAGTGATAATGCAAATATTAAATCTTCAATTTTGAATAGTTGGGTTAAAAAATAGGATTGTTTTTTAAAATATTTTTGTTTGAAAATAAATTAAAATAATAATATTTTTTATTTTTTTAAAAAATTAATTTTTATATTAATACATCAAAATAATCCAAAAACATTAAAAAAATTTAATTTAAAATAAAAAATTTAAAATTAATAAAAAAATAGTTTAACCGCATGTTTTAAATAGAACTTTAATAGAATTAATTAAGATATAGTTGTAATTTCTTCATTTTAGGCCAAAAAAAAATATTCAAATCTAACATAAAAAATTGTTATTGTTTGATATGGTTGTTGTTTTTTCTTTTTATCTAATCAAAGAGAAAATTCCATTTAGTTAGTTAAATAACTTTTGCTTTTTATATTGAAATTTTAATATATAATTATGTTTTAAATCTTAATTTTATAAAAATTAAAATAATTTGTGTTTTTATTCATGGGAACTTGTTATTCATTTATTTTATATCTAAAAATTCATCTTACAATAATTTTTAACGAAATATATATTTTTAAAAATCATAATTAATTTTTTTTTAAACCGCAGTCTTTATATTAATGTGAGATTATGATCTTAACATCATTTTTTAAAAAAAATCAGTTATTGTATAAAATAATATGAATATCAAATATATAAAAAAAATTAAAATAACATATATATATAAAAAATAGTAAACGTTTTTGCTAAATATTTAACTGAAAAACACCAAAGACATGTCGTTTACGTGCTCCCCATCCGCTCCTATATGTAGAACAAGAAACGGAAATTCCCTCCAAAACACAAAACAATGGGGCAGTTTCAGTTCCTTTTCCAGCAAAAAAATTCAACACTAAAACCTTGTTGTTACTCCTTCGCATTATCCCCTATCGCTTCTCATTACCCTTCCCCAAGTTCCCTTACCATTCCTCCTCGTCGCTTTTCTCATCCAAAGCTCCCCGTGCCCGCGAATTCTCCTTATGTCCTTCGCTCTCTCCCTGCCGCCCCGTCTCGTTTTGTTTGCAAAAGCAATGGATCAGGTGCATTCTTGTTCTACTTATATAAGAAAACCTCTTTTAAATCTGTAACTAATTTATGCTCTGTCATTTTTATTTTCGGGTTTAGATGGGTTTTGTTTCTTTTGGAAATTTTCACAAACAGATGGTGTGTAGAGTTTAATGCATTGTGTAATGAGTGTTGAACTGGTGCTTGAGAGAGCTTTAACGCTTTAGCTTCTGATACTTAGTAATTTGACTGATTTCTTAAGTTGTTAAAGAAATTTAGTGACTTTTTATTATGTGATTGTCTGCATTAGATATGACAAGGCGGCTGGAACTTGGTAAGCCAGAAGAAAGAAGGAAACCAGAGAAGCACGTAAATGGGATATTCTGGATTATACTTATCAATCTCGGAATGTTTGTAGCAGATCACATTTTTCAGGTGAGTCAGTTTTCTAAATTCTTCTATGGAAATCGATCTTAAGTCAAGTGGTACAATAGCAAGTGATTTTAGTAACTTAGTTAGCTAGCACTAGCAGTCTATCTTATTTATGTTCTTGAGGAAGTTAGGCTGATAATAAGTTTTATGTTTTTTTCCTCCTTTTTTACTAAAGGTTCGCAGCATTAAATCTCTTTACTTGTATCATAATTGGCCTGCTTGGTACCAGTTTGTGACAGCAACATTCTGCCATGCTAGCTGGTGAGGTCTTTATGTTGTTTAAGCTTGCATTAAATTTTAAACTTCAAGTGCTTTTGATAGTGTTTATCTGAAGCACACAATATGATTGTGTGAAAAAAGATTTGATTTTCATTGTGAGTGGAGTTTATTTTCCTAATCTTGGCTTGTATTTTCTTCAGGGAACATCTTTCAAGCAATCTTTTTTTCTTGTACATTTTCGGTAAGAGTGTCATCAATCTACTTTTTTAGAGTGTGCTTCTTGACCAGGATTCTGTCTAAATGGTTTAAAATGAGGACTGACCGTACCATGTTTCTACAAACAGGGAAGCTTGTTGAAGAAGAGGAAGGAAACTTTGCATTGTGGCTCTCTTATATTCTTACGGGTGTTGGAGCAAATCTTGTTTCATGGTTAGTTTTGCCCAGAAATGCAGTTTCTGTTGGAGCTTCTGGTGCTGTTTTTGGACTATTTGCAATCAGTGTCCTTGTAAAGGTATTCTGAGTGTGCAATCTGCAAATAGTTTTCCAATATCAATCTTCATAAACTTTTGACCTTATTTTTGTTAAATTTTAGATAACCTGGGATTGGAGGAAGATTCTTGAAGTGATTATATTGGGCCAGTTTGTTATAGAGAAGGTGAATTTTTCTTCTTCTCTTACAAATTAGAACTTAGACATGAGAGGCTCATGCTGAGAATTTTTTCTTCACGGTAAAATGGGAGGAGAATCTCCTCCCTTCTTATACTTAAGCCTTGATTCTACTATTTAATATTCTTCGAGAAGGCTTAAATGTCTGAACATAGTTATGGCTTCTTGAAAAAACTTTCTGGATGTAAATGATACATTATCTCAACTTAAAACTGCATGAATTGTTATGTTTTCCTTGTAAGTTGATTTAAACATCATATTCTAAAGGCTTTCAATCAACCTAGTGTATTTGTCTGGCTTCATGAATTATGTATGGAAATGAGAATGTTCATTTTCTACATGCTTATTTCTGATCCCTTAGGTAATGGAGGCAGCTCAAGCGTCAGCAGCTATGACAGGCCCTTTTCGTGGAGGCTACCCAGTGCAGACTGTCAATCACATTGCGCATCTCTCTGGTGCCCTTGTTGGTGTGGTTTTGGTATGGCTTGTCAGCAGAATTCCTTCTCCTCCAGATCATGAAGGGCAAACTTCGCAAGGGAAATCAGGCAAAATTCGATAGAAGAATTCGTACTATGTATGTACAAGTAATGTGTATAAATGAAAGGAATCCAACATGTGATTTTTATCTTCATTCTTGTGCTAATTTTATACGTTGGAGATCTCTGAATTGTATAGCACAATATAAAATTAAAACTCATCAAATAACATAGCAGATTTTCGTTTTTTCTTTTTGTTTAATAATTGTTATCTGATGAGTTGATGAAAATCATTATGAAGCAAAGCAGGCTACGATAAACAAAAGGATGTTCTGGGTTCAACAAGTGCTCCTCTTTAGACTGAGCTTGGACTGCTGCTATTTTCTAATGTCTAATGTCTTGTCCGCTGCATCCCCAGGATCTTTCAGCATATCATGAAGAGCTCGTAATTTTCAATGGTTCTTTCATTTCCTTGGGGAAAAGGTTTAGCCATATTCTATGATAGTGATGCAGGATTTTTTTTTTTAATATACAGCTTTATATTATTGGGTATAATTTTTGATTTGATAGTAGGATCGGGTTAAAGTTTTGCTAGGAGATTTTAGACATTTAAAATTCACAGTAATTGGAGATTGGAAAAATCTTTCTATAATATCTAATTGTGATCTGTAATTGTGATTTATTATATTTTCATAGCTGGTTTATAATTTTTTTTTCTATTTACATTAGAATTCTTCAAGCTTTATTTATGATGTTTTTCTTAGTTTGTTTATAATTTTTTTCCAGGTTTTCGTTTAGGTAAGTTCAATAATATCTAATTGTGATTTGTTATATTTTCATAGTTGTTTTGTAAATTTTTTTTATCTATTTGCATTAGAATTCTTTTATGATGTTTTTCTTAGTTTGTTTATAACTTTTTTTTTCAGGTTTTCGTTTAGGTAAGTTTTTAAATTTACTTATGTTTTTTAAATTTATTTAAAGAGTTACAAATCTTTTAGAAAGGTAAATTATATATACATATATATATATATATATATATAAAATATTCAGTAATGAGTTAAAGTTTCTGCTTTTCTTGTATTGCTTCCGTCTCTGTAATCTGCTTCTGCTATCATCTATACAATCTTGGTTTTATTTGTCTTGTGGGATATTCCTCTTCATATTTTACGAATCATTTTAGTACATACCATAAAGTATTCTCATTTACCCTCATTTAAAGTCCATAGTAGCCTGGCGATGTTTTCCTTTGGAAGACAACTTCTTTCCCCGTCATACCAACGAACTTAATTTTAATGGCCACAGGGAAATGGAAATATCATGAGACATTACAAAGCACAGAAGAGTTCCCTTTCCCTTCTGCTTCATAATCGGTAAAGAGTATCGTTTCCGGTCCTCAAGTTATCAACGAATTATGAGTAGATAAATTGTAGCAAGTCCAAAGCAAACAAAGTTCCTTTACCTATCTACAGCAGTATGGTGGCAAATTCCTTTGGGAGGGAGATATGAACATGGATACATCAAAAGAAAACAGTATTTGGCCGGCCTTCAGTTCAAGAACACCGCTGTACATGACTGTGCAAGCTGACCATACAGACCATGCTGCGCCTGAGACTGCTTGCGGCAGATAATTGGTAGCCTTAACCCAAATTTACAACTATGAGAAAGAGACATGGATCCCGTAGCAAGCCATGAGCACTCCACTGGAAAATCAGCATCTCTCAACAGCATCCTACCTTTTCTAAGAGGCGCAGGAGACCCTTTCATGTCACTTGTAACTGCACTTGGTATCTGCAAGATATTGGAACACAGGACACCTTCTGTTTGCTTTTGATACAGCTTCTCTAGGTTTCCAACAGGTATTTCTTTTTCCACCGCCTCTTTTCGACTGGTCATTTCCTTTCTGTTCATCGTGCCAAGTCGTCTATTTGCCTCTTTTGTCATTCCAGTAGCACGCCATGCTTCAGCAACAAGCAACATGGTTGATTTCTCAGGCTGAACCTCAAATTCTGTCATAATCTGGAGAATTTCTTCTGCCTTCCATGGTTGCCTGGCTTCGGCGAATCCCCAAATTAGGGTCTCAAAGGTCTTCAAATTAGGAGAAATTCCACGTTGACACATCTTGTCAAAAACCCTAACTGCATAGTCCATTTTGCCTGCACTGCACCAGCCGCTGATAACAGTTGTGAAAATTACAACATTTGGCTGGAATCCAGATTTAATCATGGTAGTCAGGAGTTCTTCAGCCTTTTCTGGTTCTTGCGCACGCACATAACCTTTTGCAAGAATGCTGTATGCATGCGCATCAGGTTCTATGCCCGCTTTCAACATATCATCAAAGATTTCCCTGCACTTCTCCATAAATCCTGCAGTGCTCCACGCATTCATGATGGTACTGAATGTTATGACATCTGGTTTTACTCCAAATTCTTCCATCAAGTTGAGAACCTGCAAATAATGTACAATGGCTAAATCCAATACACAACTGAACCAGATCTTTCTACCTAACACATGGCATTGCTCATGATTTCTGAAACAGGATTGTTGTGTAGCCATGCAAACTCACACACCATAATTTCACTCCTACATACAGTGGCCTCATTGCTAGCTCTAATAGAATATATCGTGAACCGGCGAATGAATGAATAGCAGGTGAGTGCATGCTTGGAAAATTAACTGCTGCAATCAACAGCAAAAAGCTTTATGATGCTAAAAGCTTAAAACTTTTTTATTGCAGCTATATTAAACTTGTAGCTGTTTTAATCACCACCAAGGAGTAGTGTCATTGAAGGTAATCACAATATCTCTCAAATGAACATTAACCATTGGTCAGAGCTCACCTCATCAACTCCATCTCTGTCCATAATGGCCACAAAGC
Organism: Populus alba; assembly: GCF_005239225.2. Lineage (NCBI taxonomy): Eukaryota > Viridiplantae > Streptophyta > Magnoliopsida > Malpighiales > Salicaceae > Populus > Populus alba. The sequence continues at coordinate 3,147,259 of NC_133301.1, read as the reverse complement.
CTTTGATCAGTGAATTAAATATAACAAGATTAGGATGGATGCCAAGTTCCTTCATCCTGTATGCAAACCTCAACGCCTCCCTTATTCTCCCTTCTTTACAGTAACCACTCATGATGATGCCACAAGTTCGCTCATTGGGCTGCGCACCGTTATTCTGCATCTCTAAGATCACACCTTCAGCCTGATCCAGCGCTCCTTTCTGAGCATAGGCAGTTGCTATAGTGTTGTAAGTAACCACGTCAGGTTGTATCCCAGAAGCTATCATCTTATTAACTACATTCCATGCCTCTGTAATTCTCTTCTTGTTACACCATGCTCTGACAAGAACATTATAAGTCCTGAGATTGGGTTTCACATTTCCCTCTTGGGACATAAGTTCTAGTAGTTTCACAGACTCTTCAGGTTTACCGGCAATTCCGTACCCCTTGATTAAGGTGTTATAAGTACTTGTAGTGGGTTTCATTCCATTTTCTTGCATCTTCCAAAAGGTTTCCATGGCACTCTCCATGTTCCCAGATTCAGAGAAAGCATTAATAACAGCATTAAAAAATATTGAATCAGGATTCATTCCATTTTCTTCCACCTGTGAGATAATTGAATATATGGAGTCAAAGCGCTTCTGCATGGTCAAGGCAGCCAAGAGAGTTGTGTATGATATTAGAGATGGTTTATGCCCTCCTTCAATTAAACTATAAAAAATGGACTCTGCTTCCTGTGGCTTTCCCTTTTCTACCAGAAAGTTCATTAGTTTTGTCCTTGATCGCACAGTTCTGCAACTATCTTTGGTCATGCAGAATTTGCAACTGATTGCCCTTTGGAAATCCGTAGACTCTGAAGTAGGACGAAATTGATTCATATGATCTGGATTATTCCCCTACAAAGATAAGAAGCTAATAAATATCAAATTTGGACAAATCAAAACAATATTTAATTATTTATTGAGCAGAAAATACGAAGCTATGGATCATTAAATACATTAATTGAGCCTGAAGCATGATGACTCAGTAATGCATAAAATTTCCACTTCCAGTTATTAAAAACCATAGGATTTGTTGTTGTCTCCAGACCAATTTTTCCTGGGTTTTTATATTTATATTTACAAGCAAGGCAACAGTGTCATACTGATCTGCCAACACACCAAGAAAATTTGACCTTTTTCATGATAAGGTGATCAATCTTAATGAACATATTAACAAATTCTTTCCCATGTCCACTGCTGCTTGTTTAAAACTAAATGTATTATACCTTTTTTATTCCAGACACTTCAAATTCTAAATCACTCAGCTTTCCACCTTCATCATCCAGATTCTAGTGTGTGTCAATATGCTAACTTCTAGCAAGTGAGTCATTTCTTGGTTAAATTGCCATTCCAAGAAGCATGCATAACTTCAAACGTGTATAGACAGTATAATCACATGCTACCAAATCAAGTTTGAGTTCTAGACTCGAGTCAAGATAATATAAATTATAGTACCATATTAATATTAAACGAAGGCATGTAGACTATAATCATTTACCTTCACTGGCAATGCCACCCATCGTTTCTTGATAGTGGTTGTTCCTGCTTGATTTTTCTTGGAGGTTCTCGGAAAAGCACTCTCCTTATCAAATTCTCCCATACAGGCAACACCTTCTTGTCAATTGCAGAGCCCTGATTAGATCTAACTTTACACGGAATGCAATCAAAATGTAGAGCTTGATTTTTTGTCCATTCTCATATTCGCACTTGGGGAGTTCCTGCAGAAAAAAAGAAAGCTGAAACATCTAGCAATTTATGGAATATGCAACTTGCCATAAACACAGCAAAAAAGAAAAGAAAGGGAAAACGCATAAGGAGACACGATGCGAATGCCTACAGATTTGCAAAGAATATGAACAATAAAGACACCACTAATCTGGAAAGAGGGTTTTAACACAGATGGAATGAAGCCCCAAAAAGGCTCATTTCAGCCTTTTTGGCAACAACCTAGACCGTGAGAAACAAGGGGGGGGAAAAAACCTTTCAGTTAAACCAATCAAGTCTATTTTTACAGCAAAAACAAACACTCCCAGTTCAATCCAGCCCAGAATTCAGTTCATCAGAAGTCCATCAATGTTAGAAACTGATTCAATACCACATCTGGGTTGATAATAAGTTTACAGTGCAATATGTAATCATAAAAAAGAGAGGGACAAAGACATCAGACAAGAACTCCTAGGTCTCAAAGCCAAGCCAAAAAGAGTTCAAGAAGAAAGACATCAAACCACAGAGAAAGAAACCAACTCCAAGAGAGCACAAACACTGAACTTCAAAGTATTAGAGAATTAAGAGAGAAGAAGTAGATGTCAAGTGGTTGTACCTGTAGGGTTGATGTGCAGCTGAAGGTAATGCAAGAGGATGAGAGATGGGGCCTTCCTTTTGAAAGAGTTCAGTAAGTATACACAGAGGTTCGATAAAAAAATATTATCCACAAAATATTACTTAGAAATAAGAAGCCAAAAATTGAAGATAAGAGAGCCGGAGGTGAGGCTGAAATTTTGGATAAATTGCTTCATCATTATCTTTCCCTTTTTTCTTCTTTATCATGTCAATTTTAATTGTTTCCCTTTCTTCTTCTTTATCATGTCAATTTTAATTATCACGAAAATGGAAACAAGAATTTCCATTTTTGATGCATGGGTGATAGAAGTATTTATACACGTTATTCACAAGATCACATGTATTATTTGTCAATAAAACTGAAGAGTAGCTCACCGTGAAAATATTGTTATAAGATTAAGGTAATAATAAAATTTAAGAAAAGGATGAATTAGCTGTTTTATTAATAATAACAAAAATTATAATTAACTCAATTAAATATAATTAACCAACAATATAATTAAAGTATTTAAAACAAATAATATAGGGATAGAAATTGCAAACTCAGCTTTTAATGTGTTTTGATAAGTCTACATCCACACCTCAAGCACTAAATCAATCTTGAGTATTGTATTTTTTACTAATCCAAGTCAAAGATTATAATGTCCTGGATGAATCATCACCAAGCTCTTTTTCACGAATTGAAAAAATATTCTTTTTAAGATTTACCACCTTAGTGATATACCTCACTAATGACTAAGAGTTTTTCACTTAAATTCTTAAAAGATTATAATTGTTTGAAATATAACAATACTCTCTCAAATAGTAGATATTATAATTAAAACTTATATATCTATAGTTCACTCAATATCACTTAAAATATATGAAGGTTTTTAAGTGTAGTGAGTGTTAGTATTTATATTCTTGTTCAAGCATATAAAGGTTTTAATGCAAAATTATGAGTATGATATAAGATTGATGATTTGAAGTTGTTTTTACTCTTAAAATAACATGTGTATGATATATATTTAATTTCTATATTGAATTATGCAATTAAACAAGCTATATGTGTGTGTGTGTGTGTGTTTTTAGCAAAAATTAGTTATTTATAGTTGTTATTGTTTCTTTAACAACTTAAACGGTCGACCGGTTTAGATTGGTTTAGTCAATCAGTCAACTGGTTCCTTTAAATTCTCAAATGTTCATCATATATGAATAAGTGATCGATTAGTTCATTTGGTATCACCAAACAATCAACCAATTCATATAGAATTTTAAATTTATCAGTTTTAATCATGGTGAATTTTTAAGACCATTTTATCAATCTTTTTTAAATGTATGCTAAGTAAAGTGTGTGCATTCATGTTAATTTGTGCTATCAATTATGATATAAAGATTAACATTTAGGCATTAATTAAACACTTAAAAACTAAGTCTTCACTTGCTTTGTAACCTGGACTTGTTGATTGATCTCTTAATTCGAAACATCATGCTTGTTTGTATGATATTCATATAAAGATGTTTAAATTTAATTTCATCCAAGCATATCATTAGTCCGCTTCTATTTAATTGGTATCATCAAAATACATAAAATATTAGGATATGACCCAAAGGTCAACAGAAAAAAGGAGTAGCTCAAAGATCTTGATTAGCTTAAAGAGAGTATCACTTATTTATTGTGTTGATTAACTAGTAGGACTTGTTTTCTCACATTAGGTGATTACTTTTTTCACCATCAGGTTAATTAATAAAAAGAGATATCATAGGAATATTTATATTGAATTATTAGAATTTATAGATTTCTTTTTTTATATCAACAACTAGTTTTTTTTATCATTTTCAGGCTTGGATATTTGTGGATATGGTGAGGGAAAGAGGGAAAATGAGAGAGAGAGAAAAAATCCTACTTGTTTGGGCTAGGTCCAAATGATTAGAATTCTTTTTTTTTTTTACACATCATAAATAGGAAACACTGAAGGAATCTTTAAATACAAGGGATGTTGAAGATTGAATTATGTATTTTATCTTGTATAGATTTTTTAATTTTTTTTCTTGAATGGAGATTATGCAATCCAACAATAAGTTATTATTGATTACTGATGAAGTCATGAAAAACTTTAGAATAGGTTCGGGCTCTCAATGATTGTGTTTCCAGGCTAGTGAATAATGCAAAACAAGTTCTCTATCAAAATAGAGGATCCTCTAATGTTTAAGTTAGTAAATGTAGGAGATGTGACATGTTTGTGTAAAGAGAATAAGTGTGTGGAACAAAAAAGTAATGGGGTCAAATGATCTTGTTTTAACTTATCCTAGTCCATCTTTTTATCTATTGACCTATGATGTTTCTAGATACCTTATGTCACATAAGCTTACCAGTTTGTGTGAAAAAAATGATAAGAAATATCTGTTTTCCAAGAAAGTTGAGACATTGGTTGGTGTGTCACACCTGCTATTGTTGGATATTTTGGTGTTTAAGAGTAAATCATTGGTGAAAGAGTGATTAGGTCAAGAGAGTTGATGCAAATTCATGATTAGGATAGTCATTGGTAAAAAAAATTAATGTTTAAGAGTAAGTCATTGGTGAAAAGGATGGTTAGGTCAAGAGAGTTGATGCAAATGCAAATTCTTGATTACAATAGTCATTGGTAAAAAAATTGGTGTTTGAGAGTAAGTCATTGGTTAAAAGAATGACCAGGTCAGGAGAGTTGATACATAGTCAGTATTGTGATAGTTATTGGTAAAAAGATTAGTTAGGCCAAGAGACTTGGTACAAAGTCAAATTTAGAGATGATCATTGATGCAAAGGTTAGTTTGAGAGAGATAATTATTGGCTAAAGATGATGGCTAGTACAGACAAACAATGTTTGTGTAGGAATTATGTTAGGTTTACTTAAAGGAAGGTTCAGTTAGACTAGCTTATAGAAGGGCTCAGTTAGACTTGTTTTGATTGCCCCTAGGATTTTTCCATTTCCTTTTCACTCCTCCACCTTTAATTAGGCTAGGTGTAGGTTTAGTTAGGTCAAATCATGACTTAATAATTTGTATGCAATAAGAGAAAACAATAAAAGAATAATTAATCTAAAAAATTGACAATAAAAAATATATATCTTATTTTCATTTAATATCCATGAGCATATTTTGTTTTATAAAATCTTTATATTAGGTTCATATATAAAAATTCACAAAGTAATTGTAAAATATTATTATACAAAATATAATCTTATTTCAAAAATATAGAAATTTTGGATGAATGTTTTAAATATCATTTCAATTATTTCATTCATATTTAATTTGAATAGAAAAAACTATAAAAAGGTAATTAAAAAGATGTTAGATGCTGGGCCTAGGAGGATTGGCTAAAAAAAAATTGAGTTGATGACACATCATCTATTTAAATTTTTTAATAAAATTGGACGACACATCAACTATATAGGTAAATGACGTGTTATCATTTAGTTTAAATTTCAGCCATTGACTTGGGGTTTTCGATTCTTGGACCTTAGAAATCTATTTTTCAACTTGTTTTTTAATTGAAAACACCTATAAAACATCATAGCAACCAAAATAAACCCATTGTTAAATGCAAAATATCATAAAAGGGGAAAAAAAAAAAAAAATGAATCATTTTTTTTTATTTATAAGATGAAAATTCCAATCACCTCCATTAAACTTCATACTTTAAGACAAACATATTAACATCAAAATTGGTCTATTTTATTGGTAAAATATGATTGACTAAATATTTTAACTTCTCTTTTTTTTTTTCAAACAACTTTCTCTCTTATTCCTCAACACACACATATCAAAATGTAAACAGAATAAAGTTTATAATCTAAACATAAAATCCTCAAATAATAAGGACTAAATATATAAAAACTTTCGAAACTTCATGGACAAACATAGTTTTTTCATGCCTCTTAAACATTAAAAATTAAAGTGCCTAGTTTTGTTTTTTAATTTTGGTCCTTTCTATCACAAATTTTTTCCATAATAAATTATTAATTTCATAAATGTTTAATTTACAAACATAATGCTATAAAGACTTCACATATACCATAAAATGCAAATTAAAAACAAAATATAACATAAATAGATGCAAACATAAAGTGCAAGAATTAAATAAAAAAAAAAAGGATAAAAAAAAACAATATAGAATATACATTGTTATTCATAGTTTGTTTTTAGAGAATTAGGGTAAAAATGAGTTTTTGTTTTTTTTTGAAATGTAATTATCATTATTATAATTTTAATACCATTTGAAATGGTTTATGCTTTATCTTTATATAAGTAAGATAAATTATGCAATATATACAAATATAATCTTCATGACAAGATTAATTCAAAATGCTCTTTAGGTGACAAATTAACTCTCATGAGATCCACCCAAAATATTTGTATTTAAGTCAAAATACCCTTTGTCTAATAATTCAGCTTTCATAATTTGGCATGTGGAATCTAAAATGCATGAAAGTATTAGAAATTTTAGTATGATGTTCTGAAACTATTTATAAAAAATATTCCAAACAAAATATATTAATGATGCTTCATGTTTCATTGATATTGATTAAACTCTCACTAGATCCTAAATTAATTTTTGATATTTTCTTTAAAATTAGTTTGTTTACACCTTCTATAAGATATTATCAAATTAATATTTATTCGTAATGTGGTGTCCATATCAATTTTTAGGTATTAAGCATAACTTATCTTAACATTAATTAGTAATATATGTGCTCCATGTATAGATATAAAAAATATAAAACGTATAGAAAGTATATTAAGTGTCTTGGGTGTAGTGGTCAAGGCAGACTCAAAATAGCTTTGGTTCTTGCAAAGCCAAAATCAATAGCGTTGTTCTGGCAACTAAGAAGTCCAAAAGCTACCGGGTTTTGCAGAGCAGCCGGATCCAACGCTATTGGGTCATGTCAGGCAATAGGACCCCAAACGATTGGATTCTGCTAGGCAGCAGGTTCCAACGTCATTAAATCCTGCCAAGCTAGACTCGATAACGCTTTTTGACTAAAAAACACAAAAAACAACACCCCCTAGTGCTACAGTGTCGTTCCACAGTGCAAACACTTTATGTTTATAGTGTGATCAAACAATGCAATTAAGTCTATGTTCACAGTCAGTAGGACTCAACACTATTGAGTCTTACTGGAGGCATGACTTAACGCTATTGGATCCAGCTTAGGTCCTGTTAGAGGTAAAAAAAAAGTTTCATTAATTTATTTTCTCTTTACTGTATGAAAAAAAAATTAAACAAGAGAAAATAAAAAAAAATCTAAAAAGGCAAAAAAAATAAAAGTGAAAATATTTGGCATTTTAGTCAGACCCAATAGCATTGCCAAACCCAAGATCATTGGGTCCTACTGCCCAGCCATACTCGAGATCATTGGGTATGACTGAAAGCCAAATCCAATAATGTTAGGTCTAGTTGCCAAGCTAGACCAAACACCTTTTAGAAGGTGATTTGCAGCTAGCCCCAATAGCTTTTGGCACAAGAAATAGAAAAGATAACACCCTCAGCACACTTTTTTACTAAAAAACAGCAAAGACAACGCCTCCATGACGCTACAATGTCATCCACAATACAAACACTTTAACACTTTATGTCTACAGTATGGTCCATAGTGCAATAAGTCTATGTCCATAGTACATGCATAATGTTTTCTCCACGCATTTTAAAGTGTTATATATATATATATATATATATATATATATATATATATTTGCTTGGAATTTGTTTTTTAAAAATTATGCTTCAATCTTTATTAAAAAAAAAAAATCTAAAGCAAACACATGTTAGGTGGTTAAAAATTAATCTAGGATCCAGTTGATTCGAAACCAAATTAGTTTGAGTTAAATAAAAATGAGTTAATAAATTAACCCGGTCAAAACCTGTTACAAAAAAAATAATTAAATTTAGATTGACCCTTTTGACATGTTATTTAGGCTTTGCTTCTAGGTTGATCCTGATCAAGTTTTATAATTATGGTCTCAACTCAGTTAGGAATCACAATGAGTACTTGCATGATGAATTTCTTGATATTTATATTTTATTCATTATCTATTGGGTAAGAATTAAAATATACATAAACTATTAATTGGGTTTGGGATATCTATATAGATATCTATTATCTACTAATATTATTATTTAATAAAAAATAAAATAGGTAATATATATATGTATTAAAAAAATTGAATGTATCAATATAATATAAATATATATTTTCAATTAGATTTGAGTGGTTTGGGTTTTATCTATACTCTATTTTTATTTATTGAATAAAATAATTATTTTAAAAAATACTTATTTATTCAGGTTAATGGGGTTCAAATTAAATTTGTGAAGCCTAAACCCAGCCCAACGTTCTTACCACAGCAATGTGAAAAGCCCATACAGCCCTTGGCCAAACCAAAAGGTACAGCTTTCCACAGCATTAGCGTTTCCCAGGTAGTGGCAGTCCACCAGGACACTAGTACAACCACATAATGCAGGAACTAGGTCATTTTTGTCCTTTCCCGGAAAATAGGGTAATTCTCATTTTCCCGGAGATCTTGGGAAAGAAAAACAAGAGAATGAGGAGCGCATCCAACTTTATAGCTAAAAATTAGATTAAAAAGAAACCCTTTTGAATATTCACTAATCCATGTAGAAGAAATCCATTTTTTTTGAAAAAAAAAAATCTCTCTAAAAGAAAATACATAGGGAGATATGTTGAAGTTGTGGAGATGGTACCAGAATTGCTTGGCTGTGCATCCAGTCAAGACACAGATGATTAGCTCAGGAGTCATTTGGGGTTTTGGTGATATAGCTGCACAGTCCATAACTCACTATACAGCCGAGAAATATCGTAAAATTAAGGTAATTACAGGCATAACCTATCATTCAAGAAAATCCCATTTTTTATATGATGGTTTTTTGTTATATTTTGTCTATCTGTTTTTGGGTACTTTGCCTTTAGTTTGGAAAATGAGTATGTCTCAAGTTTTTGTCATTCTATTTGGTTTTTCTCTATGTGTGTATGGATGTATTCAATGTTTGAGGCAAATGGGTATGTGCCATTTTGTTTTTTTATTCTTTTATCTGTTTATTGTACTTCATCAGTGGAATAAAATGAGGATAGACTATAAATCTCACCTTTTATATGGGATGTAATACATGAAAATGTTGTCTATTGATTTGGCATTTGCATTTTTGGTTTTTGAGAAATAAATTAGTTCCTCATTCAGGTGAAACCCATCTTGGGCTGAAATCAACCAGTTCCTCTTGTGATTCCAAGGGCAAAATGGTTTCCAATAAATTTTCTGTTGATGTCCATGATTGAACTTTTCTTTCATGTTTACCATTACAATCTAGAACATGATAGATTCATTTTTATTGAAGATTAAGCCACCTTATTTTATTATTCATGTGCTAAAGAGTTATGCTGGGGAACGACTGTTTTCGAATGTTTGAGAAAGCTCAGAATCAGCATCATCTAGTTTGTTTCGAGTAATGATGAAGGATATACTATCATCATAATCATTATCATCTCTATCCGAATTTAGATTATGATATATGCTCTTGAACTGTGGTGAGCATTTCGCTGGATGGAGGATGTTCAAATCCTTTATATGGACATACTTGTAGTACTTCTATTTAAGCTACAGAGGAACAGCCTTTTACAACTCCTTGTCTTCACAAGATAGCATCTCATCCTTTATTTTGTAAGGTTATATATTCTACAAGGACATCGACATGTATATTGGATTTGATTCTCAGACCTTCTCAGTAGATTAGCCAACACTACTGACTAGTTTCTTTGATGGTGTCCCATGGTGAACAACTCGCAAGTTCTCAGAGGAGATATTACTCTTGTTCTTCATCATCTTCATACTCATTTTAACTTAATACAAGTGGATCTCAACTATATCATCTGGTTACTCAGAATCCCATGTAACAAGTTATTGTTCTTGCTATTAGAAATTGATATCTTAACAATTTCATTGTCTTCATGCTCTTTGTAAATTTTTTCTTAAATTGTCTCACCATGGTGTGCTTGTTGTGTGAAACTGTAGAACCCCAACATGTTCTTCATAAATGGTTTCATAAATAGGTTTCTTGCAAAGAGTACACTGTCCTTTCTCTTCCCCCATAAACATGGTCATTGTGCTGGCTGGAATCTTCAGTCTTTGTTCATCATCTTTGATTCACTCATGGTCATTGACAGAATAGCCACCCCTTATAGCTGCACCCGCACCCTTTAATGGTCCTTGGGTGGTGACATCATGATGTTTACCATCAATGGAATTAGTAGCAATTTGGCATTTAGGGGGATCAAATTATTTAATCTGATCTTGACAGTTCTTTTGTGTTTGATGAAGTGTTTACTGAAGGACAAAAATTACTTAATAATGTCTCAAACTGTGTGTCTTTGAACTGAAATCTGGGTATTTCAATCTCCATTCATCTGGCTGTTGGAGGTGGCTCCACCACATGGTTTAATTTTAACACTCCAAATTTCTGCTTGTTTTCTGTTACTGGGGTCTTGTGTTGTATCATCCTATTGTATGTTGATTGCATGATTTTGCCCGCTTCTGAATTTGCTATTAATGATAATTCTGCATTATTGAATATGCAGCTTTTGATAAACCTGATCCTTGAATTGCATATGATTTTATACAAATTGGAAACTTGATTGTTCTGGGATTAAAAGAACGTGGTGAATAGAAGCTAGTGATTTGCCATGCTGGAAAATGTTTGCAATGCTAAACTTTTATTTATAAGAAAAGAGAAGCTTGTGGAGCCCATAAAAGTTATTTCCACCACTTCACTGTTAATTGATTTCTGTTTCAAATGTCAGGTAGAGGAGAAAGAATTAAAGATTAATTGGAAACGAGTAACGACCACGAGCTTGTTTGGTTTTGCATTTGTTGGACCTGTTGGGCACTTTTGGTGAGTGTTTTCTGTCATTTTCGTCTATACATTTTATTTTTGAAATTGAAAGGAATTTTTTTTTTGAAAAACTTATTTTGAAAATCATGGATCCTGGAGTTAGCACTCCACTACCAGGATCAAATGATTTTAAATTGATGGAATTGCATGTGGTACTCTTATGCAGAGGTGTGCAAGTCATATTTCATTTGTTTCTTGTTAAACTGTTGCAGGTATGAAAGTTTAGACCGATTTATAAGGTCACGACTTTTACTGCGTCCAAATTCCTTGCGGTTTGTTGGTGCTAAAGTAGCACTTGATGGGATTATCTTTGGACCACTGGATCTGCTTGTATTTTTCTCGTACATGGGTTTTGCATCTGGAAAGAGCTTTCCTCAAATCAAGGAAGATTTGAAGAGGGACTTTGTACCAGCTCTTATTTTGGAAGGAGGTATATGGCCAATTGTTCAAGTTGGAAATTTCCGATTTGTACCAGTGAGGTATCAACTTTTGTATGTCAACTTCTTCTGCTTGTTGGATAGCTGTTTTCTATCGTGGCTTGAGCAGCAAGAGGATGCTCCTTGGAAGCAATGGTTAATATCGCTTCTGTCTGGCAAGGAGAAAAAAGATACAGGTGGATGATTTCCTGTCTCAACTTAATGTTTCATTCCAGGCCACGGTAATCATAGTGCATACACAGGTAAGAGAATAAGGTTAAAAACTGGAAAAAAACAAAATCAAAGAAGGCTGAACTGGCAACTTCTATTTTTTATGGGAGCAATTTAGAAAAGTCATAGGATTACTCTTTTGCCTTGCTTCAAATACAAGGAACTTTGTATTGATTGTTTTCTTTAAAAAAAAAAAAAAAAAAAAGATGTCATCAAGTCTTTTTTGGTTAGTGGTTTTGAGATTTTACTAGGTCTCAGATGATATCTTTAGAAACTGAAGTTGATAGGTTCAATTTTCGTCGCTGGAGGCTTCCCCGGTGCTGGAATCTTCAGTAAATTAACATTTGCAACTTATGGAAAACATGACTATCCAGTTTAATTTTTTGGGTGAAATGGGCTTTCATTTCTGATCCCAACATGTTTCTGGAGTCGGAACTTCCAAAGAAAATGCCAGGTACCAAATGAAGCACTGCTCGAAAGTGTATTCGAGGCACTCTTAATTATATCCCACATTCCATTTTTCTTCCTATTCTGTTACTTCTAATTGTAGTTGTGGTGTTTGATTAGTGTTTATTCCAAAACCAATTGAATGTGCAATGCAACAGGACACTGTTTTGTAGTGCATTATGCAAATTGCAATGAATAACACCTTCCATGTACCACCAAACATATTGTGCAAGCACATGCATATGAATTAGCAGATATATGTGCAACTAGTTTTAGGGCTGATTGCCAATTTTGATCTTCTTCATTTTCTTTTGTTTTAATGTAATTTGACAAAAAAGCAATGCTGTTTCCCAGCACATTAGCGAAATGCCAGTTGCACGCATGCTTGATGTCTCTGAACTAAAAAGGACGCTCAAATTTGATAGTTAAGAATCAACAAAAAAATGGACATTAGATCAGTCATTAAAACCTAATAATTCAGCTCTAACATCATTACTTGAGCCGGTTGGTGGGTTCATGCTCGTTGGTGGTTCCAGTGTAACAACTGAAGCCATCCTGCGTACTGCCCCTTGCCATGTTGAAAATCTTCATGTTCCTCGTATTGGTAGGTACTGGAACTTGAACTTCTTGAAGAACCTTGCATTATGCTGTGGAGGCCTGAATATTCCTGCTTTGAGATCATCTGCAGACTTTCCGCCTTCCAAAGCACGAACTATCTGTTTGATTCAAAACAAATTCGTAACATTTTGGAAGCATCATGGTATGTTTGCTTGTTCTTTCAGTACCCATCAAACAGAATCACAACTACATTTAGTTTCATATAACAACCAAATACTGATTACTTAACGGCAATCCATCTGCGATAAGTCTTCCTTGTTTGGTTTTCGTATAGTTTCTTGATCTTGAGGGACGCATTTTATGCTCAAAACCACGTTATTAGTTGGCTGGAGGTGTAATTATAATATATTGGACATGATAAAGCAAAGGAAAGTTAAGAAGAGTTGCCTGGCTCGTTCTTGGTCGGATCCAGGAAGAAGGGTGCACACAAGCAGCAGCGCAAGCAGCCATGCTAGCCATCTCACTGCTATTATAATCTGTGCCCAGTCATGGATCGACAAGAGCTTCAAAACTTCCATCTTCCAGAGCTTGGATGAGTAGAGGCCTAGCCTGTAACGCTCATAGATCGGGACGGAGTTTCGACAAGGTCTCAAGCATACATTAACTAAGAGGCATGTCTAGAACTTGAAAAATAGATTCAGAAGCCATGTAGAGGGAACTCACCCAGGCAACCAAGCTCTCATTCATCACTGATTCTGTAGTACTGATAGGTGGATGCCCAGTTATAAGCTCCAATTGCACAACTCCACAGGAATAGAAGTCTTGACTTTTCCGTCAGTTTGCCTCTTATGCAGAGCCAGGTAGCTGAAAGCATTGTAAGCATGTGTTGAGGTTGAGGAAGAAATGCAGGTAAGCATGTGATGCCCACTAAAAATTTTCAAAGAGAGCAGAACTAATTTGGTATGGCCCGCGAACCAGCGGTGCTGTCAAAAGTAACATGATTTTTTAAATGAGAGTTTTTAAAACTTGCATTAAATTCTAGATGGGGGTTTAACTATGAAACTTAATTCCTAATTAATTTAATGTTGAATGAAAAAATCGAAAAAAAATACCAAATTAAAAATTTGTCAAAGTAAAAAAAAAAACAATAATTAAAAGAATAACGATTAAATCTGAGAGGAAAAAAATATAGGTAGATGAAATTGTAAACAAAATCAATTTTAAAAACTATCTCAAACAAAAAAAAAATAACAATAAAAAAATAAACACTAAATCTAACACATGAAAAAAATTAAAAAAAAATAAAATTAAAAAAAAATTCAATTTAATAAATTAATTCATCTAAAACAAATAGGAATCAAAATAGTATGTACCAAATCTAAAGGAGAAAATAATTTAAGGTTTGCCTTGAAATTTTAAATAGTCAGATGCAAAATTCAAGATAGAGAAAGATAATAAAGAAAATAAAAAAATATTATCAGTACAAAACCTGAAATATGTTGACCACACACACCGCAACAAAATGAAGGGGTCGCTGACACAACTAAAAATCACAGCAAGAGGTGATAATTAGTCACTAGACAACTTTGTAAGCCCTATAAAAAAGGCGTGGGGAGTGTCCACATGCAGACACATGCAACTCTTTATTATTGTTATTAATTTTCATATTTTTTAAACTACCAAGCAACCTTTAAGTGAACTTCAATATTACCAAAAAAGAAAAAACCATAATAAATGATGAAAATATCATTAGAAGATAACCTTTATTTGTTTTAAGGGTAAATAGATCATTTAACTATGCAAAAAATTTTAAAAAGAAAAAAAAATGTAACATTCCTTAATTTTAAACATGTTTATATCTTTTCATCATCAAGATACATAGAAAAACTAGGATTTATATATATACTATCGATCCCTACCATAAATTCAATAGAATTTACCTTGTATTTAAACATACCAAGTTATCGACATTGCTACAAATCCATGTAATCAATCTAAAGTCATGGTTCAACCTTCATGAACTTTCATACAATAACAACATAATTTACATTCTCTTTAATGACCCAATATTTTTCCACATTAAAAGTACTTCATCAAAATAAAAGGAGTAATTAAATCCTATAGATTAAAATAAGTTAATTACAAATATTTTTCTTTTAACCTAAGGGATACAAAAATATCATATCAAATTCAAACCTAACATATAGAATTCCTAAGGTAACTTTTAAGCAACTTAAATCTAGTTTACTTTACATTACAAGCATTAGTGACAACTTAATAGAATAAAAGGAGAATTTAACTAATTTATAATTACATCATTAAAAACATAAAAGAAAGAGAAGAAAAAGAAAGAAGAAAGAAATACTAAACAATTCTAATGCTCCACACGAAATTGAGATGCACCTGAAAATTAGTATAACATGCAATATAAATGAATTAAGGAATTAAATTATAAAATTCATAATTTACAATTACTCTTTAATGCCATATGTTCAATTCTAATCGAAAGTTTATTATTTTAGTTTAATAATTATACATATTTCACTGTTACTCTTTTCAATTGATCGACTGTATCATTTGATAATCTTAAATAATTAATCGATTTGTGCAGTATATCAAATATTAGTTTAGTTTTTCATCAAAAAATCAATTTCTTACTCATCCATTTTCTACCTATCCTAACACAATTTAACCCAAATTCCATAACAATTGGAACCAATTCAATTTTTTTTTTCTATTTCTAAGTCTAGGCCAAAATCTCATTTCAAAGGGGAAAAACATGATTTTCTTCAAGTTTTCCACAATTCTCATATCACTCTTTTGTTTTTCATATCTAAGAACATAATTCTAAAAACAAAACACTATTTCAAGTAATCTAACTCATAAAACTCAATATTTCATATTCTACACATTACTAGCTAAGCTTTAATTTGTGCTAAAACCAAAACCAATCATGATGAAAGTAATTCTTACCTTCCAAACACAAGATATAAAAAAGAAATTGCAAAGGAAATGAAGCTTTCTTCACCTTCTCTTCTTTCTCCCTTTAACTCCTAAAATTCTCACTTTTAAGTTCTAAACTCAAAGGAAAATCTTTAGATTTCTAGTTTAGATAATCTTAACCTCTTTTTAGTCTCTTAATCTAGCTTAAAATCATGATTTCATCCTCATAATTTGATGAAATAAATGAAGAAAAAAAACCCTAGCTCTTCTACTTGTTGATCGCCAGCCATGGCTTAAGAGAGAGCCATTTATATAATCTCAATTTAAGTTATTTACAATAATACCTTCATATTTAACTCATGTGTTTTATTTCTTATTTAATTGGATACTTCATCTTGATCCACTTTTAAAATACTGTAATTAAAAGTTTATTTCATAAAAAATTATTTTTAATTATTTATTTTTCTTTTGTTCTAAATTTTATGTTGACTCATTAGGTTTGATTTCTAATTTTTTTTTTTACTAACACCGTAAATTTTCAAATCAGTGTTTTGCAAAAAGATCATCCAAGCAAGTTCAATTTTTTTTTTAATCTTTTAAAGGTAATTGATTAATTTCACTGTGCAAAAAATTATAATAACACCAATTTATCCAAGTGTTTTTAGTAATGACAAATAGCTCATGTGAAAAAGACAAAATAACTCCCATAAGATATCAAAATATTTTTCTAATCCATAATTTGTTATGTCTTGGTCATAATGTTTTACTGAACTCTTTTAGAATTTTATGTAACAGCCATTATTTAACAAAATTATGCATAACATCTTATTTTAATAGGATATAAATTATTGGTTTTGTTGATAAATTATTGACATGAGAAAAATTTCACTGCTCATCATAGTATGATATTATATATCTTAAACTATAATTGTCATTTAGTTTCTGTATTGAGTTTTTTTTTTGTTAATATTATTTTTTAATATTTATCAGCACATATAATTATTAATTTATTTTATTAAAACATATGTTGAATTTTCATTTCCCAACTATATTATTTTTTGATGTTAAGAAAAAAAATTAAAAGCACCTATAAATTTTTTTTCCTTATAATTTAACTTTTAATATGACGTTTTTATGTTTTATGCAAAGATCATTGAAATAAAATAATTATAATATTATTTCATTAAATAACTTTTGGTTTTAAATTTACTTTTAAATAAGATTATAATAATTCTTTATCTTAGCCAATGTTTTTTTTTTTTTTTTGTGGCAGTTGTTTATTTTTTCGACTTTAATCAAACATTTGTTATGATTAAATATGGAAGATTATATTTAAAATGATATTTTATTAGAGATCAATTATCATATATAAAAATTAAAAAAAAAAATTAAGAGCTCTTTGTGACGCATGATATAATATCTTAATCCATATTTATCTCTTAATATTATGATTTAGTTTTGGTTAGTATTAATGGCCTTTTCTTTTTAATTTATTAACATATATAAATTTTTAATTAATTTTATTAAATGTACTAGCTATCTAACATTGTATTTCTCACCGGGTTGGATAATTTGTTTGCCACATAAAAAAAAAATATGTTAAGCTTTTCCTTCACGTCTTTTAACATAAAAATTTCCTAATTGTCAATAAAAAAAAATTCTTATGCATGCCTTAAACTAAAAAAAAATTAAATAAAATATCGATCAAAATATTTGATGTCATTGACCTAATTATATTTAATAAATTTTTTTATTAGAATCAAAATTTCTATTTTAATCAAATAATAATAAAAATAAATACACACTGTGAAAGCAATTAAATAAAATAAGTGAATAAAATATTATGTGAGATTGCATATAATATGAGCAAAAGTGAAATCAATTATATAAATATTAAAGTATAACTAAACAAATAGATTTTTTTATTATATATATATATATATATATATATATATTAAGATGGAAGTCTTATTAAAAATAATTATCTATAAATTTTTATTATCAAATCTAGTTTATATATAATAAATAAAGGAATAATTAAAAAATCCATCATGTAGTTAGATATAAATTTTTAATTTTATTTTATATTTTTATAAATTACATTTAACATTCTGGATTAAACCAAAAGTTTAAACAAAATATATTATTATGGATATAAACTGTTATTGAATATATAAATTATATAATGAAAAATATAATTTTTAAAAAATATAAAAAAAAATAAAATAATCAAAGTAAATTTAATAAATTACATTAAACTCAATTTAAGATCTGAAATTAATTTTTTTAATTTAATCGGTCAAAATATTCAGGTAAATTCAAATAATCTAAGAATTATTGGGCTAAGCCTAGCTAAACTATCCGCACATCTTCTCTTCCCTAGTCAGATTTCCCCTCCGGCGGCACCCTGCTTCGTCAAAACCACATCAGACATAGTAGCTAATGCTTCCACCCTTTTTAAAACTCCAAGGCAACCCAGAGTAATGGCTCTTTCTCGGCTTCCAAAACTTCACTTCTCTATATTCACTCACCCCCTTCCATCTCCATACACCCATATCAACCTTCCTCTCATAACCAAACTTAAACTCTCAACCCTTTCCAGGCTCAAATCCTCGGTCACCACAACAGAACCCATTCCCTTCACAGAAGCTCACAATTTGTTAGCACTCCAAGAACAAACCCAAACCCAATTTTCACTTGACAAACTCTTTATCCCACCAGACACTGAGGTTTCAGTCAATGAGAATAGTAGTGGTTTAAGTGCTAGGGTTTTAAAAGGGTCTAATATTGTGCTGAGTAAGTATGCAAGGGATGCACAGATTGTTCAAGCTGAGTTTATTAAAAGTAGTGTTAGAACTGAAGATTGTCCTTCTGATGGTTTGCCTGAGTTTGCTCTTGTTGGAAGGTCTAATGTTGGCAAATCTTCTCTACTTAATTCTATTGTTAGAAGAAAGAAACTTGCGCTTACCTCGAAAAAACCTGGTTAGTTGATAATAATGTCTGTTTTTTGTAGCATTTGTGTTTTGACTAGTGAAGTGACTTGTTTTGAATTTTTGGTACTCTAAAGGAAGAGACTTTGTAGCTTAGAACTGAATATTATTTGTGTTTTTCGAATTTGGTTTTTGTTCTTGGTGAAGGGAAGACGCAGTGCATCAATCATTTTAAGGTCAATGATAGCTGGTACTTGGTGGATTTGCCTGGATATGGGTATGGTTTCAATGCTTTGGTTCGTTTTAATCATGCACGAATTTTGTATAGGTGCAATATCGAATGCTGTTTTCAGGTTTGGAATCTAATTTATGGTGAGTAAACTGAGTTTAGTTGATAATAAACTTAACTATCTGTTGATTGGTGCTTAGAAGTGCCTATTTCACTTTCTCAAGCATCATAACTAATTTTATCCACTTCTTTCTGTTTAAATGAATTTGATCTTCTGTTGTTGATTTATCTAGTTTGTCCATTTCATTAAATTTGCACTGTTTTGCATTTGTTTCTGCTCTGAACAGGTATGCATCCGCGCCGCAGGAACTTCGAACAGATTGGAATAAGTTTACCAAAGACTATTTTCTCAATCGCTCAACCTTGGTCTCAGTATTCCTTCTTATTGATGCTAGTATTCCTGCGAAGAAAATTGATCTTGAATATGCCAGTTGGCTGGGTCAAAATCAGGTGAAATCTTCTTTCTTGTTAGATGAGATAAAGGGAATATATCAATTGATGACCTGCCGCAGTTAGCTTCTTGAGAAATATTTTGCTGACGATGCATGTGCAATTTCCCCCCCTTTTGGACACTGCTGATTTTGGTTAGGATGTTCCAGACTTAACTTTGCACGAGCAAACACTTTCCAGTGGCTTCAGTTGCATCTTTTTTCCCCTGTATTTATAAAAATAGACTTTGGGGTTTCAAGTCTTGTATAAATATCCATTGGAGATTAGAAACTTGCTAGAAGTTATTTGTAGATCAGATGCCTCTCCATTGGAGATACCACTTGCGATCTATATCCAAGTCATGGTTGGAGGAATGGGAGGATGTCTAAAAGTTAATTTCTTGCCTTTCAGGTTCCCATGACATTAATTTTCACCAAATGCGACAAGAGGAAGAAGAAAAAAAACGGAGGGAAAAGGCCGGAAGAAAATGTGAATGAATTTCAGGAGCTGATACAAGACTTCTTTCAGACAGCACCTCCTTGGATTATGACCAGTGGTGTTACCAATCAAGGTCGTGATGAGATGCTACTGCACATGGCTCAATTGCGAAACTACTGGCTCAAACACTGAGATAAAAGAATGCAGAATCAAAAGCTTTTCCCTTGTCCCCTGGTAAGTTTCCATTTACATCATAGACAGTCCATTCTAGTAACATTGCCATTGCTTATCGTGGCAGGATTTGCTGCTAAATTCGAAATATGTCGAATGGATTACAAGTTTTATACATTTTGTTGAATTCCATGCATTTGATACCCCATATGTGGGATGGAGACCCTAACCGACTTGAGTTGGCTGTTGTCTCTAACAGTTAGCGATGGTGCTCCGGCAAGTTCCACTGTGCTAACCAATTCAAACGAAGAGTGAAAGAACATATAGATGGGAAGAGCCGGACAGGCAAATACATGGAAAATTGAGTGGTTGTTTGCATGGAAGGCTGAACGGTGTCACCTTACAATATATATCGTATCGTTGCTGCATTGATACGAGGGCTGTGCTGGAGTGGTTGCAAGTTCTGCTTGCTACAAAAGTAGAGAACCTATTACTTGCTTATAATGCCTCAGATTTACTCTGCTACTGGTTTAACTGAAGGACTCAATGAGTTTTGATGTTTAAGTTGATTAATTAATTAACACTCTGGCTGAAATGCTTGCAAAGCATCGAGTGCCACTGCTGTTTCCAAATTTATTTTGGCTTGGAGAATGAAATGAATAGATACGATACTATGATCTATCGAAATTTCTTTGGGTTTCCATGGCGGATTTGAGTGTTCTTGCAAAAATATTGACAAATCATTATTTATGCCAAAACGGATAAGATGAGCAGGATCTGCGGTTTTCTGACTATTCATGAAATTTTCTACAATTTTTAAATTTTTTTTATTAATGTGTTAATATTAGAAATAAATTTTAAAAAAATTAAAAAATATTATTTTAATAAATTTTTAAACAAAACCTAAAAACTGCATCTTATGGATGCAGAATTGATTTCCCATGTTCATATAGCCAAACGGGTTGATACAACAAAAGTTGCCAGTTGATTGATTATAAACGCTATCCAACTTAAATCAATCACACCACCACCTTATGGCAGGGATAAATCAGAAGATGGCGAAGATCTATCAGATTCACCGAAATCTGTTTCTTTTCCCTTGTTTTCTGAACATGGCCACTCTCTGCTTAACAGGTCTCCAATATAAAACAGAAATCATGCAATGGAAGAGGAGCTGTGAGACAATGCACACATAGAAGTGAGACTCCAAGCTCCTGACCACAACAGACGTAGTCAGGCTTACATTGCTCAACTGATATGATAACCTGAAAGCAGACTGAAGCCTGACCTTGAATAGAGCATCGCTCAAGAACGCATTCCATAACAATAAAATTTATCAATACCAGAACGTAAAAATAAGGCCAGCTAGTTCCAGCTCTGCCATTTTTACCATACATCTCAATCAAAGACCCGTTTAGCTAAGATACCATGATGTTTAAGAAGCCTGCACTGTGACAATCACAGTTCATCATCTTAGAAACACCCACCCCCAATCCCCATGTAAATGCATGTTCAAGGAACAACCTAATTGCAACCATTTTTATTGGATGGCACGTGGCGTAAGAAAGTTGGATATTAGACGAGCGTGGCACACAAATAAAAGGTGATCACCATTCATTACCATAACAGAAGGATAAACATTTGTAACTCTCCATTGTTGAAAACAATTCCCAGTGTCTAACAAGGAACAACAATTCAAAACTTCTTGTTTGCAAATTCAAAAACATTGAAATAAAACACGCTTTCGCCCTTCTAACACTTATGATGAAGCTGCAGCAGCTCCTTTGTTCCTTGGAGTTGCTTGAGTACCTAAACAAACCAAAAAAAATAACAGAACATCAAAACCAAAACAAGAAGATAAATTTACGTTCACATCACATGAACAATCAACAAATTTCAACAACAAACAGAGTTTTAATTTTACCTTCTCTAAAGTTAGTCTTGAACCTGCGTGGCAGGTGACGGAGGTACTTCATTCGGCCAGTTCCAGTGGTCTTTCTGCGAATAGCCTTCTCACTCCAGTTATCTAAGAAACAGGTACCAATAATTTCGTCACAAATTAACAAATGATTTACTGGAATGGAAACAGAGCTGCAATTCTCATTCTTAAACTCAGATTGAATAAAAAAAGGTCTTAAGCTGGTTAAAGTCGATCAAAATACAAATCACAAAAACATTAAAAAGATTCAAGGAAAGCAACAAGAAAATAACAAAATAAATTAAGAAGCAATGAAGAAACCACAAATCTTGCTTTAAGTAATAAAAAATTAGAACTTCTATGAAGCAACTCTCGATCCATTAGAAAGGGTGCAACTTACATTTTCTGACACGGGCAGCAGGAAAAGCACAAGCACTGCATCGGCTTTTCTGGAGATGAAAGCTGCGGCGGCCGCATCGCACACAGAGGGTGTGAGTCTTGTTTCTTCTCTTACCAAAACTTCCTGTTCCTTTCCCCTACAAAACAAACAAACAAACATGTCGGTAACACACCATCAATCAACAAAGCAATTGTTGTCACATGGAAGGGAAGAAGAGTACCATTTCTTCTTCTTCGGCTGCAAAAACCCTATCACTGGGGAGGAAAGTTTAAGCTGACGGCAGAGGAAGGAATTTATATAGTGAAGACTTAGGGTTTTCTTAAGAAGACTTGTCTGGGCCGGTTTTGAAGTAATATGGGCCTACGTTTCGGATTTCATCTAAGCGTTGGGCTTATTCTGTTATCTTCAGTCACAATTGGTTTAATCTCTTTTTTTTTTTTCTTTTTTTCTATATCTGTTTTCCCCTACAAATACAATCAATATATTATACTTTATGAAATTTAAATTAGTCTGCTAGGTGGATTTAAGATCTAGTTAAATCTATTTTAGATGAATTTAAAAAAAAATAAAGGGAGCTGACATGATTTAAACTCATTCAAAAACATGAGTTGTTTGTATTTCGATCGACTTAATTAAAATTATTAATATTAGTGGTCAATAGTTAATAATAATAAAAAAAAAACTTAAATTGAATTTTATCTTGCTATAAAATTGAAAAGAAATTCTAGATGAGATTTTAGGATTGTTTGTTTAAGAAAAAATTTACATCAATAAATATTTAATATTTAATAATTAATAATCTATCAAATATATTTTATTATTTATAATTTTTATTAATCCTTTAAAAAATATGTTACCAAAAGTCTCAAAAATGTTTCTTATGCCTGATAAAATCTATTTTTTAGTAGTA
Source organism: Populus alba (assembly GCF_005239225.2). Taxonomy (NCBI): domain Eukaryota; kingdom Viridiplantae; phylum Streptophyta; class Magnoliopsida; order Malpighiales; family Salicaceae; genus Populus; species Populus alba. The sequence continues at coordinate 3,123,900 of NC_133301.1, read as the reverse complement.
AAGGATGCTTCAAAACAACTGTTTTTTATTTCTTTAATTTACTCCAATACCTTGATTCATTAAAAATGAGACAAGTATTAAATTAAAAAATAATAATCGAAAAGTAATATATTAATTTTTTTGATAATGAAAAGGTGATATATGAACTAACTTAATTAACACTAACAAATATACTAAAAATTATGGGATGTGAGCTGTTATATATATATATATATAGTTTTGGCCATCCAATTTTTTTAATCGTTGGTTCATTCTAAAAATTTATTTAAGGATATTTTAATGATGAGTAACCAATTTTATAAATAAAAATTTATTGGCTGTTAAAAATTATAGGGCGTGCATTGTTCATATGTGCATATGTTTTTTTTTTTTTATCATTAAAATTTTTTAATTATTGTTTCATCCTTTCAAGTTAAATAATCGTGATTTTAGGAGTTAAAATGTCTTTAATTTATATTTTTTTATGCACTCAAAATAAAATATGTTAGGATATTTTAATGATGAATTGAAGACTGATTGTATAAAATAAAAATTCATTGGTTATTAAAAATAGAAATTAAAAAAATACATTTCAAATTTAATAAATAAATAAAAAAAAAACAAACTCCATTTCTATATTAGCATAGAAAATTTCAATTTGCCTTTTATACTTTTTAATTTATTTTTTTGTTGGTCCTTGGAATGTTAACATTTCAAATTTCGATCAAATTTTTTATTTTTTTGACACTTTAATCCTTAAAAATTGAGATATTAGAGAGAATGTCACTAAACATGCTGAGCATTGAGAAAGTTAATGGTTGTTGACATTTTAGTCATTAAAAAGAGTGATCTGTGTCAATGGATTGAAATTTTCAAATGGATTTATTGGAGGTGATTTATGTTTTCCTCTCACAATGTTGAAAAAGTAGGTTGGGGTCATTAAATTTCTTTTTGATTCAATTATTTTTTTAGAGAGATTAAAGTTTGTTATGTGGCTGCGAGTTTTGAAGGCTTCTAGAGTGTATTTTAAGATATTTTTAGGTGAAAAAAAAGAAAAGAAAGAGTTAGAAGGCGTTTGTTTCTCGGGAAGTGGTTTTCAGAAAATCACTTTCCAAACATTTTTATGTTTGTTTGTCATTAGAAAAGTTGATAAAAGAAAAATTTGGCTTGGTTTTTAAGAAAAGTATTTTCTTTTTATTTTGGACGGAAAATATTTTCTGAAAGTTGTGAAAAATTTAGAAATGTTATATTATTTGCTAATTATATCAAATTTGATCCTCAAACTTTTGATTGTTATATATATTTTATTTTGAATATTTTTTTTCAATTTCATCCCTTAGAATTTAATTTTTATATTAATTTTGGTCCTCATTTTTATAATTGTTATTTGCTTTTCCCTTATCATTTTTTAATTGTAATTTTTTATCTACTAAATTTGACCCTCATTCTTTTGATTATTACTTATTTTATTTGAAATAATTTATAAAATGATTATTATTATTATTTTAATTTCTTCATCTTTCATTTTTTTTTATTTTTTAGATTTGATCTCTATTATTTTAATTATTATTTTTTTATTTGAGATAATTTATGAAATTATATTTGTTTTCAATTTCATTCTCATTCAACCTTTTAATTTGTAAGATTTATTCCTCATTATTTTAATACACTTGAAGAAAAATATAATATCAATAAGTTATTTTCCAGCCATTTTTCATGACATAACCAAACACTGGAAAATATTTTCCAACTTATTTTCATTATATTATCAAACATCGAAAAATAATTCACTTTTCTGGAATTTACTTTCCAAAAAAAAAATTACTTTCCAGCAAACAAATATGTGTGTTTTAGGGTTTCAAAACTAGGATCTTAATTTTTTATTAACCAAGATATATGACAAATTTGCAACAGAAAATAACATTTTTAATTAATAAAAAAATATCGATGACAAATTTGCAACAAAAAATGACTTTTCATCTAGTATAAAAAAGAAAAAGAAAAAGAATATATTGGAGTGTATGTGTTAGTTTTCCTTTAAGAAAAATCAGCAAGAACACGTGGGCCTAGGTTTTTTGTTCCAAGCTCACCTAGGCCATGTTTGTTTCCTTGAAAGTAGTTTCCGGGAAACTATTTTTCAAATTTTCCTGTGTTTGTTTGTCATTAGGAAAGTTAGTCAACGGAAAACACTTTCCGGTCAACGAAAAACACTTTCTAGTCAATGGAAAACACTTTCCGGTCAACGGAAAACACTTTTCAGTCAAAGAAAAATTTAACTTGGTTTTCAAGAAAGTGTTTTCCCTTTAGCTGTGTTTGTTTTCTGGAAAGTGGTTTCCAGGAAATCACTTTCCAAACTTTCTTGTGTTTGTTTGCCAATAGAAAAGTTGGTCAATGGAAAACACTTTCCAGTAAAAGGAAAATTTGGCTTGGTTTTTAGGAAAGTGCTTTCCTGAAAAATTTGGGGGGGAAACACTTTCTGAAAGTTATGAAAAATTTAGAAATGTCATTATTTGCTGATTATATCAAATTTAATTGTTACTTATTTTATTTGAAATAATTTATGAAATGTTGATTATTATTATTTTAATTTCTTCATCTTTCATTTTATTTTTAATTTTTTAGATTTGATCTCTATTATTTTGATTATTATTTATTTTATTTGAGATAATTTATGAAATTATATTTTTTTTTCAATTTCATTCTTATTCAACTTTTTAATTTGTAAGATTTATTCCTCATTATTTTTAATAAACTTGAGAAAAATAAAATATTAATAAGTTATTTTCCAGCTCATTTTCCATGACATAACCAAATACTGGAAAGTGTTTTCCAACTCATTTTCCATTACACTACCAAATATCAAAAAATACTTTTTCAGAATTTACTTTTCTCGGAATTCACTTTCCAAAAGAAAACTACTTTCCAGCAAACAAACGGAGCCCTAAGCTCATGGCTAGTTGGCCAGGTGAGCGGCAATGCATGACATCTTTTGTTTTATTAATTCTTTATTTAAATTTAAATTATTACCCTCTCTCTCTATTGTTTTTATATATAAAAAATGTTTAGTTCACTTGTTTCGAACACTAGTCATTGTTTTATAATTATATTGTAGTTTTATAGTGATTCAAAGAGATTATTATAATTTATTTATAATTTTTTGTTTTCTTTATATTTAATATAAATAAAATATATTTGAATGATGCATTTCTAAAAATAAAACTATTTGTTCTTGGAAAAAAAAAATCTCTAAGATAAAAAATAATATATATTTTTTTATTTGTAAAAAAATTATTTTTGATATCAATAAATTAAAATGATTCAAAAATATAAAAAAAATTAAAATTTTTATAAAATATTTTTTGAAACACACTATAAATAAGGAGAGCTCACTCTACATCGCAAAACAATGCATCTTAACACTCCTAATAAAATGGTGTGTGGCTATGCGACAGCTGCTATTTATTTTTTTCAAGCTCAATAATTCATTATTTGGTTATAAGTAGTGGTTGTGGTTTGGCTAAGGGGACCCATAAAAAATAAGGTTTAAATGTAGGTTTAGTTGAAGCAATTTTTTCATGCTTCTTCCTACTGTGTTTTTGTACAGGGGAGACTCTCCAATGGTCCAATGTTCACTTAATTAAGTGACCAGTGGAGATCAAAACTCAACTGTTCACTTAATTAAGTGAACAGTGGAGTCACTCTCCATTATTCCGATCGGTCCGAGTCCGATTCGAAACTAAATGCATTGAATCGGGTCCAACCTAGTAAAAAAAAATAATTTTTATTTTTTTAATTGTGTTTTATTTGAAAAATTAGAAAGAGATCGTTTGTTGACGTAGCATTTGCAGAATTTGATCACAATTCCAATTGTGTTCTTGCTGGGTCTGATCCAGTTAAAAAAATTCAATTTTTTTAATTGTGTTTTATTAAAAAAATAAAATTAGAAAGAGATCACTTGATAACGTAGCATTTCCAGAATTTGATCGCAACCTCAATTTTGTTCTTAATGATATTTTACTTGATGTTGCTGCGCGCTTAAGAAACCATGAAAAATGTAGTTCTTGTTGGATAAATTTCGTATGTTAGGAAATTGCACATAGTTTGATGGAACAATAAAAAATATTTGATATTAATATTATTTATTTCATGATATAATAGCAGTGGTTAAATCTACAATATTTAAATTAAAAACCATCAATATATATATAACCTCAATTTAAAAAGTATTTTTTTAGAGTGTGTTTGGTATTGCGGTAGCTGTTGTGGTTGTGGTTTGAAAAAAGTTATTTTATAAAAAATACTTTTAATTGAGGTTGGTTTGAAAAAATAGGTGTTTGGTTAAAACTGTGGTTAAAATTGAGATTGAACAAAAAATAGTTTAATGTGTTTGGTTAAGAATGCTTTTGAAATTAAAGTTATAAAATAATTTTAATATATATATATATATATTAATATTGATGGTTTTTAATTTAAATGTTGTAGATTTAACTACTGCTATTACTTCATAATATAAATAAGACTTTATATAAAATTAGATAAAATATTATCAGGAATAAAATTAAGTTGATATTACAGTGCAAGTGAATTTAATTCACTCTACACTAGTTTTTCAGAAAAAAAAAATATTGTTTACATGACAATATGAGTAAATTTAATTCACTTTAAACTAGTTTTTTTTTTAAATATACAAAAATAAACACACTAAAAAAAAAAAAAACTATTCACGCGAATAGTGCAAGTGAATTGCACTGTGCACATAAATGCTGAATTTCAAAAAGCAACCAGGAGCTGCTTCGTGAAATTAGCGTGCATAACGTGAATTTGCATGGGTCTCCACCGAAATTAAATTGCGTTTTTAGACATAACCAAACATAATGTTAGCTGTGGTTGCTTCAAACGTAAAAGCAACCACGCAAATAAACGGCATCTTAATTAAATACATTAAATCACTTTTTGTTCAGCTTCAATTTTAACAACAGTTTTAATCAAATATATATTTTTTCAAATCAACCTTAATTAAAAATATTTTTTATAAAATAATTTTTTTCAAATCATAATCATAATAATTATCATAATACCAAATACACTCTAGATCTCCATGCGATAGTCCCATGGAAAGCAATTATAATTTGAAATATCCCATTATAAATTTAGAATGTCTCAACTCTTTAAAGTAAATCCCTACCTTTGCTTCGCTCATGTATGCATCATGGTGACTTGGTGATTTGTCGTGCTTTTCTCAGCAATTTAATTTCAAAGAGAACTTTCGCATCAACTGGAGTCCTTCTCAGCCACAACATCAAATTATCGATACCTCATTGGCCCATGATATTTTTTCATCAATTTTCCTTTTTTCTGAAGCTTATATATTATCTGAGAGATCTCCATATTATTAATATTTAAGATTCAAGCTCATAATCTTTTCAGAAAAAAGAAGAAGAAAAAGATGAACAGAAATCTATACTTGGGTTGTATTAGTTTTACCCCCCCTATCTTTTTTTACCTAAATAATATAATTTAAATCAACATGAAAACTGACAACAAAATAATTTATGATCGTACGGACCACATAAGAAAAATTTCAAATTAAGAATCTAGTAAATATAATATATATAACAGTAAGAGAATAAGGAAGCAAAAGCGGGGATAGCTCAGTTGGGAGAGCGTCAGACTGAAGATCTGAAGGTCGCGTGTTCGATCCACGCTCACCGCATTTGAATGTTTTTTTTTCCCATTCGAAACAAAGTAATTTTGGGCCCTTTCCTGATTTTACTTATTCGGATCTTTCCTTACAACTTATTAAGCCCAAAGCCCTCACTATTAACCTACCCAACATAGCCTTGATAGGCATGAAGCAGCCTTCCATTTTTTGCATTGCATTAAACTTCAAGCACAAGAACTCAAGAAAATATTTCTTTCTAGATATTCGAATTGAGATCTATACATCTTTTTTTTTTTTTAAAAAAAAAAATACATTGACAACCGATTTGATAGTTTCTATCAAATGGCCATATCGTTTTCAATCTTTCCCCGGAAAGAAGTTGGAATTTTGCCACGAAATGGAACACAAAATCTCACCCTTGCTAGTTTAATACTAGCTATGTGACCCACAACCATTGCAAGTCATATATTTTTATTTTTTATAAAATATTTTTTTTTACATAAATTTTTTTAATGTATTTTTGTAGTTCAAAAAAATTAACAAATGAAAAAGTTTATACACACATGTAATCAAATAAACTAAGAATTGAATGTGCTAATAAATAAATAAAAAATTATTAATAACACTTAAAAATAAAATTTGAAAAACTGAGTGACAAATATAAATCAATATATTTAATTTTGAAACATAGAACATTTACCTGATCATGTTTGCTAATTAATCAAACAATAATAAAAATAGACAAATATATTAAATTGATTGAATAAAATAAAAAGAAAAAATGAATAACATGTAAGGCTACACATATTGAAAAAATCATCTGAAAATAAAAATTTGTTATTTTTTCAAAAGATAGTTTATCTATACAAAAGATAAAAACAAAATTATAGATGAATCAGAAAAACCTCTCTAAAAATTAAACGCATAACCAAAAAATTAATATTATTTAAAAGAGGTTCTCTAAAAAAAAAAAAAAAAGGAGTACAAATGTAAATATAATTATTTTTTTATTTATTTTAAAAAGCATCAATTGAAATAAAAAAATATGGGAAAAAAAAGTTTAGGAGCTGCTAGGCCTAGAAAGTTAGGCCAGCCCTAACCCATTTAACCAGGGCCTACGTGTGGGCCCGCGTTGTTCGCCTTTTTTTTTTTTTTTTTTAATTTGCGTCGCGTTGCCTGTTTGGCCCAAATTCTGGCCACCATGGTGGCTGAAAAATAGAGGTGTATGTGTTTTGTTTTGTTTTTACCTAAAAACCTGTTTTTCAACCCGTTTTTGACATAAAATACCTATAAAATATCTTAGAAATCACGACAAATCTATCAATGGCTTAAAAAAACTCAAAAACCGCCTAAAAAACAAAACTCGACCTAAAACCAAAAATCAACCTGAGCTCATCTCTTTTTTTTTTTTCATGAACTTTTAAGGTACAAAAACACCTAATATGAACTCCCCTAATCAAATAAAATAATTTGACAAAAATCCTGCATTTTAGTGGCCTAAATCGATGCCAACGACAAGTTTCTCTTTTTACCACTGGAATCTAGCGATCCCTATCTTTCTCCTCTCAACAAGGGATTATAAAATAACAAAAATAAATCTCTATACCAAAATAAAATTGGAACAATTTTGAGGAACCAAAATTGTATAATTTGAGTGATTGTTTAAGTTGGAGGACCAAAGTGTATTTTTTTCAAAACTTATGGTACACCATACATGTTTGCCGCATTTTTCATTTCGGTCTCCCCTCTTCCTATTTCACCATTTCATAAGAATTTGAAATCAATTGCTCCTTAAATAGGACTAAATCAACCCAAAAAAAGTTTGAGCATCAATTTTTTTTTTTTTTTTACACAGTGACAAAAGCACATTAAAACTCCCACGCGCTTTAGAATATAATATAATTAAAGGGAATAATAATGTGTATGGATCTTCGTACTAGGGGTTGTTTTGAGTTGTGTTCTAAATGATGTTTTTTTTTTAAAATGATGTTCTTTAAAACTTTTTTTTTCTCTGTCAATATCATCCTAATTATGATTTAAACATTATAGGATTCCTTGAAGCTTTTAATAAGACTTATTTAGCAAGTTTCCAATCTTACACCATCATTCTCATATTAAATGCAAAAGCTTAATCTTTTTCAAATATTTAGATTTTCCATAATGTTTGTTCAAAACATCGAGATATGAAAGAAAAATAATGTAAATAGTAGTGTTTTTAAGAACTTGCAATACACACATGCATGCATGAAGACTAGTTTTATAGATTGATATTTAATTGAGCTTTAAAAGATGTGTCCCTTTACTAAATATTTTTTTTTAAATAACAGTAAATAATGAAAAAGCCAACCTAATTAGAATAAATTTACCTTACTTAATAGGAAGATGTTTGCATTAAAAAAATACAAATGATATTCAAGTTGCTACATATCTATAATATCTTGATCAAATATTACATTATTATTAATCACCATGTTATAATAATCAAAATTGGTTTTATGTTCATATGTAATACTGTTACTCAACCATCATTAACTAATGATCAACAAAAATCTATTTAAGATAGTAATAAATAATACTTTTCAACACAAAAAATAAAATATCCTTTTCTAATGAAATAGGGAGAGCATCTCTGGAATATGAAAAATATTGTTTTATATGAATAAAAAAACTCTGAGAAGGTGTTCAACAATCCACTGTAGCACATTGGGAATTTTAAAGATGATCGAGATTCACCTAAAAGGTTGCGTAGGATGAATTATTGTAATAATGTTGAGAGTTTTATTATTTACGCTCTATCTAATCTGAGAAATATTAATGGAGACGATATTAAATATCTATGTAAGAGGTGTAAAAATAAAAAAGTTTCTTAATTCAGACATTGCAACGATCCTCTACAAAAGAATTCATAGAGAAATACTTGTATTGATTTGCACACGGAGGACTATATGTTCCTTACGAGACCGTGGTAGAAAGGATGACTGGGTTAACTTTTAGTTTTAGCAATGTGTATGGACTTATATATGACAATAATAATCCTTATATGAATATGGTTATGGATATGAATATGATAGGAATGAATTGAGGTTATGCATGTGAATGCTCAATTATAGACGAAGAACCAAATGCAGACGTGACCAGTTTTTTTAATCTTTTGAAAGATTCTGATGAACCATTATTAAATGGATGCATAAATCACAATAAATTATTGATCGTTGCATAAGTGTTTATCATCAACTTAGATCACGGATTGTGTAAGCTCGGTTATGATAGAATTGTTAAATGAGTGAGAAACATTTTACCTTATGATGAAAGAGATCTTTTATGTTGTTAAATCAATATAATTTGACATGTGTTCAAATATGTTGTACTATCTTGAAAATGCAGAGTTGATTGGGTTTGATTCCATATAAAACTTAGATTCTTCTCAATTACTTATAAACTGCAAATGTTATTAATGTCTCCAATGATTGCTGAGCACATGACATGATGTGGTAGATGGAGTTATAGTGCACTTATCCGATGGCGAAGCTTGTAAACATTTTAATAGAGTGAATCATTAATTTTTAATGGAATTAAGGAACATATATTTTAGGTTATGTATAGATGGATTCAATCCATTCGGGTCATTTGCCGCTCCTTATTCTTGTTGGCCGGTGATACTCACAGTTTACAACTTGCCATTAGGGATGTGTATGAAGTCAAAGTTCATGTACCACCCATCTGTGATCTTATCTCCATCACCAATCAACAAAGCTCTTCATACTTAGCAGTGAGTCGTTTATATTTTTCATTAAGATGGGTTGTCCGAGCCTGTACTCATTGGTCTTACATCATTGTGAATTCTAAAGTTTGAGTTCTTAGAATCGATTGCGAGCATCCAATGGTCAAAACACTTCAGGCCATTCAGAAGTTCTTGGCTGTAGTGTTAGGAAGTTCATACACTCGATTTTTATCGCGTCCACTAGATGATCCTACCTCTAACCGCAAATCTGGATCAAGATCCGGATGGGTCAAAGGATCATCCCTGTATCTCACCTTCCACTGGCTGTTATATGTATCATCGAAAGAAAAAATAAATTCATCAAATTCAAGTGTCGCACCCTTGCGGCGGAGCGCGGCGGAGCGACGACTTTCAATTGAATTTTGGGGTCTTTTGTTTTAATAAGGGAGTCGCCACCTAGTATTTTGGTTACTAGGAACCCTAACTGGTCTTTCAGAGATTCTAAGGCAAGGGACTGGTTGCGTAAAGGGAAGGTACTAGCACCCCTAGTACGCCTTACCTAAGGTAAGCTGCTTGGTGTTTGGTTTGCTTTATAATTGCTATGGTGTTAGTGTTTTCTAATCCCATCAGTTTTTCTAGGTTTGATTCAAATAAAATTTAATAGGATAGAAATCCAAGGAGATTCCATGTGCTTCGAAAACTCATTTTTTCCTTAGTATTTCAAGAGTTTGCGACTCGTAAATCGCAAGGAGGAGGGACAAAAAATTTAGAAATCTAGGGCGCTAAAAAAACCTATATTTTTTTAGTATTTTATACTCTCATGGCTCGTAAACCGTGGAGGAAAAAACAAATAAATTGAAATGTCCTCGATTATAATCAAGGCTTTTTTTTTTCAAGGATGTGTGCGGATTTATTACTCCCAATAATATTTTGGATATTCATCTTTTAAGGATTTCTTTATCCAAACATTAGCGGTGAATAATAGATGAATTCCCCCCAAAATAGGATTTTTATATTTTTTTTGGAATATTGACCAATACCCTTTGGAGTTTTACAAACATGTTGTAAAATCCAAAAATGCAAGAAAATAATTTTTTTTTTGTTGTGTTTACGAAATCCATGCGAAAACACCTTTGTCGAAACTTCAAATATTTTTTTATATATATAAAAAGGAATTCAAAACATGTTAGGGTATTGGCTGTATGCAACATACAAGAAAACTTTTTAAATTTTTTTCATCGAAACACATAGCATCACAATTAAATGTAAACACCAAAATGGGAAGTAGCAAACCATCATTCATATTACAAGAACGACAAGAAACTTGAAATAATTCATAACAAAAATCATTCAAAGCCAAATCAACTTAAAATTTTGTACATTGGAAAGGACTAAGCACGTATGGATGAGGGAGCCAAAGTTTTGAAACTGAAATTTTAAATCGAACTCCTATTGCATATAACCATGACTTAATGACCTATTTCTTTTTAACAATATAAGAAAAAAAAGTAAACTGCTATGCTAGTTTCATACAACAAAAAAAAAGCTTGGGACGACATGCTTTTATAACACATATATATCATAGACTAGAAACCAAAGCAAAACCTGGCTGGCTATTTCAATAAAATGGAAGGACACGAATAGAAAAGGGAGCTGCTGATGAAGAAAACAAACAGCCCCCTTCCTCGGTTCCTTAATTCTGTCATGCTAGTTTCATACAAAAAAAAAAAAGAAAAGGCTTGGGACGACATGCTTTTATAACACATATATATCATAGACTATGAAAACAAAGCAAGACCTGGCCGGCTATTTCAATAAAAATGGAAGGAACACAAACAGAAAAAGGAGCTGCTGATGAAGAAAACAACAACCCCCTTCCCCGGTTCCTTAATTCTGTCATGCTAGTCTCATACAAAAAAAAAAAAGAAAAGGCTTGGGATGGCATGCTTTTATAACACATATATAACATAGACTATGAAAACAAAGCAAGACATGGCCGACTATTTCAATAAAAATGGAAGGAACACAAACTGTAAAAAGAGTTGCTGATGAAGAAAACAACAGCCCCCTTTCCCGGTTCCTTAATTCTGTCATGCTACTTTCATAAAAGAGAGAAAAGGCTTGGGACGACATGCTTTTATAACACATATATAACATAGACTATGAAAACAAAGCAAGACCTGGCCGGCTATTTCAATAAAAATGGAAGGAACACAAATAGAAAAAGGAGTTGCTGATGAAGAAAACAACAGCCCCCTTCCCCAGTTCCTTAACTTTGAATACAGTGAAAGAAAGGAGATAAAAAAGAAACACCAAAGGCTAGCCCAAAGCTTAAACAGTCACCTATCTAAAGCTCAAAACCACGGCAGGAACAAACACAAAGCCAACTGGCATTGTACAGTTCTAAAATTGAAAACAAATGTGCAAAACGAACAAAAGAACAAAACCGATACAAAAGATTTAAAGGCAGAAAAGGAGGAGAAAATTAGGATTTACTTGCAGGTCTGGCGAAATGGTTTACTGCCACAAACTGCAGGTCTCGCTAAAATGGTTTAACAACTCTCTTGCGTTTTTCTTTTAAATTTCTGCTCTCTTTCTGCTATTTTTTCTTGCTCTCTTTTTGCTATTTTTCACTCCCTCTTTCTTGCCCCCGTTAGGTCATTAGAAAAGCTTATATATAGTCTAAATATGTCTCTATTTAGGAAGGATTCAATGCATTAATCCTAGGACGTAAATCCCTATTGATTTGCAGTAAAAAAAATGCAAAAAGAAGCTGCAATATTCTGATTTTGTGCTGGTGCTTTACATCTGATTTCTTTCCAGGTTTAGAGGAGGGTGTGGCTGTTTTCTTTCCTTCCATAGGGCCAGCTGCTCTCTTTGAAATGAGGCTAGAAAAAAACATGGTTGCAGCTCCTAAAATCATGCATGATGATAAAGGAAAAACAGTAGGAACTTGCAGCGAAAAAAAGGAAAGAAAATCAGCTGGAGGGTGGAGCTGTAAGGTCTCATTTTCCTTATTTCGGTGTGGAAAAAATCCTATCATTTATGATGATCTAGCACCCTTTCCAGCTTTCAATATCCTTCTTCAATTAAATCCCTCATTTTAGCAATTTTCGATTCAGTCCTTGGTCTAAAAAAATCCTTCGAATCAGCCCCGCAAACTTGGGCTATATTCTTCCCGCGGTAGAATTTTCTGCCTTCATGTTAGATATTCAAATGGGAATATCTTGAGCTTCTGATATCGGAATCAAGTGATTCAAAAGCTAAAATTATTCTACGCATCTAGGACTACAACTTTGATGAAGGAGTTGAAGTCAGATAAAATCTTTTTACAGAACAGAATCTAGTAGTAATGTGGTTGGTCAAAAGGGATCTCCAGGTCTAAACTCAAAACTGACGAATACCGAGAATCCTGATATGACTGAGAGTATAGACTAAGAAAAAAAATCATAAAAAACTAGGCCAACAATAAAGTTTTTTAGTGCAGACTTGGGTCAATAACCTTCTCGCGGTAGAATTCTCTGCCTTCACGTTAGATATTCAAACGGGAACATCTTGAGCCTCTGATATCAGAATCAAGTGATTCAAAAGCTTGAATTCATCTATGTATCTAGGACTATAACTTTGATGAAGGAGTTGAAGTGAGATAAAATCTTTTTACAGAACAGAAATTGAAAGTAATTTAGTTGGTCAAAAGGGATATCCGTGTCTAACTCAAAAACTGACGAATGCCGAGAATCCTGATATGACTGCGAGTATGAACTAAGAGCAAAAATCACAAAAACTAAGCCAAAAATAGAGTTTTTTTTTAGTGCAGACTCGGGTCAATATCCTTCTCGCGGCAGAATTCTCTGCCTTCACGTTAGATATTCAAACGGGAACATCTAGAGCCTATGATATCGGAATAAGGTGATTCAAAAGCTCAAACTCATCTACGCATCTAGGACTACAACTTTGATAAAGGAATCGAAGTGAGATAAAAACTTTTTTTACAGAACAGAAACTAGCAGTAATCTAGTTAGTAAAAAAAGTTCTTGATCTGACAATGCTGAGCATCCAAATCTGACTGAGAATCTGCCCTAAGAACAATGATCCCTAGGACCTAATAAAGGTGTACGTTAATTTTTCAACATGTCATGAGTGACAGAATATACCTGGGATGGTCAGATGTCGTACAAAACCGAGTCAGAATCAGAGCCTAAGTTGGAACAGAAAATTGCCACAACAGCAGAACCATTTTTTTTTAGTGCAAATTCTGAGGGATTCATTCAACCTTAAAGACCAGATAAAAAAAACGAATTTAACATTATAAAGACTCCTGACCAAACTAAGAAAAAAAACTGATGATTTTGGTAGCAACGGGGAAGGATAAAAACAAAAACAGAAAACAGCTCAAACAAGGCTTCCAAAAAAAATATATTTTTTTGTGCTTTTGTCAATTTTCTAGCGAACATGAGATAAACTCCTATACTCTGTTCAAAAGAGGTATACACCCTCTCCAGCACGTGGGGGTCCGAAATTGAGTAACAACATCAAGGAAATAATAACTTAAGATTTTTTTTTTTTTTAAAACCAACATACCACAAAGTAATGAGCTCAGTTATCTACAAACTATTACACCTTTTTTTTGACGATCATCACTCCACACACGTGTTACATCAAAAAGCTCTACCGGGTTTGGCTCGCGTCCAAGAACCATAGCCTGCAAGAGAAAAATATTGTTAGTTAAATATATTTATAAAAGAAAACTAATAAGAAAATGGATGTAATAAAAAAAATCCTACCATTTGTTTTGCATGTGAAATAAACGGAATAGAGCTGTCGGTGTGTGTGTTAACAGAACTGTGAACATGCTGATTTTGATTTCCGCATTGAATTGTGATGTTGCGTGAAATATGCGAACATCATGTGCTGAATGTCTTCCACCTAGACAGCCTCTGAGACGTACGACAATATGAAATCATTCCAAACCACCACATCATTCCAGCTTGAAAGCTCTCTTTATTTTGTATATTTTTTGGTTTCTTTTGCACCTCGTATAAAAAATCAAGCAACCTATATGGTACAAATTAATTATTTATTAGTAAATAAAAAATAAAATTTTACTACTTGTGTCATGGCGAGCACTGTGTCATGGGGAGCACAACGTTGAGAATGACTCGGCCCAGCCATCCAGGCTGTGCTGAAATGGGTGCAGCCCGGCTTGGTTAGGTTGGCTCACAGCCTAACAATCTTTTATCATTTTTTTTCCATTTTTTAAATGAAGGGCTAGACCCCCTGCAACCATCTGGGCTGGGCTGAAACGGGTCTAACCCAGCTTCACATGGTCACTAGTCCGGCCAGTGGCCATGTGATTATTTTTTAGCCTTTTGCATGTAGAACCAATGTTTTGTATGCCAATGGATGCCAAACTTATAGCGGTGGTGTTGGGAAGCCCGATGTGTAACTGGTGGCAGCAACAACGACGAAGGCGCAATGGAGGAAGAGGAAGAAGAGAGCTGGTTGAGAAGAAAAAAAACTAGGAAAAGGCTAATTTTTTTTCCCCAACTTTGGTCTTTGGTTTCTACTCCTTTAAAGCTTGGAAAAGGGTGGAAGATGAACATTTTGTCTTTATTGGATTTATGCAAATTAATCCTTAATTGATCATTAAACTTTCAATTCTCTTCAATTTCATCCCTGATTTCATTCAGTTTTGTCCCTAAAGTTTGGCATATTTTCCAAAAACGTCATCGTCTATGAATTTCTTCAATTTAACCCCAAATTGATCCTAAACTTCTAATTTTCTTGCAATTTTACCCTTGATTTGAATAAATTAACTTTATAAAAATTAAGTTTAGTCCTCTAAAATTCCAATCTTCTTAATTAAGCCCGAATTGGGCTCCCAAACTTAATTTTCCACTAATTAAGCCTCATGATTAAATCAAATTCGCCTATTAAAAATCTAATCATGTCTCTGGAATTAATTTTTATGTTGATTTGCAAATAATAATTTAATTTGACCTTGAATATATATATAATCTCTCCAATTTTTGGTACAATAGGGTAGAATTATGCTGCCAATTCATTCAAAATTACAGCTTGGTCTTTCTCTATATTTGAAATTCTCTCCAACTTGTTTTTGCCAAAATATCAGTCTTCTTGCTATTATTATTTATTATTTATTTTTTTATTTTAAAAGAAAAAAAAGGTAAATTTTGGGGAATAATAAAAAAATAGGTTATGACAACATGGAATAATTTCGTTTTTATCCCAAATTCAATCTTATCATTGCAGCATGATTTTCCCAAACCCTCATCACAACATTATTATCAGCTCTCTCCCATTCAAAACTTGTGTTGAAGTAAAAATTTATAAAAATAAATTTTTAGTAATTTTGATAAACTAACCAAATTAACATAAAAAATATTTAAGTTAATACTAACTTTGAACCTTGAAAACTATGCATCGACCTACAGGTTTCATTCAGAATGTTTGGAAACCTAGCTCCATTGAAATAATAGGATTCCCATCGAAGATTGAAAAGTTGATGTTATTGTTCTCGTAGCGTCAATGTTTGTAAACCTGAAATTGCAGTTACATAAAATTATTAAACATGTCGTTGTGAAAGCAAACTTACATTGAAAGGTTGTCCTTCAATTGGGCCTCGTACTTGCGAGTAAATGGATTCTACTGTGAAGGGACCCCTTCTCGATGTTGCGGCATTGCATAAATTTTTTTCAAAAAGCCCTCAAAATATTACCAATGACTTTCCATTTCATCAGTGAAGTCGTTGGGACAAAAATGGACAGTCAAAATAACTTTAATTATAGGCGCATTGAGAAGTGAACAATTCTTATAGTAATTGTAATATACTGACAGACACATTTCATCGATATACTTGTATGTAATGAACACCATAAACAATATCAGGAAGAAGATGAACGATTCCTATAGTCACTGGAATATACCAACAAACACATTCTGTTGGTACACTTGTATGTAATGTACAGTTGATCAGTATTTTTATTGGTGTAAAACAAGTAGAAACCCAAACAAAATACATATACTGAAAAAATATGCAAAAAAATTAACATTTTAAAATTGAGTTCAAATGAAAAAAAAGAGAGGGTAGATTTGCTTACTTAAAGTGGAGAATTTCAATAAAATTTGAATCAAAACACGGATGTTGACGAACTGAGTGTTGTGGTTGCCAAAATTATTGTGAGAGGTTGAATTGTGTTGAGATTGGGGGGGGGGTAGCTGTTTGTTGCAGAAAAAAATACATAAGAAAGAAGGAGAAATGAGGGAGGGGGAGAGGAAGGTCGATCGCCAGGTTATAAATTAAATATTACCGATGACATTACCGATAAAATTATTATGTAAGTAACTTTGTTAGTTATTTTGTCGGTAAAAGCCATGTCATTCTGTCCTCAACTTCCTTAGTATGTACTGATGAAATTTTTAGTGTTAATTTCATCGGTAATGTTGTCTGTAAAAATTACATGTCATCATGCTATTTGACTCTTTTTTCTCATTTCTTATTTTTTTTCACTGTAATTCCCTCAGTATATACCAAAAGAATTTTTCTGTTGGTGTTTACCGATAGATACAGGAATGAAAAATTATATCGGTAAAGGTCATCACAATCTACCGACAAAAAAAATTATGTTAGTCTTTTCATTTGCATTTGCTAATTTTCTAGAAGTGTTGTAACTAATAAAGATGCAGCACTAGCAAGAAAGAACAAGTTTTGTTTTATTATCTTGGTTGAAAACTCATAGACCAAAACACCAACTCTAATTGGGTGATTGTGGCACTTCCTTTGTGATAATGGGGATATGTCTTTGTCTATTTCATGAGTGGGAATTTTGATTATATTCGAGTGAAAACTGACAAGGCAACAAGGGGAGATCGTGAAGGGAAAATGGAAGCTAGCTAGAACTAGAAGGAGCATGCATGTAGTACTCGAGAAAAGTTGCTGACTTCCCATTAGAAATAGCAAAAGCAAAACCATGCAAAAACCTATGCTACTTTTTATGATGAAAATTTAGAAAAAGCAAAAAGAAGTATCTTCTTCTTCTTTTAAAGATGATAGCATCAATCATTCAAAAACTAGAAAGTATCCCTACCCAATACTCACAAAGATTCTAAAAGGAAGGGAAAAAGAGAGAAAAGGTGAGCAAGTGGCTAGGAATATTTTCTCCTTTTACATACAAGATAAAAAACTATCCCACAAACTTGGGCAAAACGTACGTATAATCAATAATCAAATGAAAGAAAGCAAGTTCATAGCTACAAAATATGATAAAGATTGGGAGAAAGAGACATTAAAATTTGATTATCAAGGTGAGAAGGGATTGGACCAGAAATTAACCCCCTTTCCTTTCTTGTGTTTTCATCATGAAAGGAGGAGTATGATCATGGACTTGCAAGAACACATTTCACCTCGGAATCTACATACTCATGTGAGAATGAGAGACTGAATTTGATCAATTGTTAAGTAAAGAAGAACGGTCGTGGTCTTGCGGTCCCAGATTTTAGAAAGAAAGAGGATTGCAATCACATTTGAACGAGGGATTGATGCACTGAGTTAGTGACATGATCTGCTATTGCATCGAGAGCTCAGAGTCAGTACTGTGTCTCTCTCATGTATTTGAACGAAGGATTGATGCACTGAGTTAGTGACACGATCTGCTATTGCATCGAGAGCTCAGAGTCAGCACTGTGTCACTCTCATGTATATGCACGCCTTTGCTTGTCTTGCCCCTTTCAGGCACTTGTACTATTAAAGATCTCCCATCAACTCAGGAGTTCTGTGGGTCTAGGAACCTCCAGGCTTGCTAATGGCTTTGGCGTAGGGCGCCCAATCTGAAAAAGAAGAAGAAGAAAAAGTTAGCATATGTTAAACGAATAGCATATTGCATGTTGATTCTCTGGGTAACACTTTCTCGAGTTTTGTTTTTTTTGTTTTTTCAAGCTCTTTACAGCATCCCTCAAGATAACAAGTAACTTACCATTCTAATTCAACGCGTAGAAGAATAGACCGCACTATAACACTCCATTGAAGGAAAAAACAAAGCTCTTTATCACGTGCTAACGTATCTTGTACATTTAGATGTTCAGTCATTAATTATGATATTTAAAAGCGATAAAAAAAATCCTTCAACAAATTAAAATCTCCTACTTTTATCCATTCATTTTTGTGAGCTTTATATAACCTTTTTTTTTTTGGATTCATGTGGGGTGTTTGAGCTAGCTTCCGTGCGTCACGATTAATCCCTACGGGTCCTGAAAGTAACGACTAGGTAAGCCTCCAGTGACCATCAATATTAGTAATTACATGACTTGAACCTGAAACCACAGGAAAAACAAATCTTTTAGTCTCAAACTCTCACTACTGGGCTACCTATTAGATGGTTGCTTTGTATTAACTTGTATACAACTTAGGTGATTTACTTTTGCTATGGTAATCTACCATATGTATACCCTTGTTCACTTGATATATGCTTTGAACATTTGATTTTTATGATAATCTAACAGGAGGAAATCGATAGTAGAGTTTCCTTTACATTTAAGAACATGATAGTACAATAAATATACAAATCACAGCAGCCCCTCTAGAATAACAGTAAAAATACTTAGAAAAGGATTATTAAGAACATGAGTGTTACGTGTTTTCTCTATGACTTCTAGTTATAAATGACTTAATAGGAAGTCATATTTTCTTCTTGCAGGTGAGGCCAAAAACTAATTTTTATATGATTGTATATTTTAATTTTTGATTTGTTCTCATCGTTTCCTTTTAGGTACCATGTATATAATAAAAAAAGTCCAAATCCAACAAAAACTATACTACTTGATCAAGTAGTAGCTTCTCTTAGAGAATAATATAAATCATATCTTGGGATCTTACCTAAAATCTTAAATTTTTTGGCCGAATTGTTTATTTGAAATGGTATCAAAGTCTTGATGACCAAGCGATCACGAGCTTGAATCTCACTATCTCTATTTATTTAATAAAAATTAAGCACAAGATAGTGTGAGCATGTGCAAGTTTTAAGTCCAAACTTGACGGGGTGTGTTAGAGAATAATATAAATCATATCTTGGGATCTTACCTAAGATTTTAAGTTATTGGGTTAAATTGATTTTTTGACAATTTTAGTGATCGTGTCATACATCTAGGTAATGATTATAAGGATGCATATAATGTAGAAATTATTAACCAAAGCTCAACCATTGGGGATAACATAACAAACATCCCTTCAGCCATCTCTTATTTAATAGAGTAAATTTCAGGCAAATGGATAGTAGAATGGAAGGGCAACCTCTCTATAAAATTAATATTTTATCTCATGATGTTATTTATTTGAATTGAGTTATTTTAAGTTTTAAAATTACATGAAAATAGCTTTCTTAAATTGATTTTCAAGTTTACCAATATTGAAGCTACTTGTTCCATCACCTTTAAGGGGAAACGATCATTCGAAGAGCTAATTATTTCAATGGAATCAACTTCATAACCATCCTAAATGGATGTATATAATAGATGTCTTGGGGGAAAGTTTTAAGGTTAGATAAATAATCTTTAATTTGAGTTACTAGTTTTTTTAAAATTAAAAATTAATTAATGTATACAATTAATTAAGGAAAACATTTTGGTTGGACAAGACCAACAAGGTGCTTGTCACGAGAGAGTGAGAAAAACCACAATGCAACTAGGTAATTTTAAATCAATTATTATTATATTATTGCAAACTTTTACTCTTTTATTTCCTTACCTAATTTATGTTTAACACATATATATACCAGGTTGTGTGATTTTTTATACGATACCTTTAAAATAAGCAATTCATAAGGTTGAGTTAGCTGGTATAAAGAACTAAAAAAGCCATAAACTAAGACATGTCACATAGCATAGTTAGGCTTTACATAAATAATTTGTGGTTTTATAAAGTATTACATATCACTCACGATTCAATATACAAAATAGAAATAAAGAAGGTCATAGTTCGATGAGCAAACACATTAAAGAAACAATTATGTTTATCAACCATGTCAAGAGTCTAATAAGAGCTTGTTGTTATATATTTTGTTATTTCTTGAACTTTTAATTAAATGATTATTTATGAGACTTTTAATAAACTATTTAATTTGTAGTAAAAACAATATGGGCAAGAACTGACTCTAATAAAATTATATAAGAAAACTCATATAAAGTAAGAGGATAAAGGGAAAAAAAAAACATTTTTTTTTGTCAATACAAGAGCGAAAGCATTCTTCGTAAGTGTTTTGATAGTTATCATTTTTTTTTAAAGTTGTTTATTTGTATCAATAATATGAAATGTAATTGAATTTAAGATTTTTTTTTATGAAAGAGATATAACACCAACATGGTTATGAAATTTGGAGAAGACACTTCCTCCTCATAATCCTTAACTGTGGTTGGATGTTTTTGCAAGTGATGAACCTGATAGAAATTAAGTTTATGATTTGCCCACAACATCTGTTTGAGAACTGATAACTGGCTATACTATTTCAATTGTAGGCACACAACATTCCGACCTAAGCTATATTTCCCAAGACATTTATGAGATTACCTAAGAAAGGGCTCAAGAACAAATGGTTGTTGAGAGAAGAATATGAGAGTGAAACTCCTATAAGAAAATATGATGTATCGGGCTCAACAAAGTGCATATATGGTTGTACCTTTTCCTCTTGGACCTTCTAGTTAAATATTTTTTTCTTCTCTTTCACCTCTACCTTCTCCAACACCTCTAATATAATGTATTGAGTATAAATACTTTATAATGTTGATTTGATTGTATTTTAATTAGGATTTTAATTGTTTCCCACTAGAATTTTAATGAGCTGTTCATACCTCCTTTTGTTTTAAAATTGTTTCCATATGGAATTTTGTTTGTGTTATTATTGTGAATTATTTATATGAATTTACTACTTAAATCTTCCGGTTATGAAAACTCATAAGTTTGCGTAATCCATTTAGCATTATTCATTTCAAAATTTATATAAGTCAATTTTTTAAGATGCTTTTCTGTTGTGGTTATGGAATTGTGAGCAAGAAATTTTTTGGATCATAGTAGACAAAACAAAAAAAAAATGAAATCTTTGACTAAATCATTGATGAAAATGCTATTCCATCGACGTTTTCGTTGAGATTTCCACTAGAAATTTTGCACCATTCTAGAAAGTTTTGTAGAACTTACAAAATGTGTAGCAATATACCAATTGAATAACTGATGAAAATTTATGTCGGGACAATAAATGGTGATAAAATTTTCAACAAAATAGAAAGCCTGATGAAATATTTCCAACAATAATATCTTGTCGCCGATTCCTATTTTCATAGCAAGACTTCTATTTCAATCTTTTCCATCATCAATAAGAAAAAAAAAATCAATTTTCACATCACAAGCTTGGAATTCCCTAAGGAATTGCTCAATTAGAGGTTATAAACAAGGGTGAAATCATTTTAGCTATCGTTCACATCTTCATGGATGAATTAATTAGAGATAGCTACATCTCCAAATATTACAATAGGATTAAACATAATACTATTTATCTTCTTATTTTTTTGTTTTATCTTGTAAGCATATACATTTTTGAAAGAAATTTTGTCTAGCTATCACTAAAGAAAAAGACATATATGTATAGGATAGATATAATTACATGTAGGAATAAATAATGATGTATTCATACGTCTATATAATAGAAAAGATGAAGATTATAGGATAAAAAAACATATCTCTCTATATTTTTTATTTCAAAAAAATATATACAAATTGTTTGAATTTTTGTCATTAAATATATTTCTTATTAGCATAAGAACTAAATACAACAAATGGGATGGCACAACTCTCTATCTTATCTTCTCCTCATCTAGAATTGTGGGATTGCAACTACATTGTCGTGATAGACATTCCAAGGAATAACGATGATCATCATTGCATTGAAACCAATCATGGATCTATGCTGTCTGATAGATGACTATTTCATTGACTAAATAACTCCCCACCATCTGATTTGATACTGACCCCTGCCACTCAATCATAAAAGCCTGGAAAATGGTCCAAATCAAATCGTTAGGGCACAATCAATTTTTTTTGTTGGACCACAGGAACAATATTGAAAGGATTTATGATTGGATCAAATTGGATGGTCCAGATCGATCAGTGACCATGTGCACCTTGTGCACGTACCTGGGCTAGGAGAGAAAAAATTGTGAAAATTTATATGCCTAGCATGAGCTTGTGGTTCTCGATGATATAATATGGACAGTACCATGGCTGGACCGCTCCTACCTTAGGGATTTTAATGACTTGGAATGGAAAGTGTAGTTGCTTTAAAATATATTGCTTTTGATTTGATATATATACCAAATATAGTAGGTTGGTTTTCCAAGACCTAACACTAAACTCCTTTCTCCTTCACGAAATTTCTAATGAAGTTATTTAAGACCATCACCCCCCACTTACAAAAAAAAAAGAAAAAGTCCAAGGATAACTCTTGTAATGTTAGAGCTTCTTATACCGTAATTTGTTTTTGTGTTTTAAAAATATATTTAACATGGAATAAAAACATTAAAGTGTTTTTCTTAATGTTTCTTGATGATTTTGATATGTTGATGTCAAAAATAAAATTTTATTATATTTTCAAATAAAAAATACTCTTAAAAGACATCTCGCACCACGTTGCAAAACACACAATAATCTTATAAAGTATTTGTTTATATCTCACTATCAAGCTGCAGCTAGATGTAATTCATTGATTTTTCTTTCATTTAAATTAAGTTTGGCTAGTTTTTCATCCAAACATTAATTACGAATCATAGTGATTCATGTTGGTTGGTCTGAACATTTTTTTAAAAGAATTATAGATACAAACCTGTAGCCCACAATCAGAGATTAAACTATTAGAAGGTTAGTTATTAGCTAGCAGTTATCGAGACATAAAAGCCATCACCATGACCAAATTAATTGACAATCTCTGCCAACTTGAGAGGTATTCTTATTATTGTTTTTGAGATAAATCAATTTTTAAGTTTAAATACTTTAGGAAAAAAAAAAGGGATTTGAATTCAATAAATTAAACTGATCTACTTTTTCTATGAATAACCGAAGGTAACTAGTGACCTCATAGATCCGAAGTAATAGCTAATTAGCTTTTTTTTTTTACTATTCATTAATATAAATTAGCTTACACGTATCTCGATTAATTATACAAATTTTAAAATTAACTACCTTATGTTAATTAGCTTCTTTTACAAACATTGGCACACCCATACATTAGAAAACAATTAATCTACTGATTGAATTAAAAATAGAGATGAAATTTTGCGCAATTACAAAAGTTACAAATGTCTCATAAATTAACATGTAATGTTTATTTTTTTAAAAGATATTTAGGTCCATCATTAACAAAAACTAGTCAAAGAGAGAAAAACATTATTCATTATAAGAGGATTAATTGATCATTGTAATAGTATAATGATCATTTTACATTTAAAAAAAAAAAAATTGATAAACAAACTATTAAGAGTAATACGGTCTTTCCACAAGGTTGATTAGTCATTATCAGATTGATCATAAATAAATAAGTCTTTTTACATTTTAAAAGTACACTGAAATGATCAAATCACCCTTAAAAGCACATTTTTGTTCAACTGGTGTCCATAAGCTTTTTGTATTTTCATTTTAGATTTTAGTTATAATTAAGTTGAATAAAGGAAATTTTGGTATTTTAAAAAATATAAAATATAATTAAAAAACAAAAAAATAGTTGCACAAGCCAATGGGCTCGTTGCTCTACTGTATTCAAGCGACGCTTCCAATGGATTGGCAGCCGAAAATGGCATTCATTGATGTTTTTGAAATCTTCTCAACGGACCCTTCCTCATTAGGTGTGTGCGTGTAGCGTACTGACCTCTTGTTAGGTTCTGATAATTTTTTTCTTCTTCTTCTTTTCTCTCTCCACCTTAATTCTACAATTGGCCCTTCAAATTTTTTAGAGCAGCCTTTCATTTGTTTTTCCTTCAAATTTCTTACATGTTTTTTTTTATTGCTATTTATTTTATTTAAAATATTTTATAAAAAAATAAGGATATTTTTTTCAATATCATCCTCGAATTTTTTCATATCTCAAATTTGATCCCTATTCTTTTGACTGCTATTTATTTTATTTGAGATGATTTTTATTTTTTTAATGATTTTATCCTCCTTTATTTTTTTTTCTTATCAGATTTGATCATCATTCTTTTGATTTCTTAGGGATTTTTTTATTGAATTTTTTTTTCCAGTTTCATCTTTTAACATTAAATTAGTCAGGAATTAAGCCTTTTAATTGAACTTAGACCTAAGATTACACGAGTTGCAAGTTTAAAAAAAATTAGCCCAAGTTTAGAAAATTCACTTGGATTTACTTGGTTTTTTTTTCTTTTTTTGAAGCTCAAGTTTTTTTCAATTTCACCTTTCAACTCTCATTTAAATATTGGATATTGGGGTTTTTTTTATTTGATATTTATAGGATTTGTTTTGCTAGTTTTGAAAAGGACTTGGGTTATCTTGGATTTTTTTATTTGTTTTTCTTTATTAAATTTAACTCTCTTTTTTAAAGAGATTTTGTTTTTGTTTTTGTTTTTGAATTAAATTCACCACTAGAAAATTGATTTACACCGACATAATATTCCATCACTATAAAATCTATGTTTTTATAGGTACAAATATCATCAACAAATTTAATAGAGGAAATGTCTTGTTGGCTAGTGTACTCTTGTTAGGTATTTCAAATCCGAAACAATATATTAGTACCAAAGATAAAAATAGGCAACAACCAATCTCTATTGATCTATCCGTCAGTTACTATAATCGACATATCACTGATAGATAAACTATAATTCATCATATATCATGTCTAACAACTCATTAGTCTAGATAAAAACAAGTTAACAAACTCTATGTAATTTTCCTAGGAAACCAACGAAATCATTGATAATTTTGTTTATGTCTGTCAATGGTTTAGTAACTTGTTTTTTTTTTTTTTTTTTAATGTTATGAAACAATTTGACATTAAATAACATTAAACAAAAAATTAAAATTGAAGAACATATTTAATATTATTAATTTATTTGTAAAAATCAATTATAACTATTTATATACATTAATAAGCAGTTGTAGATGGAGGGGGAGGGCAAGGGGAAGGGGTATAGTATTGAAACTCGGCCGGCCCGGCAGATCAACCCAGGACCTGGCCAAACCGGGGCTGGAACTGGGCCAGGTTGAAGAAAAAATAGGGGAAGGAAAAACCCGGTGAGACCTAACAACCCGGTTGACCTGGCAAGACCCAATCAAGACTCAGTTGCAAACCTTTGACTTTTATTTATTTTTATTTAACTAAAAAAAATGTCGTTTTGATTTTTTTAAAAAAAATATTAACCTGGCCGATCCGATGACCCGGTCAAAACCAAGTGACTTGGTTAAAACCCAGAACACGGGCCTTAGACCGGGCCGAGTTTTAAAACTATGAGAAGGAGAAAGGGGAGGAAAATCTCATGGAGATTCATAAGGGGAAGGATAATGATTGAACAAGTATGCCATCATCTCCTCCCATTGCTCCTTTCTTTGTTCTTTATACTTTCCCTTTATTTTGGCCCCCGAAACACTATTTTGTTGTTTAACCAACTCCTCAACAATTGGTGATGGCTATATTGGGTCAGATTATATGGCGCCTATAGTCAAGACACTACTATTTGATCGTATATCTCTTAGAGATACCATAAACTTTATTCCTATTTGGTGTGACTAGTTGCTCCATCCTCCAACCATAACTGTAGATCGTATTTCGGATAAGTTTAATGGTCATCTTCATGTTTGGAATGAATGTCAGTGTTATATTGTTCCTACATATAAAAAAGCCAAAGATATGGATAAAAAAAATTTAGTCCAAACAATATACAAAAGGTTTCAAAGTTTACTTATAATAAACGCCTTAGCTCGGCTGTCCATGAGTTGTTTCATCCATATTTGCCAATTCTCCCTCCGTATATGTGTTTTCATTTTTAACTTTATTAGAGCTGGCTCTCACTCAAGCTATGTCGTATGCAAAATAAATCATTAGTTAAACATTATCACAAATAATAACTAATATTTTAAGAAAAATACTTAAAAAGAAAACAAGTTTTTACTAAGTGCTTTGCATGGTTAGTAAAAGAAAACAACTCATCATTATGCTTGCTAATGTAATCATGAGTCTCTTTATTTTTGTTCAAGGACCCACTTCATGACCGCTTCTTGAAACCCTTCGACGCCAAGAACACTAGATAATTATCCTTGTATAACTAGATAGTTCTTCTCTTAGCGTACTTGTGTTCATCATACTAGAAGTTGCATAACTTGTTTTAGAAATTTGTTAAACTAAAAATTATATAATGATAAAAAATATTATATTTTTTACAAAAAAAATTATAAACCTTGACATGTTAAAAACTCACCTAGTTGTGCTATGATTTTCCTAGACTCGTCTAGCAACCTCAGAGTTTGCAGCATCCCAATAGAATTTTTCCTTACAATAATTTAAATAAAATAATTAGTTTATAAATTTAAAATAAAATGTGTAAT
The DNA here is from genome assembly GCF_005239225.2 of Populus alba. Lineage (NCBI taxonomy): Eukaryota > Viridiplantae > Streptophyta > Magnoliopsida > Malpighiales > Salicaceae > Populus > Populus alba. Next base: position 3,096,927 of record NC_133301.1, on the reverse strand, counting down.
AGCTAAAATTATAGATTCTATAAGTACTAACCTTAAACTTCCCCCTCCAAGCCTCAACCATAGACATTCATTCTGGATAATCTCTAAGTTGGCTCCAATACAACAGAGGCACTTTCATTTATGCTTTCATCATCAATGTTATCGTTCGTGCAACTTCCATATTTGTGAACATGAAAATCAATAAATTAACTCTAAATTATATAAACACGTAATCATTAATTCAATGTCATAGCAACTGTTTTTTGTTGTTTTTTTTATTCAATGAACTATGCTACTACTTAAAAAACTATTTTGATGTAAAAAAAAAACAGAAAAAATCATGAATAAGAAAAAAGAGTTTTGACAAACAAAGTAACACTTATCTTTTCTAATTTTTTTTTTATTGTATATTATGTGAAATGTATTTTTATTATCATATAATTAAGTAAAACATAAATTCTAAAAAACTCCCTCTGACAACGCGTGAACAATATCACTAGTAAGAAATACTAAAAAAAATCATTTTTTACTGTTCATTTCAATGTGACACTTGATTGAGGTGCACCACGGACCAAACTTATGCCCTTGAGTAAACCCTTTATTTTTCTGATCTTAGAAAATTTGTTATGATTCTTGAATTTTTTGTTTTCAATTTTACCTTTTAATGGTTTGTCCACACGGTGTTATGCTAGTAATTGTTTTTGTTCATGTACTACATTAGTTATTAGCAATGTAAAAAAAGAAGTCATAGTATTAAATTAATGCTTAATTTTGCAAAATATGGATTTAGTTTTATGAATTAAAAAATTAAAATAACAGAGATCCAATTTCAATGTATAATAATAAAAAATTCTCTTTTTTTCATTTTTATTGTTCATGGCATGTAGAAAACTAAAGTTAGGTCCCTAAAGTTTTTACTTTTTCATTTTTTGGTCCTTTAATTTGTTTTTGAGGATTTTATGTTTCAATCCCTACACTTGTTTATTTTACATTTCAATTCCTGCAATTTGAGAGGAGATAAAGTCAATGAAAAATGTGAGAAGAGAGAGAAAGTGGTTGATCAACCCTATTTCACCCATCAAAGAAGCCGATCCTAATGTTAATGGATTTGTCTTAAAGAGATGAGTTTAATGGAGGTGATTTTTTTCTTTGAACATGTGGTGAAAAGTATATCAAAACTTGTAAAGTGTTTTTTTATTTGGTTAGACTTTGGATTTTTAGAGTCCTTGTAAGTTTTTTAGGGTTTGATATGGATTTATTGAGAGGTTTTTAGAATTTTGTTTTGGGTTTTACTGGTAAAAACAAGTTGGGAATTCGATTTTTAAGGTCAACAAACTTGGACACCGACTTTTTGACCTCCTTAACTAGAACATTACATGTCATCTAGTACTTAAAAAAATATGAGGCAGACAAAGTGTCACCCATCCATTAAAAAAAAAAAAAAAAACCAACCTAATATGCATGATTAGGGTTAGGCATGATTACCCTTTTTTATAGATATCCCTTTCTTCTTTTAATTATTTTTTTAAAATATATTCAATTCAATTTATTAAAATAATATTGAAGCAATTATGCAATTATGAAATTGTTTTCAAGAGTATGTCTTTCGTACAATTATGTTAATGATTTCTTTATGAATAATAGTGTATTAGCCTAATATGCATGGTTTTTAAACGAATATTCTCATTAATATTCAATGATAATAAAAATATATTCTTTTAATTTTTTTTGTTATAAATTTTTATATAATTTTCTTAAATTTAGTATCCTCATTTTGTTTTTAGCTTTTATAGATGTGTAAACAAGAGCAATTTGTGATATTTTAATTTTTTTTAATTGAAATTTACTTTCATGATCAAAATATATATTTACTTGAAAAAACAATACTTCTCATAAAAAAGTATTTTTTTTCATAAAAAAAAATGAATGAATAAGAAAAATATGGTTTTTAATTAAAAAATATGTTTATTTTTTATTTTTTATTTCAAATCTTTATAGTTTTTGTGAATATTGTTTTATTTAATGAAATATGTTGCTAATTGAAAATACATTTTATTTTCAAAGTAAAAACAATACATGAATAAGAAAAATAATTTTAATGAAAAAAATAATATTTTTACTCAATAATTTTATTTGTTATCTTTAATGTAAATATATATTGTTATTATTACATAATTAAATAAAAAAATAATCTTCAAAAATTTTTCTCGTTGCAATGCGAGAAAATCAAAGTTTTGAGATCAATTAAGGGCTAAATTGAAGAAATTCATAGCCAATGACTAATTTGTAAGAGGTGCTAGGGACCCAATTTATGAGAATCAATGGCTAAATTGAAAAAATTTGAAAGTTTGATGGTTAATTTTCAATTGCATAAATCCAAGACTAGGGACCAAAACAAAAAAAGGCAGCCAACATCAGAGCTGACATTTGAATTCGACAAGAATTCAATTGAATTGATTCTTAAAATTAAAATTACAATAAAGGACTTGATTGAATAAATCATAAATTGAGGACTGATTTGGAGATTGATTTTTTTGGCGCCATTTTCTTTTAAATGAAACATCGTGTTTTGTTCAAACCAACGTCGTTTCATATGCTATTCATCAAAAAGAGGCCAAAACAATGTCATTTTTAATGGCATTGTGGGTCTTCTTCTTCCTCTAAACGCGCACAGACAAGGGAAGAAGAAGATTTTCTCCCTTGTATTTTCCCGCTCCCTCTCTCTCCTTACTTGCCCAAACCCTGACATAACCGACACTCGTCATGGCCTACCACAATGATGGAAGGGGCAGGAGAGTCATGCCTTGCGAGCGGCTCTGGGTGGCTGTACAGAGACCGTCCTAGCCACCTTACCCTGTCCCCATGACTAGACAGGGGTAAGGTAGCTCTTGTTCCCCCTATGCCTTGATTGACAAGGTAGGGTGGCTCCCTCTTCTCCCCCTACACTTACAAACACTAGAAAAATGGGGGAGCAAGGGAGGAAAAAAATGAAAGAGAGGAGAGAGGGATGAGAGAGGGGAAGAAAAACATGAGGAACAAGGAGAGAGGGAGAGAGAGGGAAGAAAAACATGGAAAACAAAAGGGGAGGAAAAAGAACAGAAAGAGAGATAACCAAGGAGGGGAAGAAAATCAGAAAGAGAGTAAAGAAAATAGAGAGGGAAATATATATAGAATAATATATAATATATATAGAGAGAGAGAGAGAGAGTAAAAGAGAGAAGAAAAAGAGAAAAGAAATAAACAAAAAGGGAGAAAGAACAAACAAAACAAATTAGGAAAAGAAAAAACAAAGACTTATGCTTCTGCGTAGGGAAGAAGAAAAAAATGGTAGCAACCACCGCCTGTTGCCACTTAGCACCATCGTGAGCCGCCATCAACAACAACAATGATGTGGTCCTCACTGCCAAGTCAACTTCCTTTGTTTTATTCTTCATCTTCACCACCTCCATTGATCTATAAGTGAACATAGGAGAGTTCTTCACTGTTCACTAGGGCGTACCAGTGAAAAGAAAAAAAATACATTTCAAGTCAAAAGTGGCCCAACACTTGTTAGCCCGATGTTGGCCCAACCCCAACTCATTTGGGCTAACCCTGGCCCAATTTCCTCTGGGCCAATTCCTTGGCCCATTGCTAGGATGGAGAGTTCTCAGCCACTATATTTGAGGCCAACCCATCCCATTATATATTAGTAATATTATATTATATTAAAAAAAAAAAATCCAAAAACATTCTTTTAAAATTTTTTATTTTCCCGTGTATTTTTCTTTCAATTTTGGCTTAATATTTGTTTATATTTTTATACTATAAAAATACAAATTTGGTATTAAAAACCTGATTTTCTTCGAAATATTGCAAAAAAAAAATGTTCTTGTTTTCATGCATACGTTCAAGCCTCTTAAAGATACAAAAATGAAACTATCGTATTTTCATATAATAAAAAATTCAAAAAAATATGTGTATTAGCATGCATTTTTTTTTTACTTTAATAACCTATTCATTAAAGCAATGAGAACTAGGTCAATATTTTAAAAATATCAAAAAAAAATATTATGTTTTCTTTCAGTATTTGGGATTATAAACTTATATGTAAAAGGTATTCCTAATATTTAAAATTTATAATTATACATTAGAATGATTAGATTGTACACGATAAGATAATAATCTTCTTATCGATGATGACTTTTTTTTAAATCTTAAACAAACCACCAATAGAAAACATGACAATGCCTTAGCAGACATCAAACAATTAAATAATCAATTTATATTAGGTAGGGTGTATTTGGAGTGCTAATATATTTCTTTTACGCAATCAATTCATGCTAAATCTTTGAATCAGTTAGGATTTCTAGTGACCAAATACTAGGTGGTGACTCTCATTCCTTCTTTCCACTGAAAAGAAAGGAAATCCTTGTTTCCCACAGAATCCATTTTCCATATACAACCCGAGAGTGGACTCATTCATTCGCAACACGATTCAGTGCACTAGGCATTTTTTTTGAACTAAAAATACAATCTCTTTTCCATGAAGAAATTTCAGGACTGAATAGTCATCAATAAGCAAGCCAAATTACAACAATGTCTACAAGCGAAGGCCATAAAATCAAAGCCATCCAAAAGGCCATGAAAGCCCGACCATATAATTTCCATGCTAAATACATACCCTCTAACCTTCACTTTAGTTTTTCTCTTCATGTATAAATTTTTTTATCTGAAAATACTAATATTAAGAATTAAGAACAGTATGTTCCTTCAAGGACTTATTTTTTATACTTGAATCGAACAATCATCAATCAAATCCATAAACTTAGCCATAAAAATCTTAATTTTCATGTGAAGTTTTTCTCACAACTTGATGGCCAATGCCATATACTGGTTGTTGCCTCTTAACAAAAGAGGCATATAAACATAAATGTTAAAGAAATTTCAAGAAAAATATTCACTTAAATGAATTGGATAAAAATATATATTATTGTTTGAGAGATCTTTCACATATCAAGGCAATTCATCGTGGTTAGTGTGGTTGGCTTTGACCTTTTTACTGTATTAACAGGAATTTATATATCTTTTTTAATGTTAGTCAATTATTTTAGTTATTAGGTTAATTTTATGTTCAAGAATTAAAACTTTGTGTACAAACTTTTTTTTTAATTTTTTTTCAAATTATTTATACTATTATTTATTTTTATTTGAATTGATTTATATTTAATATTTTTTTTTATTAATCTAGTTAACAACTTACCTTGAATTCAGAAAGTTAATGTCATTAATCCGAATAATTAAATCATTAAATTTATTTTTGAGTTTATATGAAGTATAATTCAAGATAATTTATTAAATTATTTACAAGTTTTTGATATTTATATTTGAGTTAATCTTGTTAGGTTAGTTAATTTAATATATATTTAAATTTTCTATTTTTAGCAATATAATTTAATTTGTATTATAAAAAATTATCTTATTAAGTATTTTTCCTTTAATTTTTTTTATTCTGAATATAATTGCGCTTAATTGATTAAGTTCGTATTTAATTGAAAATTATTTTTATTCTATTAGTTAAAGTGTACATAGGTATAGGATGAATCCATGGCTAAAACCATTAAATCCATTTAACTGTAGTGAATATCAAAATTGGAAATGTAACTTTATTAGTATGTTTGTTTTTTCTGTTTTAAAATATTTTTAAAAAAATTAATTTTTTTTATTTTTTTATTTTAAATTAATATTTTTTTAGTTTTTCCTATATTATTTTAATATTAATATTAAAAATAATTTTTAAAAAATAAAAAAATTTATATTAATATATTTATAAAAACGCTTTAAAAAAAATAACAACTTACTTAAAAAAAATATTATATCTCAAATATTTTTTAGTGTCATTCCATCTTTTAAATATCTGCGTAGGAAATCTTGTAAGTAATTTTTTCCAACAAATTTCCGAAGAGAAATAATTAAAGACGACGCTGTCACCGACACATACACATTATTTTCTAGCTATGATTCGTCTTTAGATGCAATAATTACTGCTGGGTGTTATTAAATCAACGAGACATTTGAAAGAAAATTCGTTAGTGATTATTGATTATAGACGGCAATTCTCACGTTCTATCAATCAGATTGATCATCGACTGGGTGCGAGTTCATGCCATTTAAACTACGCACTCCATAACTTCCTTCCTTCCAAAAAGAATATTCTAAAACCTAAAATATTTTAAAGTATAGTTGATTTTTAAATTTTTTTTTAGAAATGTATTAAAATAATTTTTTTTATTTTAAAAAAATAATTTTGATATCAATATATTAAAATATCTGAAAATAGCAAAAAAAAATTAATTTAGAGCAAAAGATAAAAAAAAATAAAAAAAATTTTAATTTTTTTTTTAAATACAAAAACAAACACCCCCAACAAAATCTTTCCCTATACATCCGATATATTTGGTTACCAAAATTGAACAAGAAGACTACAGAAGCTCCAAATGAGTACAGTGGCACAAGTACTCCTTGCTTTAGATCAACGGGTCCCAGAGGCGAAAGCATTTCCTTTGGAATCAAAAGGGAACTAAAAAAGCAATGCAAAAAACCAAATTAACACAAGATATGAGAGGTGGGTGGGCGGTCAAGAAGATTTGTTTTCTTAAACGAAAGTAAATCCAAGAACACAGAACAGAGAAAGGAGAAAGAAACGACAACTGCTGGGGGTAATAAAAGCCCGAGGGGGTCCGACGGAGATAGCCATATGGATCTCAGGGGCCACGCAGCTCCCTGTAACCTCCCGTGCCTGGCTTTAAATGGAATTGGCAGAAGAAAACGATGACCCCCCATTGATGTTGATCCTTCACCCTCTCATGATTGCTGGGAGTGTGGTGTCCTTGAGACTGGATTTAATATTTATGTGTCTCTGTTCATCAACAACACTATGCGGTCGGAACAAACCCTACCACCCACTTTCTTTAAAATCCTAACCACCCTCTAGCTTCCATGTAATTATACACATGTTGTCAAAAGTTCATCCGGGAACTTATCACCGGCGTATTATCCAGCATGCAAATCCAAGACTGTGAAAAAAGAAAACAAAAAGCAATGAAGAACTGGTAAAACTCATCATTCTTGGAACAAGATGCTAGCTTTTCAATATATGATGAACAATCACAGTATAAGATTTATAAAAGCTTTACGATTGTATTTTCTTAGTATTCTATGATAGAGTGAAAGAGACAAATATATTTGATTGATTAAATAGAAAAATACAAAATGAGAATTAATTTTTATATTTTGGAGACAAAAACACAAAAAAAACATATCATTTCTATTTTAATTTTTTTCTTTTTATTTTGAAACAGGAACTAAATGCTTGTTAGATAATAATATAAATCATATCATGAGACTTTAAGTTTTTGGGTTGAATTAGTTTTTTTAATATGATATCAAAGCCTTGATGACTAAGCAGTCACGAGTTCGAATCTTATTATTTCTATTTATTTGATAAAAATTAAATATAAAATAATGTAAATCTGTGTAAATTTTAAGTTAAATGGACTTTCACTTGAAATGATGTATTAAAAAATAATACAAATTATATCCTAAATCTTTTTGGATTGAGTTAAAAATACTGTTTATAATTATAAAAGTAAGATAACACAAAACATTCTATTTTCACTCCAAAATAACAATAAGAGAGCTCTTGGTTCAATTAACGACACGCAAGGCAAGACTTTTCACTCGAAAATACTTCCATGAGAAGGTTTTGGGTGAATGTTACGTGATTAATTTATTAGTTTTGTTTTTGAGAAAGCAATTTGTATAGCCTTATCTAAGATATAAGCAAAATTAGGATCCGTTGACTATATTCAAAAGTCGATATTGCTATTAATTAACCTTTGCATAATGAGAATTAGTCCTCTTACGCGCCTAGCCACTCATAACTCATAATAACAATTTGAGAAAAAAGAAAAAAGGAAGAAGAAAACATGGCACCATATTGACTTTGAATACGACCCTTCTTTAAACAACATTGCCAAAAAAGCATAATAAAGAAATTAGCACGTTAAACATGGAGCTACAGACTAATGAAATATTAGTTTTGCTGTTAGGATACTACTAATTTTTACAAGTATAATTTTTAAAATATATATATATTAGGAGGGATGATCATGAACTCAAATAAAACTAGTCTTATCCTTTAAAAAAAAAAAAATAAAAAAAAAAAAAACTTGAGCTACAGTTAGGGAATGAAACTGTTTCCATTCCTCTTATCTTGGATAATGGGATCAATAACTAGATCCTAAAATTTTAAATTCGGCAAAAACATATGGGGTCGGTGAAATCAACTATTATAGTCGCATAAGTTAGTTAAATTTAATCCCGCCATCAAATCTTTTCTGGATTTCTTCGATTTTTTACAAGCATTTTTTTCCCGATTCATTAGGAGAATCAATGAACTAGTCTTTGACTGCACAGTGATGGACAATCCTTTCTCTTTTCTAAATTTCGTTTTATCCCTTGTATGATAGATTTTTATAGTATAAATCTCAAATGTTTGAAGCCATATATATATATATATATATATATATATAAACAAAGAATCATATTAAGCTTGTTCATCTAGTGGATAGAAATCCAACAAAATAAAGAAAACATACAACAATAGTTATGGTAACATAACAAATTACAAGAACTAATTATTATAATTTTTTTAAGTTCAAAATAATATTATTTTAAAATTGATTTGGGTTAATCTGCTGACTTGTGTGTTGACCTGGCTAAACCTTATACCAAGCCTACTAACTATAATATTTATAACAAATTATAATATTTAAATAAGTTTTAGTAAGTATTCTAATAGAACTCATAAGCCGAACCCCATCTTTAATATGTATTATAAATCCATTTATAAGTGAGTACTTCCATTAATTTCTCATTACTTAATTAGTGTGGTGTTGTTACTCTCAATCTATAGTGATTTTTATTCCAGAAAGTGTCCCTCTTTTACAGAAAACTCTCTGCTTCTTTCAATCTCATTAATTATAGCAACATAACCATAGATCCATATCTAGATCTTCTTCTCTAAACCAAGATTTCACCACAAATAAATTAACAGCCTGCCTAAAGTATTTAGGCACATGAATATTAATAATTAACAAGCACAAGTACAGTTGATTTTTCCAGGCTTATTGTAAGTGGTGAATGCATATGCTTCCAGCTCTAGCTGTCATATTCTGTGAGACTCAGGCATACTACTCACTAATGCCATATTTCATGGCATGTAGCTGAGTCAAAATACCTATGCTTGCAACTTTTTCTTCAGATAGCTTCACCTTTTATCGTCGGTCAGAGATCCTGCAGTATCACAACCATTTTAGCTTTTCAGGTTGATGAAAACTGATGACTGCGATACCTAGCTTGCTTTTTGAGTCGTCCATTTTACTTGTATGGCTCTCAAGAGCAACCATGGCCACAATATTGTTGCTTTCATCATTAGGAAGATTCGAAGAATATCACATCTGCTTGCGTATTTCAAGTTACCCACTAACTTCTCTGAAAAAGAAAGGTCATATCTTTCATGGTGCTTCCATATTTTCTGGAAACATTGATTTGCACAAAGAGCTTAGCATATATAAATGCATTTTCTACTTCTTTGTTAGAAGCATGCATGCGGGTATATGAATATATATAGTCTTTTCCTTTTTCAAATTAAAACAAAATTAATACATGAATTGGCATATGTTAACATATAAATATTTCTTTTTGCAAGCTTCCAACTATTCGTAAGAAAGGCCAGACTATCCACTGATCATTCTTAGTTGGATCCTCAAATTAAGAGTTTTCTCAGTGGGTCAGATTTTTTTTTTTTTTTTTTTTGAGAATACAGATTCAAATTTTAGACAGAGGGCCTCTCATCCACTTTATTATTAGAGAATTAATAATAGTTGGGAGCAAATTTGAGGTTAGTTTGAATGAGGCAACATTAATGGCATGGCATTTCTTTCATTTAATAGTATTCTGAGGACTTGTAAAGTACACATGTAGGTTCTTATGAAAGGTGGTGGTCCTGGCTGCTAATGAGAATCAAGACGACTACAAGTCACTAAAATGGCCGATGATTAGCGCTCAAGAAAGGAAGGAATTCAAAATCCAAACATAGAGAGATGGAGAGTTCATGATATGTAAGGATTTCTTAATTAGAAGTCATCAATCCCTCCTCTCGAAAGTCACCATGACATACATCCAAAGACAAACCCTAGTAGGATTGGAAAAAACAAAAAATGAAGCATACATTAGAGAAAAACTTGAGAATAATGTTAACAAGTCGCATCCCAAACCCACCCATGGACAAGCAAAATAAAGGTTAAGCACAATCAAATCATCGATCTCACCTATGCAAAACAATCTATAGCCCTCTAATTCATTCTTTTCCCTCTCTAGAAGTCATATCTAATTAGAGAAAAATTGTATTGTACAAGCTGTACATGATATAGCTGAGGTCCCCTCAAAAAACAACACCACCAACTTCTCAGATTCCTCCTTCACAGGGGTTAATTTGGTTGGTGTCATCTTGGAAAGATAAGGGTTCTCTTGCAAAACTCTCTCCCTAGCTATGCAACCTTTTTTCTTTTCTCTTCCTCTTTTCCTCAGTTGGAGGATGCATATCAGCTTTGGCACCATCGATCAGTATTGTGTCTGTTGGCATATACTCAGTAGTGGTGGTGATTTCATCAGAACTGACCAATCACACGGTGCAGCTTTCTTCGTTTCTGCATCGTTCAATGTCTTCAGCTATTCTTATAGCATCCACTGAGGCTCCTAATATTCCACGTTTGGTGAACCCCACTGCATATAGCCCACACTCCCCTTTCCATCCATTTGGAAATGGTTTTCTAGGAAATCCATCTTTCTCCGAGAACATATCTCCTTCCTGACAATTAAAAAAAGAAGAAGAAGCCCATGTCCTCTTTTTCTTTAGCATTTTGATCATCAACTTGGTGCAAAAATAACATATCCTTAAGAATAAGAAACTCAGAGAAGAAAGGAAATTATGAAGAACCAAAGATAAAGAAAAAAAAAAAAGTTACCTTTAGCCAAGATGGCACAATACTTTTGTAGCCTGTCGCTAGGATAATAGCATCAAAATTCTCCGTTTTCCCTTCAATAAACTCTACCGTATGACGTTTTAGCTTCTTAATTTCTGGACATATCTAAAACAACAAAGGAAAATTCAGGAATTCTACAGTAAAAATAGAATTTTTAGCTAGGATATACAGTGTATTAAGTTCCACACCGAACACAGCATATATATATATATATATATATATATATATATATATATAGCAAGTTAAAAAAATAGAAAAAGGGAATTAGAATTACACGACACTAGCTATGAAATCAAGAAAACCATCTAGATGGTGACCCAATGGTAACAGCTTGGGACCAAGAGGTTTGCTCCCTCTGTGGTCTCAGATTCAAACCCTAAGTTACTCATATGATGGTCACTGAAGGCTTACATGGTCGTTAACTTTAGAACCTGTGGGATTAGTCGAGGTACGCGTAAACTGGTCCGGACACCCACGTTAATAAAAAAAAAAAAAAGCAAACAGTACGATTGTTTGGCACAGTAGGATCCATTTCAAACATACATATGCTGCCAGGGAGAGCAAAATGAAAAGTAATGATGTGATATGCTCATTATATGATACGTGATATAATTGGGAAAGTACCTTAATGTCTCCACTTTTGATCTTGGCTAGTGTCCCAACATCCAATACTGGGGTCTTCCCGGTCAAGTTTTTGTGTTCAAGGGGACCTAATTCCGGCCGGTCCAATCCAAATCGTGCCGTATCACCGAGCATTAGCCTCGACACTATCAGCAGGAACCGATCGACAAGGCGCACAGGCAGCCACTTGAGCAACCACATGGACAACCCGAAAGTTGATTGGCCCAGTATCTCTCGAGGTAGAACATGCACCTTCAATCAAAACAAATAACATTCCCACAAAAATTATAAAAAAAGAAAAAGACAAGAAGTTGCCACTTCTACAACTTATAGAAAGCTTATAGAATGACTCAAAAAAGAGCTAAAAGTTTGATGATATTGGTGTGACCCGTCTAGTTGCCCGAGTGATGTGTGTGTACATATGGACTAATTCCTTCGAGGTCATGACTGAATATGCCTGGAGGTCTTTACAGAGAAAAATTAATCACAGGAACACAAAAGGGAGATGTATTGTTATGATATACATGCAAAACCTTACGATTCTTACCATTTTATGCGCATGCTTGTGAATCCCAAGAAAGTGAAAGATCAAGGATTTTTATTTTTATGTATAAAATTACATATCCCTGTTTCTTTTCCTTATCATTTAAAAAAAAAAAAAAGGAGAAGAAAGCGTCTGTTGGAACTTGAAGTCACTATGCACACCAGACCACTTTGAAATTGTTGTTAGACTCCCGTGAAAGAAATGAGCCTGAAATACATCATACATGCCAGGACAGAAAAAGTTTTAAATGAGTTTTATTTTATAAATAAATAAAAACAGATCATTTTGCAAACATTCCATTCGTTATTTATATTTGGATTTTTTTATTAAAAAAAGGACTGAAAGGGAGAAAATAATACGAAACCAGGTATTTGAATATTTATATTGTTTTTCAAAAAAAAAAAAAAAACAGTATATCTTATTGTTCTATCATCAAAACGAGTTTTTTTTTCCTCATCAGAACATTTGGATTTGAACTGCCCAAAGGCTTAAGTAACCTTTCAAAGGGTTTTTATTTTTTTGCTATAAAGTTGTAAGAAAAGGAGAGAACAATATGCTTAACTAATTAAGATGAGTAGTACTTACTGTATTTCTAACAACAAGTGAAGGCTTAGCACTATGATTGCATAGATCCAAACAAACTTCCATTCCGGAGTTTCCACACCCCACCACCAAAACCTTTTTCCCTGTAAACTCTTCTCCACTTCTGTAATAACTTGTATGCTTTATATCCCCTCCAAAATCTTCCATTCCATGAATCTCTGGCACCACCGCCTCCGCATTCTCTCCGGTCGCCACCACCAACCAGCGGCACACATACTCGGTCTCCTCTAGCTTCTTCCCTACAGTCTTCACGCGCCAAAACCCAATAACTTTATCATATTCGGCATGTGACACAGTCTCATTGAACCGGGGACCAATCTCAAACATTTGTGCATATGACTCTAAATAATGAAGAAATTGTTGCTTAGTAGGGTAAGTTGGAAATTCAGTAGGGAACCCCATGAGAGGAAGCTCACAGAATTGTTTTGGTAAGTGAAGGCGTAGGCGGTCATAAGTCTTCAGCTGCCACAAAGATGCTATGCAACTAGATCTCTCCAGTACCATACTTAAGACACCTTTGTCCTTGAGACAAGCTGCCACGGCTAGGCCTGAAGGACCAGCACCAACAATAACTGGACCAGGGACAAATACACGTGAAGATTTATTCATAATTTTTTCAAGTAGAGGATCATGAGCATGTTTGCCTTCTAATTCTCTCAAGCAGTCCATGATCTGTTTAAGAACTGAGTATATAAGTGTGGTTTAAAAAAAGGGTTATAAACACACCGATGGACTGTATCAGCTATGACCAATATGAGTCAGAGCTAACTTGGTTGTTGGGTTCAAGAGAAAGAGCAGAACTGAAGAGAACCCATTCGGCCAAACAACGTGCTGTTGATGTTGGGAGAGAGTGAGTGGGGGACTAAGTTGAAAGATTAAGCCAAGATTTAGTGATGGATTTCTCTCTTATCTAAAGAGAGATTAGGCCTTGCGAGGGATTTAATTCCTTCAATATTGGAGTGGATTGAGAGGACTTATCCACTTATGAGAATAACTTTTGTTTTCTTTTTTGAAATCTCTGTGCGTTGTGTTGTTCCATGGAGGTTAAACCGGAAGATGAGCAAAGAACTTCGGGGCAAAATCAACCTTCAACAATGAATGTGAGAGGGAGAGGGAGAGAGTGAGAGAGATGGTGATATGTCTATATATTCTCTTTGCCCATAGAAGAACTTAAATACGAGCAAGGCTTGAGTGGTAAAGATGAGTAATGGTAGTGGGGACATAAGCCAAGGAAAAAATTTAATTAATTATCATTAACCGACACATATAGAATACATATAAATATATATAGGGCTTCAGCCATGCTTCAAGTCAAAAAAAAAAAAAAAAAAAAACAGAGATCGATCTACGTCACTTCACTTGTCACAAGAGAGACTTAGAGAGGCCTCATTGGGCAAGGATTAGTAAAAGAATTGGTTGTGGGATAGCAAAACAAAGTCCTAAATCAGCCACAATTAGGATTAGTTCAGTTAATTAGAGTCATTAATCAAGAAGGTTAGCACTAACTAGGTCTGGTTTCCAAATTGAATCTATGGATGTGATGTAATTATGTGTGTGGGTGGGCGATGGGTTGGACCAAGTACCAACTTGGGCTTTGTGTGGAGTGTGAATTGTAACCGGGATGTCTTCCACCATGGATGTCGAGGCAAAGATGTAATCATGGACTTGTAGGGCAGAGAGTAGCTAAAAGTGAAAAAACCTTTAAAACCCGAGATTTCCATTCATGTGCATTTGATTTGGGTAATTATGACCTGCCTCAATTTTCAATCGGACGTCCTCATACTATCTGAATTTCTCTCGAAATAGTCAATCATGAGAAAATCAACTATCTCTACTCTCAGTTGACTTCCAACATATTATCCGGAGCAACATTTCAGATGATATGCTGGTCAAGATACGTTTATAGTCTAGAATGTAGAAATTATCGGTGTTTGAAAATGTTGTTATAGTTATTTTTAAGAATATTATTAAAATAATATATTTTAAAAAAATTATTTTTGATATTAGTTTATTAAAATAATCTAAAAATATTAAAAAAATATTAATTTAAAAAAATAAAATAAAAATTATTTTAAAAAAAAAACGTTTACTATCACAAGAATAATTATTTAGACGGAGGATTTGGTCAAGGCCATGAACTGGTGGCAGTACGGCACCCAAATAAACTACAAATGATCCGGTTGCTTCGATTTAATTTGAAGAACATGCGAAAGAAATCAGTTGAAAAGTTTCCTTGATTTTTCATACCAATGTCATTAATTCTAAGCTAAAATATGAAGGTTGTGCTCCTTTAAAATTAGTTTTGATCAATAATAATATTTTTCTATTCAATAAAAATTGAAATATTCATTGGTTCCCTCTTAATTATCACATATGCAAATAAAGAAATGAAAATATTAATACCAAGTTAGAAAAAAATATATATAAGAAATAATTTTAACTAAAAACTTTAAATCACAAAGTTCTAGCATAGTTTATTTGTAAAGAAATTAACTAAAAGCTTGATTTAAAATTCATGTTAAATACAAAACGAAATAAATACAAACGAAGGGTTCACCCGATGACATGGTGACTTGGGCTCTGTTCCTAGTCAGACCCTATTAGAGTCCAGTACTGATGAGGAGACTTAGAAGATTTCCTAGCCATTAAAAAAAAAAACACATATTTTCCTTGTTTTATATATTTTTACTACTTCTAGTTTAAGATATATTTTTTTCTATTTTGAATTTCCTAATTGTATCAAGATTAATACATACACACGCACTTATAATGTATTAGAAACACATTAAATTTAATACAAAAACTCAAAACATGGGGTATAATGTTTTTCCATATAATTCTTTTTTTTCTTTCTCTTCTTCTTTTTATTCCCTTGATTTTATAGGGTATCAAAGTCGCAGCCTATTTCTCCCTTCCCAATTGCTCAATAAATATCTACCCTCCTCATTACTAGCCAACAAACTACATTAGCATCCTCATTATTGTCACTTCAGAATGCTCATCAATATATTTCTTTGAAACTAACAAAAGAAAATTGCTTGTTCTAGAAGGCTCAAATCAAGTATTTTCTTCTTAGGCAAGGCGTGTAAGGCTTTATTGATGCATCTGAACCACGTTCATCATCCCTTCTTATCATAGAGAATGCATCCACTATCGTTTCAATCCATTAAGATCTGCTTGTTTTATATATCTTTTATTTATCCAAGTTAATTAGTTGTGTGTTCATGTTCACAATCAACTTGAAGAGGCGTATTAATTAGATCCCAATACTGATAAAGAGATCCATGAGATTCATAACAATACAAACAGATATACTTTTCTTGTTTTTATATTTTGTATTGTTTTAGTTTGAGACATACTAGAATTAACATATATATACACTTGTTATTAATATATATATATATATATATATATATAACACATTAAATCTAATTTTAAAAAAAAATCACAACAAAAAGATATAATATTTTTGTATCAGATTCTCCTTCTTTTTCTCCTTCTCTTTTTATTTATGTTCCCTTGATTTTATAGACCCTGAGCGAAGTATAATAGCTAAGTTATTAACACCAAATGAGAAGCTTAATTGAAGAAGAAAAAAACAAAAGACAGATTGCATATATATATAAACATGAAGTGAGTGTAAGGAAAAAAAATAAAAAACCTAAAAACTAAAATAAATGAAAAATATATATACAATAGACCCCAAAGCATGTCTCGAGAGTATGTTTGGCTAACCACACTCGGTTAAAAGCAAATCTCTTATATGTTAGGAAGGATGAGAAGAAAAGGTAAAAAGAGGTTAACAGAGATATTTAATTGCTTGACAGGTAAAGGAGGACAACGATGAAAGTCATTTTATTCAAATAATAAATAGATCTATGGCTTGCATTATGCCACGGTTCACATTAATTCTTTTTTTATATATATATATATATAAAGCAAATGTGTTGCTAACATATTTTCCAGTAGAAAAACAATTTAATCATGAAATAAGAATTTTATGCATATTAGATGACATTTTCTTTCAAATACTGAAGATTGTGACATATTAGATAACATTTTTTTTTTCTAAATATTAAGATGATGATATATTGGATTGATAAGACCAACCTTAGTTAAGTTAGAAAACTTGCGATCCAATTCATTAGACTATGATAACCTCCATTGAAAGAAAATTAAAAAAAAAAATCATGAAACTCACGTTTCAATCAACCCAATATTATAAGATAAAATAAAAAAAATAATAAATTTTTAAAAAAATGAACAAAAAAAATTGAGTCAACTCGGGTTATCTCATTGAATTCATTATACTAATCATGAAAACAGAATAAACTCATAAAAAAAAAATTGAAAAATATCTACTAAGCTCAATTCCCAATAACCTAATATTGGAGGATGAAATTGAAAGAAAAAACATTAAATTTTAAAAAAATCAATTTAAGAAAAAAAATTATAAAAAATGGTTGAAGTCAACCCGAGTAAACTGGCAAAACCCGCATTATAGATCATGAGAACTGGATAGTCCCTATAAAAATCAAAATTGATAAAAATCTATGAAGTCCCAATTCCCAGCCAACCAAATATTTAATGATGACAATTAAAAAAAAAATAGATATATTATTTTTAAAAAATAGATAAAAAAAGAACTGAGTTCAAACAATTTATCCCAATTTATCTCACTGAACTTGCAACATGGATCATGAGAATGGATAACCCCATCAAAAGAAAAAAAAAATTATAAAAATTATAAAGTTCTAAATCTCAACCAACCTAATATTAGAGGATGAAATTCAAAATAAAAAATCAATTTTAAAAAACCAACAAAAAAAAACCTGAGTCGCCCCAAAATAACCTTAAAGAAAGCAAACTAAAATAATTTATGAAGCCTAATTTTTAACCAGCTCAATGTTAGAGGATGAAATTGTGAAAAACAAGTCTATTTAACAAAAAAAACCAAAAAAAAGATTTGAGACAACTCGAGCTAATCTGTCAAACTCGTAACCCAGGTCATAAGACGGGAACAACCTCATAGAAAGAAAATAAAAAATTCATGAATTTTATTTTCTAATCAACCCAATGTCAAATGATAAAATTAAAAAAAAAATCTAAATAAATGACCCAAAAAACACCCAAATCAACCCTAGAAACCTTTCAAACTCGCGACCTGAGTTATGAGACCGATATTACCTCATAGATAACAAATAAAAAAAACCACGAAGCTCATTTTCATACAAACTCAATGTTAAGGATAAAATAAAATAAATTCTATTTAAAAAAAAAAACCTAAGTAATCTCATGATAACATGAAAACCTTGTA